>NC_133124.1:173425054-173725054 GCF_048418815.1 Hemitrygon akajei | reverse complement strand
CTCCACACCTCCCCTCACACAGTGCGGCACTCACTCCACACCTCCCCTCACACAGTGTGGCACTCACTCCACACCTCCCCTCACACAGAGCGGCACTCACTCCACACCTCCCCTCACACAGTGTGGCACTCACTCCACACCTCCCCTCAGACAGTGTGGCACTCACACCACACCTCCCCTCACACAGTGTGGCACTCACTCCCGACTCCCCCCTCCCCTCACACAGTGTGGCACTCACTCCACACCTCCCCTCACACAGTGTGGCACTCACTCCACACCACCCCTCACACAGTGTGGCACTCAATCCACACCTCCCCTCACACAGTGCGGCATTCACTCCACACCTCCCCTCACACAGTGCGGCACTCACTCCACACCTCCCTCACACAGTGTGGCACTCACTCCACACCTCCCCTCACACACTGTGGCACTCACTCCACACCTCCCCTCACCCTTACACAGTGCGGCACTCACTCCACACCTCCCCCTCACACAGTGTGGGCACTCACTCCACACCTCCCCTCACACACTGTGGCACTCACTCCACACCTCCCCTCACACAGTGTGGCACCCACTCCACACCTCCCCTCACCCTCACACAGTGCACTCCACACCTCCCTCACCCTCACACAGTGTGGCACTCACTCCACACCTCCCTTCAGACAGTGTGGCACTCACTCCACACCTCCCCTCACACACTGTGGCACTCACTCCACACCTCCCCTCACACAGTGTGGCACTCACTCCACACCTCCCCTCACCCTCACACATTGTGGCACTCACTCCACACCTCCCCTCACACAGTGTGGCACTCACTCCACACCTCCCCTCACACACTGTGGCACTCACTCCACACCTCCCCTCACCCTTACACAGTGCGGCACTCACTCCACACCTCCCCTCACACAGTGTGGCACTCACTCCACACCTCCCCTCACACACTGTGGCACTCACTCCACACCTCCCCTCACACAGTGTGGCACCCACTCCACACCTCCCCTCACCCTCACACAGTGCGGCACTCACCCAACACCTCCCCTCACACAGTGTGGCACTCACTCCACACCTCCCCTCACCCTCACACAGTGTGGCACTCACTCCTCACCTCCCTTCAGACAGTGTGGCACTCACTCCACACCTCCCCTCACCCTCACACAGTGCGGCACTCACTCCACACCTCCCCTCACACAGTGTGGCACTCACTCCACACCTCCCCTCACCCTCACACAGTGCGGCACTCACTCCACACCTCCCCTCACACACTGTGGCACTAACTCCACACCTCCCGTCACACAGTGTGGCACTCACTCCACACCACCCCTCACACAGTGCGGCACTCACTCCACACCTCCCCTCACACAGTGTGGCACTCACTCCACACCTCCCCTCACACAGTGTGGCACTCACTCCACACCTCCCCTCACCCTCACACAGTGCGGCACTCACTCCACACCTCCCCTCACACACTGTGGCACTCACTCCACACCTCCCCTCACACACTGCGGCACTAACTCCACACCTCCCGTCACACAGTGCGGCACTCAACTCCACACCTCCCCTCACCCTCACACAGTGCGGCACTCACTCCACACCTCCCCTCACCCTCACACAGTGCGGCACTCACTCCACACCTCCCCTCACACACTGTGGCACTCACTCCACACCTCCCCTCACACACTGCGGCACTAACTCCACACCTCCCGTCACACAGTGCGGCACTCACTCCACACCTCCCTTCACACACTGTGGCACTCACTCCACACCTCCCCTCACACAGTGAGGCACTCACTCCACACCACCCCTCACACTGTGCGGCACTCACTCCACACCTCCCCTCACACAGTGAGGCACTCACTCCACACCACCCCTCACACTGTGCGGCACTCACTCCACACCTCCCCTCACACAGTGCGGCACTCACTCCACACCACCCCTCACACAGTGTGGCATTTACTCCACACCTCCCCGCACAGTGTGGCACTCACTCCACACCTCCCTTCACACAGTGTGGCACTCACTCCACACCTCCCTTCACACAGTGTGGCACTCACTCCACACCTCACCTCACACAGTGTGGCACTCACTCCACACCACCCCTCAGACAGTGTGGCACTCACTCCACACCTCCCCTCACACAGTGTGGCACTCACTCCACACCTCCCCTCACACAGTGCGGCACTCACTCCACACCTCCCCTCACACAGTGGGGCACTCACTCCACACCTCCCCTCACACAGTTTGGCATTTACTCCCCCCTCCCCTCACACAGTGCGGCACTCACTCCACACCACCCCTCACACAGTGCGGCATTCACTCCACACCTCCCCTCACACAGTGCGGCACTCACTCCACACCTCCCCTCACACAGTGTGGCACTCACTCCACACCTCCCCTCACACACTGTGGCACTCACTCCACACCTCCCCTCACACAGTGTGGCACTCACTCCACACCTCCCCTCACACAGTGTGGCACCCACTCCACACCTCCCCTCACCCTCACACAGTGCGGCACTCACTCCACACCTCCCCTCACACAGTGTGGCACTCACTCCACACCTCCCCTCACCCTCACACAGTGTGGCACTCACTCCTCACCTCCCTTCAGACAGTGTGGCACTCACTCCACACCTCCCCTCACCCTCACACAGTGCGGCACTCACTCCACACCTCCCCTCACACAGTGTGGCACTCACTCCACACCTCCCCTCACCCTCACACAGTGCGGCACTCACTCCACACCTCCCCTCACACAGTGTGGCACTCACTCCACACCTCCCCTCACACACTGTGGCATTCACTCCACACCTCCCCTCACACACTGCGGCACTCACTCCACACCACCCCTCACACACTGTGGCACTCACTCCACACCTCCCCTCACAGTGTGGCACTCACTCCACACCTCCCCTCACACAGTGTGGCACTCACTCCTCACATCCCCTCACACAGTGTGGCACTCACTCCTCACATCCCCTCACACAGTGTGGCACTCACTCCACACCTCCCCTCACACACTGTGGCACTCACTCCACACCTCCCCTCACACAGTGTGGCACTCACTCCACACCTCCCCTCACACACTGTGGCACTCACTCCACACCTCCCCTCACAGTGTGGCACTCACTCCACACCTCCCCCTCACACAGTGTGGCACTCACTCCACACCTCCCCTCACACAGTGTGGCACTCACCCCACACCTCCCCTCACACAGTGTGGCACTCACTCCTCACATCCCCTCACACAGTGTGGCACTCACTCCTCACATCCGCTCACACAGTGTGGCACTCACTCCACACCTCCCCTCACACACTGTGGCACTCACTCCACACCTCCCCTCACACAGTTCGGCACTCACTCCACACCTCACCTCACACAGAATGGCACTCACTCCACACCTCCCCTCACACAGTGTGGCACTCAGTCCACACCTCACCTCACACAGTGCGGCACTCACTCCACACCTCACCTCACACAGAATGGCACTCACTCCACACCTCCCCTCACACAGTGCGGCACTCACTCCACACCTCACCTCACACAGAATGGCACTCACTCCACACCTCCCCTCACACAGAGTGGCACTCACTCCACACCACCCCTCACACTGTGTGGCACTCACTCCACACCTCCCCTCACACAGTGCGGCACTCACTCCACACCACCCCTCACACAGTGTGGCACTCACTCCACACCACCCCTCACACAGTGAGGCACTCACTCCACACCTCCCCTCACACAGTGTGGCACTCACTCCACACCTCCCCTCACACAGAAGGGCACTCACTCCACACCTCCCTTCACACAGTGCGGCACTCACTCCACACCTCCCCTCACACAGTGTGGCACTCACTCCACACCTCCCCTGACACAGTGTGACACTCACCCCACACCTCCCCTCACAGAGTGTGGCACTCACTCCACACCTCCCCTCACACAGTGTGGCACTCACTCCACACCTCCCCTCACACAGTCTGGCACTCACTCCAAACCAACCCTCACACAGTGTGGCACTCACTCCACACCTCCCCTCACTCAGTGTGGCATTTACTCCACACCTCCCCTCACACAGAGTGGCACTCACTCCACACCTCCCCTCACACAGAGCGGCACTCACTCCACACCACCCTCACACAGTGCGGCACTTACTCCACACTTCCCCTCACACAGTGTGGCACTCACTCCACACCTCCCCTCACACAGTGCGGCACTCACTCCACACCTCCCCTCACACAGTGTGGCACTCACTCCACACCTCCCCTCACACAGTGCGGCACTCACTCCACACCACCCCTCACACAGTGTGGCACTCACTCCACACCTCCCCTCACACAGTGTGGCACTCACTCCACACCTCCCCTCACACAGTATGGCACTCACTCCACACCTCCGCTCACACAGTGTGGCATTTACTCCACACCTCCCCTCACACAGAGCGGCACTCACTCCACACCTCCCCTCACACAGCGTGGCACTCACTCCACACCTCCCCTCACACAGTGTGGCACTCACTCCACACCTCCCCACACACACTGTGGCACCCACTCCACACCACCCCTCACACAGTGCGGCACTCACTCCACACCTCCCCTCACACAGTGTGGCACTCACTCCACACCACCCCTCACACAGTGTGGCATTTACTCCCCCCTCCCCTCACACAGAGCGGCACTCACTCCACACCTCCCCTCACACACTGTGGCATTTACTCCCCCCTCCCCTCACACAGTGTGGCATTTACTCCCCCCTCCCCTCACACAGTGTGGCACTCACTCCACACCTCCCCTCACACAGTGTGGCACTCTCTCCACACCACCCCTCACACAGTGTGGCACTCACTCCACACCTCCCCTCACACAGAGTGGCACTCACTCCACACCTCCCCTCACACAGTGTGGCACTCACTCCACACCTCCCCTCACACAGTGTGGCACTCACTCCACACCTCCCCTCACAGGGCGGCACTCACTCCACACCACCCCTCACACAGTGTGGCACTCACTCCACTCCTCCCCTCACACAGTGCGGCACTCACTCAACACCTCCCCTCACACAGTGTGGCACTCACTCCACACCTCCCCTCACACACTGTGGCACTCACTCCACACCTCCACTCACACAGTGTGGCATTTACTCCACACCTCCCCTCACACAGTGTGGCACTCACTCCACACCTCCCCTCACTCAGTGTGGCACTCACTCCACACCTCCCCTCACACAGTGCGGCACTCACTCCACACCTCCCCTCACACAGTGTGTCAGTCACTCCACACCTCCCCTCACACACTGTGGCACTCACTCCACACCTCCCCTCACACACTGTGGCACTCACTCCACACCACCCCTCACACACTGTGGCACTCACTCCACACCTCCCCTCACACACTGTGGCACTCACTCCACACCACCCCTCACACAGTCTGGCACTCACTCCACACCTCCCCTCACACAGTGCGGCACTCACTCCACACCACCCCTCACACAGTGCGGCACTCACTCCACACCTCCCCTCACACAGTGTGGCACTCACTCCACACCTCCCCTCACACAGTGAGGCACTCACTCCACACCTCCCCTCACACAGTGTGGCACTCACTCCACACCTCCCCTCACACACTGTGGCACTCACTCCACATCTCCCCTCACACAGTGCGGCACTCACTCCACACCTCCCCTCACACAGAGAGGCACTCACTCCACACCTCCCCTCACACAGTGTGGCACTCACTCCACATCTCCCCTCACACACTGTGGCACTCACTCCACACCTCCCCTCACACACTGTGGCACTCACTCCACACCTCCCCTCACACAGTGGCACTCACTCCACACCTCCCCTCACACAGTGTGGCAGTCACTCCACACCTCCCCTCACACAGAGTGGCACTCACTCCACACCTCCCCTCACACAGAGTGGCACTCACTCCACACCTCCCCTCACACAGTGCGGCACTCACTCCACACCTCCCCTCACACAGAGTGGCACTCACTCCACACCTCCCCTCACACAGTGTGGCATTCACTCCACACCTCCCCTCACACTGTGTGGCACTCACTCCACACCTCCCCTCACACAGTGTGGCACTCACTCCACACCTCCCCTCACACAGTGTGGCACTAACTCCACACCTCCCCACACACAGTGTGGCAGTCACTCCACACCTCCCCTCACACAGAGTGGCAGTCACTCCACACCTCCCCTCACACAGAGTGGCACTCACTCCACACCTCCCCTCACACAGTGTGGCACTCACTCCACACCTCCCCTCACACAGTGTGGCATTTACTCCACACCTCCCCTCACACAGTGTGGCATTTACTCCACACCACCCCTCACACAGAGCGGCACTCACTCCACACCTCCCCTCACACAGTGTGGCACTCACTCCACACCTCCCCTCACACAGTGTGGCATTCACTCCACACCTCCCCTCACACAGTGTGGCACTCACTCCACACCTCCCCTCACACAGTGTGGCACTCACTCCACACCTCCCCTCACACACTGTGGCAGTCACTCCACACCTCCCCTCACACAGTGTGGCAGTCACTCCACACCTCCCCTCACACAGAGTGGCACTCACTCCACACCTCCCCTCACACAGTGTGGCACTCACTCCACACCTCCCCTCACACAGTGTGGCAGTCACTCCACACCTCCCCTCACACAGAGTGGCACTCACTCCACACCTCCCCTCACACAGTGTGGCATTCACTCCACACCTCCCCTCACACAGTGTGGCACTCACTCCACACCTCCCCTCACACAGTGCGGCACTCACTCCACACCTCCCCTCACACACTGTGGCACTAACTCCACACCTCCCGTCACACAGTGTGGCACTCACTCCACACCACCCCTCACACAGTGCGGCACTCACTCCACACCTCCCCTCACACAGTGTGGCACTCACTCCACACCTCCCCTCACACAGTGTGGCACTCACTCCACACCTCCCCTCACCCTCACACAGTGCGGCACTCACTCCACACCTCCCCTCACACACTGTGGCACTCACTCCACACCTCCCCTCACACACTGCGGCACTAACTCCACACCTCCCGTCACACAGTGCGGCACTCACTCCACACCTCCCCTCACCCTCACACAGTGCGGCACTCACTCCACACCTCCCCTCACCCTCACACAGTGCGGCACTCACTCCACACCTCCCCTCACACACTGTGGCACTCACTCCACACCTCCCCTCACACACTGCGGCACTAACTCCACACCTCCCGTCACACAGTGCGGCACTCACTCCACACCTCCCTTCACACACTGTGGCACTCACTCCACACCTCCCCTCACACAGTGAGGCACTCACTCCACACCACCCCTCACACTGTGCGGCACTCACTCCACACCTCCCCTCACACAGTGAGGCACTCACTCCACACCACCCCTCACACTGTGCGGCACTCACTCCACACCTCCCCTCACACAGTGCGGCACTCACTCCACACCACCCCTCACACAGTGTGGCATTTACTCCACACCTCCCCGCACAGTGTGGCACTCACTCCACACCTCCCTTCACACAGTGTGGCACTCACTCCACACCTCCCTTCACAGAGTGTGGCACTCACTCCACACCTCACCTCACACAGTGTGGCACTCACTCCACACCACCCCTCAGACAGTGTGGCACTCACTCCACACCTCCCCTCACACAGTGTGGCACTCACTCCACACCTCCCCTCACACAGTGCGGCACTCACTCCACACCTCCCCTCACACAGTGGGGCACTCACTCCACACCTCCCCTCACACAGTTTGGCATTTACTCCCCCCTCCCCTCACACAGTGCGGCACTCACTCCACACCACCCCTCACACAGTGCGGCATTCACTCCACACCTCCCCTCACACAGTGCGGCACTCACTCCACACCTCCCCTCACACAGTGTGGCACTCACTCCACACCTCCCCTCACACACTGTGGCACTCACTCCACACCTCCCCTCACACAGTGTGGCACTCACTCCACACCTCCCCTCACACAGTGTGGCACCCACTCCACACCTCCCCTCACCCTCACACAGTGCGGCACTCACTCCACACCTCCCCTCACACAGTGTGGCACTCACTCCACACCTCCCCTCACCCTCACACAGTGTGGCACTCACTCCTCACCTCCCTTCAGACAGTGTGGCACTCACTCCACACCTCCCCTCACCCTCACACAGTGCGGCACTCACTCCACACCTCCCCTCACACAGTGTGGCACTCACTCCACACCTCCCCTCACCCTCACACAGTGCGGCACTCACTCCACACCTCCCCTCACACAGTGTGGCACTCACTCCACACCTCCCCTCACACACTGTGGCATTCACTCCACACCTCCCCTCACACACTGCGGCACTCACTCCACACCACCCCTCACACACTGTGGCACTCACTCCACACCTCCCCTCACAGTGTGGCACTCACTCCACACCTCCCCTCACACAGTGTGGCACTCACTCCTCACATCCCCTCACACAGTGTGGCACTCACTCCTCACATCCCCTCACACAGTGTGGCACTCACTCCACACCTCCCCTCACACACTGTGGCACTCACTCCACACCTCCCCTCACACAGTGTGGCACTCACTCCACACCTCCCCTCACACACTGTGGCACTCACTCCACACCTCCCCTCACAGTGTGGCACTCACTCCACACCTCCCCTCACACAGTGTGGCACTCACTCCACACCTCCCCTCACACAGTGTGGCACTCACCCCACACCTCCCCTCACACAGTGTGGCACTCACTCCTCACATCCCCTCACACAGTGTGGCACTCACTCCTCACATCCGCTCACACAGTGTGGCACTCACTCCACACCTCCCCTCACACACTGTGGCACTCACTCCACACCTCCCCTCACACAGTTCGGCACTCACTCCACACCTCACCTCACACAGAATGGCACTCACTCCACACCTCCCCTCACACAGTGTGGCACTCACTCCACACCTCACCTCACACAGTGCGGCACTCACTCCACACCTCACCTCACACAGAATGGCACTCACTCCACACCTCCCCTCACACAGTGCGGCACTCACTCCACACCTCACCTCACACAGAATGGCACTCACTCCACACCTCCCCTCACACAGAGTGGCACTCACTCCACACCACCCCTCACACTGTGTGGCACTCACTCCACACCTCCCCTCACACAGTGCGGCACTCACTCCACACCACCCCTCACACAGTGTGGCACTCACTCCACACCACCCCTCACACAGTGAGGCACTCACTCCACACCTCCCCTCACACAGTGTGGCACTCACTCCACACCTCCCCTCACACAGAAGGGCACTCACTCCACACCTCCCTTCACACAGTGCGGCACTCACTCCACACCTCCCCTCACACAGTGTGGCACTCACTCCACACCTCCCCTGACACAGTGTGACACTCACCCCACACCTCCCCTCACAGAGTGTGGCACTCACTCCACACCTCCCCTCACACAGTGTGGCACTCACTCCACACCTCCCCTCACACAGTGTGGCACTCACTCCAAACCAACCCTCACACAGTGTGGCACTCACTCCACACCTCCCCTCACTCAGTGTGGCATTTACTCCACACCTCCCCTCACACAGAGTGGCACTCACTCCACACCTCCCCTCACACAGAGCGGCACTCACTCCACACCACCCTCACACAGTGCGGCACTTACTCCACACTTCCCCTCACACAGTGTGGCACTCACTCCACACCTCCCCTCACACAGTGCGGCACTCACTCCACACCTCCCCTCACACAGTGTGGCACTCACTCCACACCTCCCCTCACACAGTGCGGCACTCACTCCACACCACCCCTCACACAGTGTGGCACTCACTCCACACCTCCCCTCACACAGTGTGGCACTCACTCCACACCTCCCCTCACACAGTATGGCACTCACTCCACACCTCCGCTCACACAGTGTGGCATTTACTCCACACCTCCCCTCACACAGAGCGGCACTCACTCCACACCTCCCCTCACACAGCGTGGCACTCACTCCACACCTCCCCTCACACAGTGTGGCACTCACTCCACACCTCCCCACACACACTGTGGCACCCACTCCACACCACCCCTCACACAGTGCGGCACTCACTCCACACCTCCCCTCACACAGTGTGGCACTCACTCCACACCACCCCTCACACAGTGTGGCATTTACTCCCCCCTCCCCTCACACAGAGCGGCACTCACTCCACACCTCCCCTCACACACTGTGGCATTTACTCCCCCCCTCCCCTCACACAGTGTGGCATTTACTCCCCCCTCCCCTCACACAGTGTGGCACTCACTCCACACCTCCCCTCACACAGTGTGGCACTCTCTCCACACCACCCCTCACACAGTGTGGCACTCACTCCACACCTCCCCTCACACAGAGTGGCACTCACTCCACACCTCCCCTCACACAGTGTGGCACTCACTCCACACCTCCCCTCACACAGTGTGGCACTCACTCCACACCTCCCCTCACAGGGCGGCACTCACTCCACACCACCCCTCACACAGTGTGGCACTCACTCCACTCCTCCCCTCACACAGTGCGGCACTCACTCAACACCTCCCCTCACACAGTGTGGCACTCACTCCACACCTCCCCTCACACACTGTGGCACTCACTCCACACCTCCACTCACACAGTGTGGCATTTACTCCACACCTCCCCTCACACAGTGTGGCACTCACTCCACACCTCCCCTCACTCAGTGTGGCACTCACTCCACACCTCCCCTCACACAGTGCGGCACTCACTCCACACCTCCCCTCACACAGTGTGTCAGTCACTCCACACCTCCCCTCACACACTGTGGCACTCACTCCACACACCTCCCCTCACACACTGTGGCACTCACTCCACACCACCCCTCACACACTGTGGCACTCACTCCACACCTCCCCTCACACACTGTGGCACTCACTCCACACCACCCCTCACACAGTCTGGCACTCACTCCACACCTCCCCTCACACAGTGCGGCACTCACTCCACACCACCCCTCACACAGTGCGGCACTCACTCCACACCTCCCCTCACACAGTGTGGCACTCACTCCACACCTCCCCTCACACAGTGAGGCACTCACTCCACACCTCCCCTCACACAGTGTGGCACTCACTCCACACCTCCCCTCACACACTGTGGCACTCACTCCACATCTCCCCTCACACAGTGCGGCACTCACTCCACACCTCCCCTCACACAGAGAGGCACTCACTCCACACCTCCCCTCACACAGTGTGGCACTCACTCCACATCTCCCCTCACACACTGTGGCACTCACTCCACACCTCCCCTCACACACTGTGGCACTCACTCCACACCTCCCCTCACACAGTGGCACTCACTCCACACCTCCCCTCACACAGTGTGGCAGTCACTCCACACCTCCCCTCACACAGAGTGGCACTCACTCCACACCTCCCCTCACACAGAGTGGCACTCACTCCACACCTCCCCTCACACAGTGCGGCACTCACTCCACACCTCCCCTCACACAGAGTGGCACTCACTCCACACCTCCCCTCACACAGTGTGGCATTCACTCCACACCTCCCCTCACACTGTGTGGCACTCACTCCACACCTCCCCTCACACAGTGTGGCACTCACTCCACACCTCCCCTCACACAGTGTGGCACTAACTCCACACCTCCCCACACACAGTGTGGCAGTCACTCCACACCTCCCCTCACACAGAGTGGCAGTCACTCCACACCTCCCCTCACACAGAGTGGCACTCACTCCACACCTCCCCTCACACAGTGTGGCACTCACTCCACACCTCCCCTCACACAGTGTGGCATTTACTCCACACCTCCCCTCACACAGTGTGGCATTTACTCCACACCACCCCTCACACAGAGCGGCACTCACTCCACACCTCCCCTCACACAGTGTGGCACTCACTCCACACCTCCCCTCACACAGTGTGGCATTCACTCCACACATCCCCTCACACAGTGTGGCACTCACTCCACACCTCCCCTCACACATTGTGGCAGTCACTCCACACCTCCCCTCACACAGTGTGGCACTCACTCCACACCTCCCCTCACACACTGTGGCAGTCACTCCACACCTCCCCTCACACAGTGTGGCAGTCACTCCACACCTCCCCTCACACAGAGTGGCACTCACTCCACACCTCCCCTCACACAGTGTGGCACTCACTCCACACCTCCCCTCACACAGTGTGGCAGTCACTCCACACCTCCCCTCACACAGAGTGGCACTCACTCCACACCTCCCCTCACACAGTGTGGCATTCACTCCACACCTCCCCTCACACAGTGTGGCACTCACTCCACACCTCCCCTCACACAGTGCGGCACTCACTCCACACCTCACCTCACACAGAATGGCGCCCACTCCACACCTCCCCTCACACAGTGTGGCACTCACTCCACACCTCCCTTCACACAGTGTGGCACTCACTCCACACCTCCCCTCACACACTGTGGCACTCACTCCACACCTCCCATCACACAGTGTGGCACTCACTCCACACCTCCCCTCACAGGGCGGCACTCACTCCACACCACCCCTCACACAGTGTGGCACTCACTCCACTCCTCCCCTCACACAGTGCGGCACTCACTCCACACCTCCCCTCACACAGTGTGGCACTCACTCCACACCTCCACTCACACAGTGTGGCACTCACTCCACACCTCCCCTCACACAGTTTGGCATTTACTCCCCCCTCCCCTCACACAGTGCGGCACTCACTCCACACCACCCCTCACACAGTGCGGCATTCACTCCACACCTCCCCTCACACAGTGCGGCACTCACTCCACACCTCCCCTCACACAGTGTGGCACTCACTCCACACCTCCCCTCACACACTGTGGCACTCACTCCACACCTCCCCTCACACAGTGTGGCACTCACTCCACACCTCCCCTCACACAGTGTGGCACCCACTCCACACCTCCCCTCACCCTCACACAGTGCGGCACTCACTCCACACCTCCCCTCACACAGTGTGGCACTCACTCCACACCTCCCCTCACCCTCACACAGTGTGGCACTCACTCCTCACCTCCCTTCAGACAGTGTGGCACTCACTCCACACCTCCCCTCACCCTCACACAGTGCGGCACTCACTCCACACCTCCCCTCACACAGTGTGGCACTCACTCCACACCTCCCCTCACCCTCACACAGTGCGGCACTCACTCCACACCTCCCCTCACACAGTGTGGCACTCACTCCACACCTCCCCTCACACACTGTGGCATTCACTCCACACCTCCCCTCACACACTGCGGCACTCACTCCACACCACCCCTCACACACTGTGGCACTCACTCCACACCTCCCCTCACAGTGTGGCACTCACTCCACACCTCCCCTCACACAGTGTGGCACTCACTCCTCACATCCCCTCACACAGTGTGGCACTCACTCCTCACATCCCCTCACACAGTGTGGCACTCACTCCACACCTCCCCTCACACACTGTGGCACTCACTCCACACCACCCCTCACACAGTGTGGCACTCACTCCACACCTCCCCTCACACACTGTGGCACTCACTCCACACCTCCCCTCACAGTGTGGCACTCACTCCACACCTCCCCTCAAACAGTGTGGCACTCACCCCACACCTCCCCTCACACAGTGTGGCACTCACTCCTCACATCCCCTCACACAGTGTGGCACTCACTCCTCACATCCGCTCACACAGTGTGGCACTCACTCCACACCTCCCCTCACACACTGTGGCACTCACTCCACACCTCCCCTCACACAGTTCGGCACTCACTCCACACCTCACCTCACACAGAATGGCACTCACTCCACACCTCCCCTCACACAGTGTGGCACTCACTCCACACCTCACCTCACACAGTGCGGCACTCACTCCACACCTCACCTCACACAGAATGGCACTCACTCCACACCTCCCCTCACACAGTGCGGCACTCACTCCACACCTCACCTCACACAGAATGGCACTCACTCCACACCTCCCCTCACACAGAGTGGCACTCACTCCACACCACCCCTCACACTGTGTGGCACTCACTCCACACCTCCCCTCACACAGTGCGGCACTCACTCCACACCACCCCTCACACAGTGTGGCACTCACTCCACACCTCCCCTCACACAGTGAGGCACTCACTCCACACCTCCCCTCACACAGTGTGGCACTCACTCCACACCTCCCCTCACACAGAAGGGCACTCACTCCACACCTCCCTTCACACAGTGCGGCACTCACTCCACACCTCCCCTCACACAGTGTGGCACTCACTCCACACCTCCCCTCACACAGTGTGACACTCACCCCACACCTCCCCTCACAGAGTGTGGCACTCACTCCACACCTCCCCTCACACAGTGTGGCACTCACTCCACACCTCCCCTCACACAGTGTGGCACTCACTCCAAACCAACCCTCACACAGTGTGGCACTCACTCCACACCTCCCCTCACTCAGTGTGGCATTTACTCCACACCTCCCCTCACACAGAGTGGCACTCACTCCACACCTCCCCTCACACAGAGCGGCACTCACTCCACACCACCCTCACACAGTGCGGCACTTACTCCACACCTCCCCTCACACAGTTTGGCACTCACTCCACACCTCCCCTCACACAGTGCGGCACTCAATCCACACCTCCCCTCACACAGTGTGGCACTCACTCCACACCTCCCCTCACACAGTGCGGCACTCACTCCACACCTCCCCTCACACAGTGCGGCACTCACTCCACACCTCCCCTCACACAGTGTGGCACTCACTCCACACCTCCCCTCACACAGTGTGGCACTCACTCCACACCTCCCCTCACACAGTGTGGCACTCACTCCACACCTCCCCTCACACAGTGTGGCACTCACTCCACACCTCCGCTCACACAGTGTGGCATTTACTCCACACCTCCCCTCACACAGAGCGGCACTCACTCCACACCTCCCCTCACACAGCGTGGCACTCACTCCACACCTCCCCTCACACAGTGTGGCACTCACTCCACACCTCCCCACACACACTGTGGCACTCACTCCACACCTCCCCTCACACAGTGTGGCACCCACTCCACACCACCCCTCACACAGTGCGGCACTCACTCCACACCTCCCCTCACACAGTGTGGCACTCACTCCACACCACCCCTCACACAGTGTGGCATTTACTCCCCCCTCCCCTCACACAGAGCGGCACTCACTCCACACCTCCCCTCACACACTGTGGCATTTACTCCCCCCTCCCCTCACACAGTGTGGCATTTACTCCCCCCTCCCCTCACACAGTGTGGCACTCACTCCACACCTCCCCTCACACAGTGTGGCACTCTCTCCACACCACCCCTCACACAGTGTGGCACTCACTCCACACCTCCCCTCACACAGAGTGGCACTCACTCCACACCTCCCCTCACACAGTGTGGCACTCACTCCACACCTCCCCTCACACAGTGTGGCACTCACTCCACACCTCCCCTCACACACTGTGGCACTCACTCCACACCTCCACTCACACAGTGTGGCATTTACTCCACACCTCCCCTCACACAGTGTGGCACTCACTCCACACCTCCCCTCACTCAGTGTGGCACTCACTCCACACCTCCCCTCACACAGTGCGGCACTCACTCCACACCTCCCCTCACACAGTGTGTCACTCACTCCACACCTCCCCTCACACACTGTGGCACTCACTCCACACCTCCCCTCACACACTGTGGCACTCACTCCACACCACCCCTCACACACTGTGGCACTCACTCCACACCTCCCCTCACACACTGTGGCACTCACTCCACACCACCCCTCACACAGTCTGGCACTCACTCCACACCTCCCCTCACACAGTGCGGCACTCACTCCACACCACCCCTCACACAGTGCGGCACTCACTCCACACCTCCCCTCACACAGTGTGGCACTCACTCCACACCTCCCCTCACACAGTGAGGCACTCACTCCACACCTCCCCTCACACAGTGTGGCACTCACTCCACACCTCCCCTCACACACTGTGGCACTCACTCCACATCTCCCCTCACACAGTGCGGCACTCACTCCACACCTCCCCTCACACAGTGTGGCACTCACTCCACACCTCCCCTCACACAGAGTGGCACTCACTCCACACCTCCCCTCACACAGTGTGGCACTCACTCCACACCTCCCCTCACACAGTGGCACTCACTCCACACCTCCCCTCACACAGTGTGGCAGTCACTCCACACCTCCCCTCACACAGAGTGGCACTCACTCCACACCTCCCCTCACACAGAGTGGCACTCACTCCACACCTCCCCTCACACAGTGCGGCACTCACTCCACACCTCCCCTCACACAGAGTGGCACTCACTCCACACCTCCCCTCACACAGTGTGGCATTCACTCCACACCTCCCCTCACACTGTCTGGCACTCACTCCACACCTCCCCTCACAAACTGTGGCACTCACTCCACACCTCCCCTCACACAGTGTGGCACTCACTCCACACCTCCCCTCACACAGAATGGCGCCCACTCCACACCTCCCCTCACACAGTGCGGCACTCACTCCACACCACCCCTCACACACTGTGGCACTCACTCCACACCACCCCTCACACAGTGTGGCACTCACTCCACACCTCCCCTCACCCTCACACAGTGCGGCACTCACTCCACACCTCCACTCACACAGTGTGGCACTCACTCCATACCTCCCCTCACACAGTGTGGCACTTACTCCAGACCACCCCTCAAACACTGTGGCACTCACTCCACACCTCCCCTCACACAGTGTGGCACTCACTCCACACCTCCCCTCACACACTGTGGCACTCACTCCACACCACCCCTCACACAGTGCGGCACTCACTCCACACCTCCCCTCACACAGTGTGGCACTCACTCCACACCTCCCCTCACACAGTGTGGCACTCACTCCACACCTCCCCTCACACAGTGTGGCACTCACTCCACACCTCCCCTCACACAGTGCGGCACTCACTCCACACCTCCCCTCACACAGTGCGGCACTCACTCCACACCTCCCCTCACACAGTGTGGCACTCACTCCACACCTCCCCTCACACAGAGCGGCACTCACTCCACACCTCCCCTCACACAGTGTGGCACTCACTCCACACCTCCCCTCACACAGTGTGGCACTCACTCCACACCTCCCCTCACACAGAGCGGCACTCACTCCACACCTCCCCTCACACAGTGCGGTGATCTCTCTTCACCTCCCCTCCCACACCATGGGGCTCCCTCCTCACAGTCCCTCTCACACCACGATCCACTCACCTCACAGTCCCCTCACACAACACTGTGCTTCCTCCTCCCCACCCTTTCCACAACGTGGTGCATCCTCTTCACCACCACCCCCGTTGTACTACCCCCTCAACAGCTCCCCCCACCCCGGAGCGGCATTGCGTGAGTGATTCTGTCTTCTCACTGCACACCCTGCGCCTCCCACCTCTGAATAGAAGCAATGTGATTTTATTTGTCTGAGTTAACGAGTCTCTAGTTTCTGTTAATATGAATGAACATGATCAGAATGTAGGTGGTAACCTGGGTCTGTGGGACCCAGTGCTGTGTGGGATCCTGCTGTGTAGTTGGTTGCAAAGTTCCCTATATCATTGGCCTTCTTCCCGAGAACCAGAAGGCTCTCGACACCCCCCACCCCAAATCCCCTGGCCACTAGCGCTGTGACACCTCAGGCTGGCCCGATTGATCGGAACTGCAGCTCTGAGTATATGATCGTCTCCCCACTGCGAGCAGGGCCCCCACCACCGGGCAGCTCCCGCAGGTTGGCGTACACTGGGTCACACTCCTCCCCCTGTCCAACGGACGTTACTGGTGAAACTTCCTGTGGGATCTGTCTCGTCCTCTGCCTCTCCGTGTCCTGCGGCAGAAATAAAAGCAAATCTCAATTCTGCATCAAACACCATTGAACTGCTCACTCCCCATCACGAAACTAATTCCACAACCTCTGGATTTACTTCCAAGGACTCTACAACTCAGGTTCTCAATATTTATTACTTATTTGTGTATTGTTACTTTTTATTTTGTATTTCCAGATTGTTATCTTTTGCTCACTAGTTGTTTGCATCAATGATGTGTGGATATTTAATTGCTTCTGTTTTGTTTTTTAGTTTTTATTATGAATGCCCACAAGAAAATAAATCTCAGGATGGATTGTGGTGACATGTATGCACTTTGATAATAAATCTACTTCAAACTTTGAACACTGAGGACAAAGATATTAAAACGCTGAACACTGGCTAGTGAATAACAGGCTAGAACCCTGCTGTGGGCACATTCCACTTGTTCTTTCCCCTCCCCTCCCTCATTTCTTCTCAGTTACTCTCTCCTCCCAATTCCCTGCGAGTCTCCTATCTTTGTCTATTTCATTCATTTCCTCTCTTGTTCCTCCTTTTTCTCTCTTTCCACCTCTGCCACCTTATCTCGGTCCCTTTCACTCCCTCCATCTCTCTTTCACACTCCCTCACTTTTGCTCCTTCCCTCCCTCTCATTCACTCACCCATGCTCCTAAACCCCAGGCCATAGTAATCTATGAGCAATCCCCCCTCAATGTCCCCCCCGCAGCGCTGTGCTCCCGGTGTCCT
Organism: Hemitrygon akajei; assembly: GCF_048418815.1. Taxonomy (NCBI): domain Eukaryota; kingdom Metazoa; phylum Chordata; class Chondrichthyes; order Myliobatiformes; family Dasyatidae; genus Hemitrygon; species Hemitrygon akajei. The sequence continues at coordinate 173,706,437 of NC_133124.1, read as the reverse complement.
GCCCTTTACTGGACTGAACTCTGACCTGTACCTGAGGTGTGGTCAAGTGTGCAGTGGAGCTGACGGTCGTGTCCAGGGTCTCCGAGGCTCTCTCCTTGGTCCGTGCATCCCGCCCGGAACAGCAGAAGGTTGGACTAGAGTTACAGAGCATTGTTGTCAGCCAAATCGACACCCCAATCTCACCTCACTGCGACATCCAGACCATTTGATACCCTCAGCACCACTCTGCCCCACCTCCTCCTTCCTCCTTCCCATCTCCCCGCTTTCCCCACCCACTCCCTTCCCTTTTCCCAACCCTCATCCTCCCCACTCCACCTTCCCATCACCTCAATTAACTCTACTCCACTCAGAGAGAGAGAGAAATATCTGAAAGTTTAATAGTTTCCTTCTTCGTTTGGACACCTCACCTGTGGTGTTGACAATTGACCACTGATCAAAACATAAAAACACAACTGCAGATGCTGTGGATCAAAGAATACGTACACGACGCTGGAAGAACTCAGCAGGTCAGGCAGTATCCATGAGAAAAGAGTAGCCAATGTTTCGGGCCGAGATCCTTCATCAGGAATGGGGGTGGGGACAGAGGGCCGAAGCCCAGTAATAGAGATAGGGGAGGGGGTAGGGCCTAGAGGCGCCAGGTGGAAAACCAATCAGAGGAAAGATAAAGGGGGTTGGGGAGGGGATAAGCATGAAAGAACTGTAGAGATAAAGAAGCAGAAAGTTGAAAGGGGAGAGAGGCAGAGAGGGAGCTCGGATAGGGGAAGGGGTGGGGGAGGGAATTACTGGAAATTAGAGAATTCAATGTTCATACCACCAGGCTGGAGGCTACCCAGATGGTAGATAAGGTGTTGCTCCTCCAACCTGAGTTTGGCCTCATCATGGCAGTAGAGGAGGCCATGTATGGACATATCTAGATGGGAATGAGAGGCAGAGTTGAAGTGTGTTTCCCTTCTGGCGTCATCAAAGATGCCCTCACCCGCATCTCCTCCACTTCCCACACTTCAGCCCTTAACCCAACCTCCCGTCACCACAACAGGGACGGGGTTCCCCTTGTCCTCACCTACCACCCCGCCAGCCTCCGGATCCAACACATTATCCTCCGCAACTTCCGCCACCTTCAACAGGACCCCACCACCAAACACATCTTTCCCTCCCTACCCCTCTCAGCATTTCGCAGGGATCGTTCCCTCCGCGACTACCTGGTCCACACATCCCTCCCCACAGAACTCCCACCCGGCACTTATCCCTGCAAGCACAAATGCTACACCTCTCCCCACACCTCCCTCCTTACCACCATTCCGGGCCCCAGACAGTCCTTCCAGGTGAGGCAACACTTCACCTGCAAGTCTGCTGGAGTCGTCTATTGCATCCGGTGCTCCCGGTGCGGCCTCCTCTACATCGGCGAGACCCGATGCAGATTGGGGGACCGCTTCGTCGATCACCTCTGCTCCGTCCGTCACAACAGACAGGACCTCCCAGTTGCCACCCAACTCTGCCTCTCATTCCCATCTAGATATGTCCATACATGGCCTCCTCTACTGCCATGATGAGGCCAAACTCAGGTTGGAGGAGCAACACCTCATCTACCATCTGGGTAGCCTCCAGCCTGGTGGTATGAACATTGAATTCTCCAGTTTCTGGTAATTCCCTCCCCCTCCCCCTCCCCCTATCCCAGGTCTCTCTCTGCCTCTCTCCCCTTTCAACTTTCTGCTCCTTTATCTCTACAGTTCTTTCATGCTTATCCCCTCCCCCCTTTATCCTTCTTCTGATTGATTCTCCACCTGGCGCCTCTAGCCCTTCCCCCTCCCCTATCTCTATTACTGGGCTTCGGCCCCCTCTTTCTCCCCATTCCTGATGAAGTCCTGAAACGTTGGCTACACTTTTCTCATGGATACTGCCTGACCTGCTGAGTTCTTCCAGTGTCGTGTACGTATTCTTTGACCAGTGATCAAGGTGTGACCACCCAAGCGCTGTGTGACCACAGGATGACAAGGACCAGACTGGAAGGCAGGGAATTCCCAGTCTCCCTCATCGTGCTTTTGGATCTGGAGCTCTCTTTGTTTAGGTTGGTTTATTTTATCATGTAAGTTACGTATAACATTCAGACGCCATGTACGTCCTCCCCGTGACAACGTGGATTCCTTCGGGTGCTCTAGTTTCCTCCTACATTCTAAAGACGTACCAGTTAGTAGCTTAACTGGTCATTATAAATTGTCCTGTGATCAGCTCGGGTTTGGGAATGAAGGGCCTGTTCCATGCTGTGTCTCTTAATAAATTAATTTGTCATGTCTGTAATGTACAGTGCTGCTGCTAATTGCCATAACATATACAGTGCCTATAAAAACTATTCACCCCCTTTTGCTGCACAAATCACTCTCTCACCTAGATGGAGTCAGTTGTGCTGTGAGGATTACATTCCTTGACTTCTCTAGTGCCTTTAACACCATCCAGCCCAAGATCTTAAGGCACAAACTAACGGAGATGGGAGTAGACTCTCACATGGTGGATTGGATAGTGGACTACTTGACAGATAGACCTCAGTATGTGCGGTTGGGAGACTGTAGGTCTGACACGGTGGTCAGCAGCACAGGAGCGCCGCAGGGAACCGTACTCTCTCCGGTCCTGTTCACCCTGTACACATCAGACTTCCAATATAACTCGGAGTCCTGCCATGTGCAGAAGTTCGCTGATGACACGGCTATAGTGGGGTGTGTCAGGAATGGACAGGAGGAGGAGTATAGGAAACTGATACAGGACTTTGTGATATGGTGCAACTCAAACTACCTGCGTCTCAATATCACCAAGACCAAGGAGATGGTGGTGGACTTTAGGAGATCTAGGCCTCATATGGAGCCAGTGATCATTAATGGAGAATGTGTGGAGCAGGTTAAGACCTACAAGTATCTGGGAGTACAGTTAGACGAGAAGCTAGACTGGACTGCCAACACAGATGCCTTGTGCAGGAAGGCACAGAGTCGACTGTACTTCCTTAGAAGGTTGGCGTCATTCAATGTCTGTAGTGAGATGCTGAAGATGTTCTATAGGTCAGTTGTGGAGAGCGCCCTCTTCTTTGTGGTGGCGTGTTGGGGAGGAAGCATTAAGAAGAGGGACGCCTCACGTCTTAATAAGCTGGTAAGGAAGGCGGGCTCTGTCGTGGGCAAAGTACTGGAGAGTTTAACATCGGTAGCTGAGCGAAGGGCGCTGAGTAGGCTACGGTCAATTATGGAAAACTCTGAACATCCTCTACATAGCACCATCCAGAGACAGAGAAGCAGTTTCAGCGACAGGTTACTATCGATGCAATGCTCCTCAGACAGGATGAAGAGGTCAATACTCCCCAATGCCATTAGGCTTTACAATTCAACCGCCAGGTTGAATTTTTAAAGCCTATTTTAAAAATAATAGGCTTTTTAAAAGCTATTATTAATGCTTTTTGAGATAGTGATTTAGATGCATATCATATTTTTTTTACTGAGTTAAGTATTGTATGTAATTAGTTTTGCTACAACAAGTGTATGGGACATTGGAAAAAAAAGTTGAATTTCCCCATGGGGATGAATAAAGTATCTATCTATCTATCTATCTCTTGGATGTTTTCATGTTTTCTTGTTTTACAACATTGAATCACAATGGATTCAATTTGCCTTTTTGACTGAGCAACAGAAAAGGACTCTTTCATGTCAAGATGCAAAACAGATCTCTACAAAGTGTTCTAAATTAATTACAAATATAAAACACAAAATAATTGATTGCATAAGTATTCACCCCGTATAATGTGATACACCAAATCATGACTGGTCCAGCTTATTGGTTTTCGAACTCACATAATTAGTTAAGTGGAGATCTGTTTTTGGAGACCTGTGTACTGTCAAGATATTTCAGTTGATTGTAGTATACAGCCTCTAAAATGTATTCACACCCCCATCCCATAAGTTTTCATGTTTCATTGTTTTCCAACATTGAATCACATGGTTTTAATTTGTCTTTCTTTACACTGATCAATACTGTTTTTATTGTCAAGATGAAAACAGATCTCTACAAAATTACAAATATAAAACACAAAATAACTGATTGCATAAATATTCACCCCCCCCCCACTTTATAATGACCACCAAATTATCACTGGTGCAGCCAATTAGTTTCTGCAGTCACATAATTAGTTAAATGGAAACCTGTGTGCTGTCAGGGTGTTTCAATTGATTGTAGTAAAAACATACCTTTAACTGGAAGCTCCAACTGCTGGTGAGTCAGTATCCTGGCAAAAACTACTCAATGAAGACAAAAGAACACTCCAAGCAACTTTGTGACAAGCTTATTGAAAAGCACAAGATAAAAGAAGATGGATAAAAGAACATTTCCATGTCACTGAATATTCTTTGGAGAACAGTTAAGTTAATCATCAAGAAATGTAAAGGATATGGTACAGCTGTAAATCTGCCTCAGCAGACCATCCTCAAAAACCTGAGTGACTGTGCAAGAAGGGGACTAGTGAGGAAGGCCACCAAGAAACCTGTGACAACTCAGGAGGAGTTGCAAGCTTCAGTGGCTGAGATGGGAGAGACTACGCAAACAACAACTGTTGCCCGGGTGCTTCACCAGTCCCAGCTTTATGGGAGGTTGGTAAAGAGAAAGCTACTGTTGAGAAAAGCTCACATGAAATCTCAGCTAGCATTGGCCAGAAGGCATGTGGGAGTCTCTGAAGTCAGCTGGAAAAAGGTTCTATGGTAGATTGAAAGCAAAAGTGAGCTTGGTGGCCATTAGACTAAATGCTATGTTTGACATAACCCCAAAACTGAACATCAGAAATCACCATCCCTACCATGAAACATGGTGGTGGCTGCAACACGCTGAGGGGATGCTTCACTGCAGCAAGCCCTGAAAGGCTTGTGAAGGTAGAGGGTAAAATGAATGCAGCAAAATACAGGAAAATCCTCATTTCCCAGGAGAACTGGGTCTTGGGAGAAGATTTGTTTTCCAGCAAGACAATGACCCCAAGCATAAAGCCAAAGCCACACAGGAATGGATTAAAAACAACAAATGTAATGTCAAGTCAGAGTCCAGACCTCGTTCCACTTGAGAGTTAGTGGCCGGACTAGAAAAGAGATTTTCACTCATAATCCCCATGCAATCTGACGGAGCTTGAGTAGTTTTTTAAAGAAGAATGGGGAAAAATCAGAGCGTCCAAATGTGCAAAGCTGGAAGAAACCTATCCACACGGACTCAAGGCTATCAATGCTGCCAAAGGTCCATCTGCTAAATACTGACATGAAGAGCGTGAATTCTTATGCAATCACTTATTTTGTGTTTTACATTTGTAATTAATTTCGATCACTTAGCAGAGGTCTGTTTTCACTCTGACATGTGAGAGTCTTTCTGCCAATCAGTGTCAAATAAAGCCAAATTAAATCTACTGTGATTCAATGTTGTAAAACAATATAACATGAAAACTTCCAAGGAGGGGTGAATACTTTTTATAGGCACTGTATACCACCAGCATGTAGGATGTAACAATGAACGTGAATGTTTGTTGGCTCCCAGTCAGTAAGGGAGATGGACAGGAACAGATGCAGACCCGATCGAAGCAGTCACCCACAGGCAGACAACAGAGGGTAGGGTTTGAATAGAAGCTGAATATTCCTCAGCCAGGATTTCACAGATTGAGGTGTTTGAGGCTACCTTCTCCCTCAATTCTAACCAATTTTTAGCAGGAGTGCCATCAAGAGTATCCTGACCACCTGCATTACTGTCTGGTACAGCAATTGGAAAGATGTTAACCAGGACCCTTGGGATTGTCAAAGATCCTTCCCATCCGTCTCACAACCTCTTTGACCATCTTTGCCCCCTCCAATCCCTACCATCAGGCAGGAGGAACCGTAGCATTATGAGAAGGACTGTGAGGATGGGAAACAGCTTCTTCCCCACTACTGAACTCCCTGACACCACCCAGGTCTCATCACTTATGAAGTGTCATTAATGCACCTTATGATCAATGTTAATCTTACAGAATATATTTAATTATTTGTTATTTTATTTGGTAATGTTGTTTTATGTGCTGTGTGTGTGTTATATGCACTGTTTTGTATACCCTGGTCCAGGGAATGTTGTTTCATTTCATGGTATAAATGTATACAATTGAAACAACAATAAAACCGAACTTGAACGTTCATCTGGACTTACTTCTGGATGTACCTGGAGATGAAGAACCCAGCCAGTAACATACTGAGAATGACACTGCTCGTGAGTAACACTGTGGTCCAAACAGCAGAGACTCCACCTGTAACATCAAGCAACAGGACAGCTTCAGAATAGTCCACTGTACAAGTCAAACCCTTTCTCATTTATGGACAGGCTACTGCACAGGATCTCAAAAAAGCTGCAGTAAATTCCAAACTCAGCAGCATCACGGGCACTAGCCTCTTCAGTACTGAAATCATCTTCAAAAGTTGAAGCCTCACAAAGACCTTCACCACTCAGGATATGATTTCTTCTCAATGCTTCCATCAAGGAGGAAGTACATCCTGAAGACACACACTCATGTGTGAGGAACAGCTTCATCCTCACTGCCACTGCTTCACCATTCTTTTCACTTTTTGTTTTGCTCTCCCTTTGCACAACTTATTTAATTCAAGTTACTTTCTATAAATATATATCATGCCTATAAAAAGTTTTAATTTGGCTTTTTTGACACTAATCAATAGAAAAAGACTCTTTCATGTCAAAGCGAAAACGGATCTCTGCAAAGAGATAGAAAGAAATTGCAAATTCAAAACAAAATATTTTATTGCATAATTGTTCACCCCTCTTGAACAATGGCACACCAAATCATCACTGGTGTAGCCAATTGCTTTTAGAAATCACATAATTAGTTACATGGAGATTTGTTTTTGGAAACCTGTGTACAGTCAAGGTGCTTTCATTCATTGTGGTAAAAGTACACCTGTGTCGGGAAGGTCCACCTGCTTGTGAGTCAGGGGTCTGGCAAAAACTACACCATGAAGTCAAAAGAATGCTCCAAGCAACTCCCTGATAGGGTTATTGAAAAGTACAAGTCAGGAGTAGGATACAAGAAAATTTCCAAGTCACTGACTATCCTTTGGAGAAGAGTTAAGTCAATCATCGAGAAATGGAAAGAATATGGCACAGCTGTACATCTGCCTGGAGCAGGATGTCTTCAAAAAGTGAGTAACGGTGCAAGAGGAAGAGTAGTGAGGGAGGCCACCAAGAGACCTATGACAGCTCTGGAGGAGTTACAAGCTTCAGTGGCTAAGATAGGAGAGATTGTGCATACAACAACTGTTGCCCGGGCACTTCACCAGTTGCAGTTTTATGGGAGAACGGCAAACAGAGGCCACTGTTGAAAATAAATTCACATGAAACCACAGCTAGGGTTTGCTGGAAGGCATGTGGGAGACTCTGAAGTCAGGTAGAAGAAGGTTCTACGGTCTGATAAAACCAAAATTGAACATTTTGGCCATCAGAGTCAACGCTATGTTTGGCATAAGCCAGACACTGCACATCATGAATACACACTATCCCCACAGTGAAACATGGCAGTGGGGATGCTTCACTGCAGCAGGCCCTGGTAGGCTTGGAAGACAGAGGGTAAAGTCATTGCAGCAAAGTACAGGGGAATCCTGTTGGAAAACCTGATGCAGTCTGCAAGAGAACTGGGACTGGGAAATCAAATTGTTTTCCAGCAAGAAAAAATTGTTTCCCAAGCATAAAGCCAAAGCTACACAGGAATGGCTTAAAAACAACAATGTTCATGTCCTGTTGTGGCAAAGTCACAATATGGACCTCAACCTAATTGAGAATTTATGGTTGGACTGGAAAAAGGCAGTACAATTGCGATCCCCATCAAGTCTGACAGAGCAAGAGCAGTTTTGTAAAGAAGAACAGGGAAAAATTGCAGTGTTCAGATGTGCAGAGCTGAAAGAGACCGATACACACAGACTCAAGCCTATAATTGCTGCCAAAGGTGCATCTACTAAATACTAACTTGAAGGGGGTGAATACTTATGCAATCACTTATTTTGTGTTTTATATTTGTAACTAATATATATTACTTTGCAGAGATCCATTTTCACTTTGACACATAAGTCTTTTTCTGTTGATTAGTGTCAAAAAAGCCAAATTAAATCCACTGTGATTCAATATTGTAAAATAATAAAACATGAAAACTTTCAGGGGGGGAGGAATACTTTTTATAGGCACTATATGTAGTTCTCTTTGTAATTTATAGATATTGTACTGTACATTGCCATGTAGTCTTGCTGCAGAACAACACATTTGTCAGCATGTGCTGGTGATACTGGACCTGATTCTGATTCTGATTCTAATGTAAGATCCAGGACATCCAGCTTTTCATTGCCAACATTTTGTAGGAGACAGAGATCCATGTGTTCCTTCCCAATTTTACTTGGGCTTTGTCCTCAGCACGTTGAGAGAAAAACCTAAATTCTTGGATAAAGGCAGTGGGGTCTTAAAGGAGAGTGAACAGTGTGATTCCCATTTCACCATCCCAATGTGTTCCTCAGCTTGGGATCTGATCCCAAGGGAAGCAGGGTAGCAGTCTGTACACAGCAAGATCCCATGACTAGCAATGTGATGATGACCATTAGTGGGCTTGGGATGCTGGCGTAAATTCCCCTCTATCTGTGCGATCTTCCCCCTCCCGCCGGAAGTGAAGGTGGACTTTGCTCACATGGAGCTAAGTGGGGGATGGAGGGAATTGTTGAGGAAGGGCTGCACTTCACAGAATGGAGAATATTTCTCAGAGATATCCTCACCTGTCATCCACAGGAAAACTGCGAACATGACCTCTCCATGTTGGTTTTGGACTGTACAGAAAGCAGTCACATCCTCCTCTTCCTCGCCCACACCCAAGGTCAACCAGCCAGTCACCAGTTGCCCGTCTGCCACCTGCCACGTCTGGAAACGACCGTGTGTCTGGTTCCCGCTGAGGTTGGCGAGGGGGAGATGCCAGGTGAGCTCTCCGGGTGGGTTTGATCTGGCCGCACACGCACATGTGATGACCTCGGGAGTCCGAGTGCATCCTGAGTCCCGAGAAATCTCAGGCTTATCTGGGAAGAAACAGGCAGGAGATGTTGGCAGCACTGATATATTGTAATGGTCCAGTGTTATTCTGAAGCATCAGCTGTCCTCTGTTAGACACCCCTTTCCATTCTCTGTAAACTGAGGCTGTCTCCATTTTGATGCGTTGGATCCCCCTCCTCCACATTCAGAGATGCTCTTCTGCATATCACTGCTGTAACGTGTGATTGTTTGAGTTACTGTCGCCTTCCTGTCAGATTGAACCAGTCTGGCTTTTCTCCTCTGACCTTTCCCATTAACAAAGTGCTTTGCCCACAGAACTGCCACTCACTGGGTTTTATTGTGTTTGTTTTTCATACCATTCTCTGTAAACTCTAAAGTCTATTGTGCGTGAAAACTCCACATGATCAGCAGTTTCTGTAATCATCAGGCTCTTGAACAGAAGCGGATAGTTACACCCATTTAAGTACTCTGTATATCGCTATTTCATGCTCGTTATTTATGAAGATTGATTAATATCTGCATTTCCACAGTTTATTTACAGTTAACAGTTCCTGATCTTTACAATTTACAATTACTGTTCTACAGATTTCCTAAGTCTGCCTGCAGAGAAAGAATCTTAGGGTTGTATGTGGTGACGTGTATGTACTCTGATAATAAAATTTACTTTGAACTTTATACTCAAACCACCCTGTCTGGCACCAATGATCACTCCATGGTTAAAGTCACATAGATCATATTCCCTCCCCATTCCAGTGTTTGGTCTGATCAACAACAGAATCTCTTAACCATGTCTGCATGCTTTTATGCATTGAGTTGCTGCCACATGATTTGTTGATTAAATATTTGCATAAACGAGGAGGTGTACAGGTACTTAATAGTGTGGCCACTGAGTGTGTATTGTGTATCAAAGGATAAATAGTCCACTGACTTTGCATTTGGACTTAGAGATGTAGCAATGCATCTTTCATATTCACCCAGGAATTGTTCACATTGTTGGGAGAAGTGATTGAGAGATTCTGTGGGGCATCTAATAAAGACAAATAAAGAGGTAAACATGAGAACACATGGGGTAGAACAAGATTCCATGTGTCAACCACCTGAAAGATTTCTGCAGTCAATTCCATTCCACCTTTGCAATGTGTTCCAATGTACACGGAATGTGGAAAAGTACAGCTCAGGAACAGCCCCTGTGGCTCATGATGTTATGGTGAGAGAATTATTCTAGAAACCAAATCTAAAACTAAGATAACCTATTCTGCCTACAACATGTCCATATCCCTCCATTCCTTACACATTCATATGCCAACCTTAGTGCCTTTGAAACACCTCTACCTTCACCTCCACACCTGACAGATCATTACAAGTTCTGTCAGCTCACTGTATAAAAAGCAAACTCGTCCCACAAATCCTTTTTGCATTTACGCCTTCTCGCCTTCATGCATGGCCTCCAATATTGAACATTACAACCCCGGGTAAAAGATACCGACTGTCTATATTTGCTCTGAAATCTCTCTCAGTGTCTGGAGAAAACAATCTGTATGTCCAACCTTTCCATATCACACCTGCTCTGTCATCCAGACAGCATCCTCTTCTTCACCCTCTCCAAAGCCTCTCCACCCTTCCCATAATGCGGTGAACAGAACTGAATGCAATAGTTCACATGGGGTCTAACTGAAACTTTATTCACCTTTAACATAACTTCTCAACTCCAGAACTTATAAAGGCAAACATGCCTTACACCTTCTTTCCCAGCCTATCAAACTGTTGGGAGCTATGAACTCAGATCCCCAGATTCCTCTGATCAGCAACATTGTTAAGGGTTCTGCCATTGACTGTTCCTGTCACTTTACACCTGATTTTCCAAACTGCAACACCTCACACTTACTTCAATTAATCTCCATCTGCCACTTCTCTGCCCCATCTGCAACTGATCTCTATCCCGCCTAATCTTTTGGCAACATTATTCACTGTCCACAACAACACCAGTTTAGGAAATGGTAAATTAAACGGACCCACAAGCCAGGATGCCCACAAGAAGAAGGAACTTTCTCCATCCTCACAACTTCTCCAATCTGTCGAAAACTTCAGAACAACAACTCACCATAAACTCAGCATGGCGATGTGGGCACCGGAGATATAGGTGGGTGAAGGAGGTTGGATTTGTGGGATAGCAAGGTCAGTTCTTGCCTTGAGGCACATCAGGCAGCACAATTTTCCATTTCCGTAGCATATGTTTGCTCAAACCAACATGGACGGATGGAAAGCGTGCAAGGAGCTGGCCGGATTCACACTCGGGACTAGTTGCTGATGCCCCTACAGCGACATCCCGCTCAGTAGGTTAATGCTCATTGTAAATTTTCCTGTGATTAGGCTAGGATTAAACTGGGGAATTGCGGGGCGGTGTGGCTCGAAGGCCTGGAGGGGGCTTTTCAGTACTGTATCTCAATAAACAAATAAATAGATTTACAGGGAACTGTTAGACTAAGACCACCCACTCACATTCCACAGTGAGGGCTATTTCCCTCTCCAAACACCAGCCACAGTTCATTGCTGGAACTTGTTGTGCTCAGTGTGATCCCGAGATGTCTCCACCTCAGGTTCGATGCTGGGAAACTCTGGACGGAGCAGAGGATCGATGTAGGAATCCCTTCCTTCATACTCACCCAGGAATTGTTCACACTGTTGGTAGAAGTGATTGAGAAATTCTGTGGGGCATCTAAGGACAAACCAATGGTTAACAGTGGAACAGTTTTGAGGCAATAGAAGATCATAAATCAGTTTTGAAAGTGAGCTGGGCCTGTTGGGACATGTCTGCGGAGCAAGAGATCACAGAGTGAGTTGGAGACAGTTCCATGCGGAGTGTTTGATGCTCTGGGCCAACTCACTGGAATTTACAAGCATGAGGTGGAATCTCATTGAAACATATCGAACATTGAAAGCCTTTACTGGGACGATGTGGAGATGATGTTTCCTATAGTGTGTATGTCGAGGGCCAGAGGGAACAGCCTCTGAACAGACGGATGTCCATGTAGAATGAAGACGAGGAGGCATTTCTTTAGCCAGAGGGTGGTGAATCTGTGTAATTCATTACCACAGACGGTTGTGGAGGGTGTCGTTGGGTATACTTAATAGCTTCTTGCTTAGGGTGTCAAATATTATGGAGAAGACCAGAGACTGGGTTTGAGGGGGATAACAAATCAGCCATGATGGAATTTGTGTAGCAGTGTCGATGGGCCGAGTGTTAAGTATAACATATTAAGTGTCCTGTAGCCTCCCATCCTCCTGATAATCTGGCAAATGCCTGAGCTGTTACATTTCACCAGCCTGAGTAGAGGGGGCTGGATAACTGGATTGTGCCATTCTGCTACAGCCAGAGGGTTCTCTGGAGCTGCGTCATTTATGCCGTATCTTTTTAAGGAGAGGAATGTTTTCGCTCCCCGGCAATTTACTATGGACTGGCCAGCATCGAATATAAACCCGCAGTCAGGAGATGATGGTGTCACTTGGTTTGAGGAGTATTTATTATGTTGTAACCAAGTTCTGTTCTGTTCAGCTGATTCATGTTTGGACTCTGGGACTGTTCTGTTGAGTATGTAAATATTTTGGGTAAATAAAACCCCTTTTTTTTCACCTTTACCTACTCTGCCAGTTTTATGCTTACCCTGGTCCTTCACAGATGTGGCAGCGGTGGGGTCAGCAGTAGGAGGTGCAGGAAAGGTGTTTTGAATTTTTTTTCCAACGTGAAGAAAGCAGTAGGAGGAGGGAAAACACCGGCCGATCGATAGCAGCAGCTGGAGTTGGCGAGCAGTCTGAAGCTGAAGCGGAAGGTGGGGCCAGGTCCTCAGAAATAGAGGAGCCCCGGGAGCCCACTATTATCGACCAGGCCAATATTCTTCACACGTATATGGGGCAGCAGCAGGTACGAGATGCCCAGTTGGTGAGGCCAAGAGCAGCGATTTAAAGCACTGCAGCCCCAGTTCAATCTGCTCCAGTCAGAGGTGCTGGCCCACACCCCTCCAACATGTGATCAACCTTCTGGTAAGACAGATACTGTGGGGGCAGATGTTGTGGGTTCAGACACAGACCCCCCTCCTGCCCAGGTAAACTTTGGGGTCTCCCATGAGGATGGCTCTACAGCAGTACACTTGAGATCTACTCAGGAGCCAAAGCTTCAGCAGCTGACTGCTACTGATGATATTGAACATTTTCTTGTCACTTTTGAGAGAATAGCAACAGCATGCAGATGTCCAATTGGAGATTGGGCCTTTAGGCTCATTCCATTATTGACAGGCAAAGCTAGGAATGCCTATGTTCATATGGACATTGATGATGCTGCAGACTATGAGGAAGTTAGAAGGGCTATTACAAAAAAATGATATAGATCCAGAAACCTACAGACAGAGATATCGCAGCCTTGAGATTGAACCAGATGAAGGCCCAAAAGAACTATATGTCAGGTGAAAGGTGTTTTATGGGAAGCGGGTTCACCTGAAGAGGAAGACAGTGAATGAAATTGCAGAAGTTACTGTCCTGGAACAATATCTGAGAATGCTTTCCCCTGAGCTACAGGTCTGGATTAAGGAGCACAACCCTGCAATGGCCGTAGAAGCAGCTGGCCTAGCTGATGTGTTTGTTGCTGCCCGACGGAAGAAGCAGCCGTGGAGCTTCTCTGCCTGGAAGTTAACTAAGGATCACAAATGGCCAGGTGTCTCCCGGTCAGTACAAAGGGTGATTCAGCCGGGGGTAAGGCTCCTGTAAAGGAGAAATCTACAAAGGTTAACTCATTTTCTAGATCTTTCAAGAGACTTATTGGTTATATGTGTGGTGAAGACGTTTACCATCCCTTCCAGGTTTAGTTTCAATTTCAACATTATAAAAAGGAAGTTCACTGAGAGGTTGGGTAGATTGTTTGATGTCCTTGGCTTTTGCCCGGGTAAGTGCAACTTTACAGACCTGACCTGGACGTAAAAGATCAAGAAGAACAGGCAAATCCTGACCCGGCACCACCGGAAAGGGGAGATGATCAGCAACCCCTACGTTCAGGAGATAATTCTGGCCTTGAACTTTGATATGAACATCTGCTGTGGGATAAAGCCTGTTGTCTCCATGTACACAACAGATGGGCACAGTCTCAGTCATACACGCACTATGAGGAGGAATGAACTGTCTATGAACAAGGGTCTGGTCACTGCCACTGTCAATAAGTGCCTTTAAGTAACAGCCATTCACCTCCACCATGATCTCTCTCTGCGATTGTCGTGGCTCCCTCTTTGACTTCAGATCACCTCTGGGCACATAGCACACCTGGATTGGTTTCAGAGAATTATTGGGGCAGACGAATTTAGTGTGTCCCTCTACACCACACATGTAACCAATAAGTCTCTTGGAAGATCTAGAAAATGAGTTAACATCTGTAGATATCACCTTTACAAGAGCCTTACCCCCCACTGAATCCACCCTTTGTACTGACCGGCAGACACCTGGCCCTTTGTGATCCTTAGTTAATTTCCAGGCAGTGAAGCTCCACGGCTGCTTCTTCCGTCTGGCAGCAACAAACACATCAGCTCGGCCAGCTGCTTCTACGGCCGTTGCAGGGTTGTGCTCCTTAATCCAGACCTGTAGCTCAGGGGAAAGCATTCTCAGATATTGTTCCAGGGCAGTAACTTCTCCAATTTCATTCACTGTCTTCCTCTTCAGATGAACCCACTTCCCATAAAACACCTTTCACCTGACATATAGTTCTTTTGGGCCTTCATCTGGTTCAACCTCAAGGCTGAAAATCTCTGTCTGTAGGTTTCTGGATCTATATCATTTTTTTGTAATAGCCCTTCTAACTTCCTCATAGTCTGCAGTATCATCAATGTCCATATGAACATAGGCATTCCTAGCTTTGCCTGTCAATAATGGAATGAGCCTAAAGGCCCAATCTCCAATTGGCCATCTGCATGCTGTTGCTATTCTCTCAAAAGTGACAAGAAAATGTTCAATATCATCAGTAGCAGTCAGCTGCTGAAGCTTTGGCTCCTGAGTAGATCTCAAGTGTACTGCTGTAGAGCCATCCTCATGGGAGACCCCAAAGTTTACCTGGGCAGGAGGGGGGCCTGTGTCTGAACCCACAACATCTGCCCCCACAGTATCTGTCTTACCAGAAGGTTGATCAAATATTGGAGGGGTGTGGGCCTGCACCTCTGACTGGAGCAGATTGAACTGGGGCTGCAGTGCTTTAAATCGCTGCTCTTGGCCTCACCAACTGGGCATCTCGTACCTGCTGCTGCCCCATATACGTGTGAAGAATATTGGCCAGGTCGATAATAGTGGGCTCCCGGGGTTTCTCTATTTCTGAGGCCCCAGAACGCCCCGGAAGGCCCCACCTCCGCTTCAGCTTCAGACTGCTCCCCCAATTCCACCTGCTGCTCTCGATTGGCTCGATTGAAAAAAAAATTCAAAACACCTTTCCTGCACCTCCTACTGCTGACCCCACCACTGCCACATCTGTGAAGGACCAGGGTAAGCATAAAACTGGCAGAGTAGGTAAAGGTGAAAAAAAGGGGTTTTATTTACCCAAAATATTTACAAACTCAACAGAACTGTTCTAGACTCCAATCTTGAATCAGCTAAACAGAACAGAACTTGGTTACAACATAATAAATACTCCTCAGACCAAGTGACACCATCATCTCCTGACTGTGGGTTTATGTTCAATGCTGGCCAGTGCATAGTAAATAGCAGGGGTGAGAAAACATAAATGAAGCAGCTCCAGAGAACCCTCTGGCTGTAGCAGAATGGCACAATTCAATTATCCAGTCCTCCCTACTTCAGCCGGTGTAATGCAACAGCTCAGTCGTTTGATCTGGAAGGTTGAACTGCTGACAACTCGGTGAATCGGGTGGTTGGGAATGGAGGAAGTACGGCAGTTGACTAAACAACTAGATTGTGAATGGACGGAGGATGGCGGGGGAACTGATGATTTGGGAAGTGAGTTAGAGATGGAGGTTGGCGGGAAAGAGGAATGGAGTGGAAAAAGCAAGAAAAGAAAACAGAGGTATGAGATGTCAAACTCTGAGGAGTCAGGGGATGACTGAAGCAGACAATAGACAATAGGTGCAGGAGTAGGCCATTCAGCCCTTCGAGCCAGCACCGCCATTTAATGTGATCATGTCTGATCATCCACAATCAGTATCCTGTTCCTGCCTTCTCCCCGTATCCCTTGACTCCACTATCTTTAAGAGCTCTATCTAACTCTTTCTTGAAAGCATCCAGAGAATTGGCCTCCACTGCCTTCTGAGGCAGGGGATTCCATAGATCCACAACTCTCTTGGTGAAAAAGTTTTTCCTGAACTCTGTTCTAAATGGCCTACCCTTTATTCTTAAACTGTGGTCTCTGGTTCTGGACTTCCCCAACATCAGGAACATGTTTCCTGCCTCTAGCGTATCCAATCCCTTAATAATCTTATATGTTTCAATCAGATCCCCTCTCATCCTTCTAAATTCCAGTGTATACAAGCCCAGTCGCTGCCATCTTCCAACATATGACAGTCCCACCATCCCAGGAATCAACCTCGTAAACCTATGCTGTGCTCCCTCAATAGCAAGAATATTCCTCCTTTAATTTGGAGACCAAAACTGAACACAATACTGCAGGTGTGGTCTCACCAGGGCCCTGTACAACTGCAGAAGGACCTCTTTGCTGCTATACTCAACTCCCCTTGTTATGAAGGCCAACATGCCATTAGCTTTCTTCAATGCCTGCCGTACCTGCATGCTGATTTTCAGTGATTGATGTACAAGAACACATTGTACTTCCCCTTTTCCTAACTTGACACCATTCAGATAGTAATCTGCCTTCCTGTTTTGCCACCAAAGTGGATAAGCTCACATTTATCCACATTATACTGCATCTGCCCATTCACCCAACCTGTCCGAGTCACCCTGCATTCTCCTAACATCCTCCTCATATTTTACTCTACTACCCAGCTTTGTGTCATCTGCAAATTTGCTAATGTTACTTTTAATCCCTTCATCTAAATCATTAATGTATATTGTAAATAGCTGTGGTCCCAGCACCGAGCCTTGTGGTACCCCACTAGTCACTGCCTGCCATTCTGAACAGGACCCGTTAATCCCTACTCTTTGTTTCCTCTCTGCCAACCAATTTTCTATCTGTGTTAGTACCCTACCCCCAATACCACGTGCTCTAATTTTGCCCACTAATCTCCTACATGGGACCTTATCAAAGGCTTTCTGAAGGGCCAGGTACACTACATCCACAGGCTCTCCCTTGTCAATTTTCATAGTTACATCCTCAAAAAATTCCAGGAGATTAGTCAAGCATGATTTCCCCTTTGTAAATCCATGCTGACTTGGACTGGTCCTGTTACTGCTATCCAAATGTGCCGCTATTTCATCTTTTATATTTGACTCCAGCATCTTTCCCACCACTGATGTCAGGCTAACTGGTCTATAATTCCCTGTTTTCTTTCTCCCTCCTTTCTTAAAAATTGGGATAACATTAGCTACCCTCCAATCTTCAGGAACTGATCCTGGATCTATACAGCATTTGGAAAATAATTACCAGTGCATCCACGATTTCCAGAGCCACCTCCTTAAGTACCATGGGATGCAGACCATCAGGCACTGGGGATTTATCAGCCTTCAGTCCCATCAGTCTACCCAACACCATTTTCTGCCTAATGTGAACTTCCTTCAGTTCCTCCATTACCCTAGGTCCTCTGGCCAGTATTACAACTGGGAGATTGTTTGTGTCTTCCGTAGTGAAGACAGATCCAAAGTACCTGTTCAACTCGTCTGCCATATCCTTGTTCCCCATAATAAATTCACCCATTTCTGCCTTCAAGGGCCCAACTTTGGTCTTAACTAATTTTTTCCTCTTCACATACATAAAGAAGCTTTTACTATCCTCCTTTATATTCTTGGCTAGCTTACCTTCGTAGTTCATCTTTTCTCCCCGTATTGCCTTTTTAGTTATCTTCTGTTGCTCTTTAAAGGTTTCCCAATCCTCTGGCTTCCCGTTCATTTTTGCTATGTTATATATCTCTTTTATTTTTAAACTGTCCTTGACTTCCCTTGTTAGCCACGGTCGCTCCCTACTCCCCTTAGAATCTTTCTTCATCTTTGGGAAGAACTGATCCTGTACCTTCTGTATTATTCCCAGAAATACCTGCCATTGTTGTTGCACTGTCATCCCTGCTAGGGTATCCTTCCAGTCAACTTTGGGCAGTTCCTCCCTCATGGCTCCATAGTCCCTTTTGTTCAACTGGAATACTGACACTTCCGATTTTCCCTTCTCCCTCTCAAATTGTAGATTAAAAGTTATCATATTCTGGTCACTACCTCCTAATGCTGTAGGATAGCAAAACAATGGAAAGAAGATGAGATTAAAGCAGTTATAAAACTGAGCCTTTTGGTGAATGGAAGCTGATTCATTTGATGAAGATGATCAACAAACTTACTGGCGAGGTCAAAAGAGCAAAGGTATTACGAAATGGATCAAAATTAGTGATTTGTCGGGATAGTGCTCAGCAAGGCAAAGTGATAAGATTAAATAGAATAGACAGAAGAAAAGTACAATGTTCAATACCCAACAATAGAAAGTGGACTAGAGGAGTTATTTCAGGAATACCAACAGAGGTTACTATGGTTGAGATTAAACAGAACATAAAAGGAGCAAAAATTGAGGCCAAACGTTTGAAAGTTACAAGAAAAAGAAACAATTGTGATAGTTTATCAGATACGATTAATTTCGATGAAGAAAAATTGCCGACAAAATTTTATTTCGGGTATATGTGTTATGAGGTCAGAATACATATACCACCGCCTTTAAAATGCTTTAAATGTCAGAAATTCGGGCATATCGCGGCGGTCTGCAGAGGGAAACAAAAATGTGGGAGATGCGCTGGAGAACATGAATATGGGAAATGCGAGGCGGAAGCTAGGCTGAAATGCTGCAATTATGGCGGGGAACACGGTGCAGCTTATCGAGGGGGCATTAATAGCAAGACGACAGCTGAGATACAATATGTTAAAGTAACAAGAGATTAGCTATACAGAGGCAGTGAAAGGAATTGCTGAAAAAGAGAAGGCTATCAAGTGAACAAAGATAGGGAATAATAAACCAGTGAACTGTGAGGGCTGTAATGTGATAAATAAGGATACACTAATAATGAGTAGAAAGGATTTCGTACTGTTCATGGTAGATGTAATTAACTGTTTAGTGTTAACGGACAAGAGAACCGAGAAAGCTAAAATTATAGTCAAGTCTGCAGAAAAATATCTTGGTATTACAGGGCTTAGGTGGGAAGTAGCTAAAGAAACGTTGAATGGAGGATCAAACAGTTCAAAGGCAGGGGAGGCGGGATCTTAATGGCAGTATATATATTTTACAACGGAATGCAAGGAGTCTTATCACAAATAGTCAAGAATTTAAGAAATATGTATCAGAGCTTAAGGAAAAAACCTCAGATTTTATGTATACAAGAAACATGGTTGAAACCACAATTAGATTTTGTTTTACAGCTATTAGGAAGGATAGAAGTAATGACAATGTTGGAGGAGTAGCAATATTTATAACCAGTGGGATGAGGTATAATATAATCAACATAGGGCAGAAATATGTATCAATAACAATCAAAATTTGGATAGGCAGAGAAAGTTTGGTAATAATAAATTATTATAATCCATGTAGAAGATTAAGCAAAGATGCAGTAAATACAGTGGGTAGTGGGATGAAAGGGAAAATAATATGGTGTGGGGATTTCAATGGACACAGTAAACTATGGGGATGTAAAAATATTGATGAAAACGGATTAGTGATACAAGAATTTATAGATGAAGAAAAATTGGCATCTATAAATAATGGACAAAGTATGAGATTTAACATTTCCCAAAACACAGAATCCACAATAGACTTAACATTTGTAAGTAGAGAATTAACAGGGATCAGTACTTGGAATGTATTAAAACAAACTACATTAGGAAGTGATCACTATCCCATACTCACAAAGATTCAGATTAAAATAGAACAAAATAAAGGGCCTAGAGTGTCAAGGTGGAAACTAAATAAGGCAGATTGGGAGATATTTCAAAGAAGAAGTGAAGTAAGATGAATAAAGATTTTAGATGAAAATATATTGGATATAGAAGAAATGAATGATAAATTAGTCACAGCAGCAGTTAAAAATTCAGCAGAAGAAACAATTCCAAAACTTAAAGGTAGAGGAAAGAGTTAAAGTGTTCCATGGTGGAATTGTGAATGTAGTAGAAGTATAAAAGTAAGAAAAAAAGCATTTAAAGTGTTAAAAAGTCAACATTTGGTAGAAACATTAATACAATATAAAAGAGAGCACAAGCAGAAGTTTGGAAAATAATCAGACAAGCAAAGCGAGCACACTGGAGACAATATTGTAACAAAATTGGAAAAGAAACTCAACCGTCTGAAATACGGGGCATGATAAGGAAAATGAATGGTATAAGAAGTAGCAAAGAGATTCCTGTGCTAGAAAGCAAGGACAAAATTGCAATTAACAATGTAGAAAAAGCAGAAATATTGGCGAAAACTTTTGTTAGCATACATAGCTTGGAAAATTTGACAGTTGAAGCTAGACAGCAAAGGGAGGAGAGGCTTAAGCAAAATTCAGGAATTACGGACAAAAGAGCAACATCAGAAGAAGTGCTGTAGACACCTATTAGCAAAATAGAAATAGAAAGGGCTATTATGAATAAGCGGCCAACTTCTCCTGGGAAGGACCAAGTCTGGAATATAATGTTGAAGCACTTATCAGGAAGTGCACTTCTAGTTCTGCAGAGACTGTTTAATGATATACGGGGAAGAGGTAAAATACCATCTGCATGGAAACATTCTGCTATTGTTCCAATATTAAAACCTGGTAAAGATTCATCAGACCCGACAAACTATAGACCAATTGCATTAACTTCACAGCTAGGTAAACTTACAGAATGAATAATAATTGATAGGCTTACATACTTTCTAGAAAAAAGAATTTTTATTTCTCCCTACCAAAGCAGTTTTCACAAAGGAAGAACTACCGTAGATTCAATACTTAGCTTGGAATCTGAAATTAGAAAGGCTCAAACAATTAAAGAAATGGTCCTGGCAGTATTCCTCAACAGAGAAAAGGCATATGATATGCTCTAGAAAGAGGGAGTGTTAATTAAATTGAAAGAATTAGGGGTGGAAGGAAAATTATATAACTGGGTTCTAGACTTTCTTTTTGATCAAACAATTCAAGTCAAGGTGGAAGAAGAGTACTCCAGGACATATTCAGTTGAAAATGGAACACCACAAGGTAGTGTCTGCACTCCATTACTATTTACCATAATGATAAATGACATATTTGCGCAAGTTGAACATAGTGTGGGGAAATCCCTATGTGCAGATACTGGGGCTTTATGGGTGAGGGGAAGAAATTTAATTCATATACAAAGGAAAATGTAAGACGCAATTAATAAAGTGGAGGAGTGGGCAAATAAATGGGGTTTCAAATTGTCTCTAAGTAAGTCGCAAGTGATATGTTTCTCAAGAAATCAGGAACCAGTTTGCGTGAAATCAAATGAACAAAAATTAGAGCAGATAAAGATAATTCCATTCCTCGGTTTGTTATTTGATGAGAACCTTACATGGAAAAAGCAAATTGAGAAAATTACGAACAAATGTAACAAAATAAACAACTTATTCAGGTGTCTTGCTGGACAGGATTGGAGTACAAGCAGGATATCGTTATTAAATATTTATCAAGCTCTAATAAGGGCTACATTGGATTATGGATGTGCAGTATACATGTCAGCTGCTGAAAGTAATTTAAAAATGCTGGATGTTGAGCGAGCTCAGGCCCTCAGGATATGTAGTGGTGCATCAGCTGTATCAGCCCTTCAAGTCAAAACAGGGGAAATGCCTTTAAGACTTAGAAGAATAAAGCTAATGCTGCATTACTGGGTTAACATCATGGGGCATAACTACTCACATCCAGCTAAAGCTATATTGAAAGACTGCTGGGAACATAATAATCCAAATTATAATAGCCTTGGATGGATTGGGGATGCAGCAGCACAAAAATATGGTCTGCACAAAATGGAATATAGCCTGACAGTTCCATTACCCGATGTTCCTCCATGGCTCTTTACAATACATACAGTGGATACAAACCTGCAACAACTTTTTAAAAAAGTAGTCTAACTGTGGAATCAAATTGATAGTACAAGAATATATAGACCTGCATTTTAGAAACAAATTAGTAATATTTACGGATGGCTCCAAAGACCCTAGCTCTGGCCACACAGGTATTGCAGTCTACATTCCTCTGTGCAAAACTAGTATCAGGAAAAGAACATCAAACCATTTATCAGTGTATACAACAGAATTAATGGCAATATTGAGTGAATTATCTTGGTTAGAAGAAAATAATGTCAGAAAGGCTGTAATCTGTTCAGACAGTTTGTCTGCATTAACCTCTATCAAATCAAGAAAATCAGAAAGTAGACAGGATATTTTATTGGAGGTTCTATGCAAGTTATATACACTGACCAAAATGGGGTAGAAGTAAGCTTCCTTTGGGTTCCTGCTCATTGTGTGTGGAGGGTAATGAAAAAGTTGACATTATAGCTAAACAATCTCTCAAATCATCTATAATACAGGTCCAGATCCCTCTAAGCAAAGCGGAAGTCAAAAGCATTATAAAAACACGTATTGAGGAGACATGGCAGAAGCATTGGGATGAGAGTGAAACAGGGAGACAACTGTACAAAATACAAGGACAAGTCAGATACCAAAGAATATCAGGTGGGCATAGAAAGACAGAAGTGATCATCAGTCGTTCAAGAATTGGACACACAAGTCTTAATTACACATTATATTAAATAGGGAAACGTCCAACTGGGTTGTGTGAAAACTGCAATCAACCAGAAACAGTTGAACATGTATTGATTAAATGTAAGAAGTATGAAAGAGAAAGGGTGAAGATGATAGGAGCGCTTAAGATGAACAAAAATAAAACTGCTGTGGGTATAGAAGACATTTTGGGAGTTCAAGAGAAATACGGACCTATATCATGGAGTATCTGAAAGACTCTGTTTTATTGTATAGAATTTAGGGAATGCATTTCTTTTCATTCCTCCTGTTCATCAAACGATCCACACTCCAGTCTAGCAGGTGGCGGTAATGCACCTTAAAGCTGGTTTGGCAACCGTCATACAACAAAATAAGAAGAAGCAGAAGCTCAGCCGTTTGCCAGATTATCAGGAGGATGGGCGGCTCCAGGACACTTGATATGCCCGCTTGGTGGTGCGGCCGGTAATTGCAGCCGCCACAGTCGCCGCAAGCTCACTACCAAGGACAGCCCCGCACTCTTACGGAGAAGGTGTTGTCCAGTCTGAAGGACAGAAACGAGGTACAGTGTGATATCGCAGAGACAATGCTGAGCAACATCAATGAATATTGTTGTCACACTGAGGGAGCGCCGCACTGTGTGGGAGGGGGCGATAGTGAGTTACAGTGTGGGAGGGGTAATTCTGAGGAAGAGTCAAACTGTGGGAGGGGTGATACAGTGTGAGATCTCTCTCCTAAAGTTGAAAATAGCGGCCAAATTCTAAAAGAACGGGTTTAGAGACCTCCAGAAGGTTTTGGGAGTGTGGGGTGTCATATTGACAGTGGACGAGAGCGGTTTCTTTCCTGCAAGGACCCGGTTTTGAAGTTTTCGGTCCGTGTTTCTCGAGCGCTGAGCAGTGGCTGCAGCTGACGGATTGCCAAAGTTCGAGACTTTAACTTTGTCGGGAGCGGGAACGGATTAAATCCGGTTTGAAACAGCGGAAACCCCTCCCGTTTAGATTGCCGAGCCCAGGGCGATTGGGAAGACTTCGGAGCGGCCGGAGGAAGAGCGGACTGACCTGGGAGACACCTTCGTTTTTGCAGCAGCACGGATGGCGCTGAGGTTTTTCAACCAGACGGACATCCAGCCTATCCACGGATAACTCCCATCTCCCTCCCCTCTCTGAACTGTTTCTTTTTGAGAGATTATTTGCTGGGGTCTCGCTGTGTTTAACGTTCTGTAGTTGTCGAATTTCGGACTGAGTAGTGACTGCCATGACAGAGTGCATCTCCAACATGTCGGCATCGCAGTCGTATGCGGAGACTGCGGGCTCTGGAATTACATCCCGCGAAGTGAGTCACCCTTTCAAATTAATGGCTCTGAAAGATGCTGTACAACGTACGGAACCAACTTGAGTCAGTAGGAATGACGCTTTGAAGCCGACGTCGCTGGGCCTCCCCCCGCTGCTCCCTCTTTCTGTTCCTCCTGTCGGCACACACCTCCCCCTTTCCCCGTGCCTGTGGCGACGGAGGTCGGTGATGGGCGCGGCATGGGTGAAGGAGTGGGTTGAGGTAGGAAGGGAAATAGAAACTAGAAACACATCGGGGCTTCTACCACTGCGAAGGGGCGGGCAGTTCCTGTTAAACATCTTGAGAGTAGAGGAGGCCATGGATAGACATATCAGAATGTCCATATCCATAGCCTCCTCTACTGTCAAGATGAATCTACACTCAGGTTGGAGGAACAACACCTTATATACCGGCTGGGTAGCCACCATGCTAATGGCATGAACATTGACTTCTCTAACTTCCGTTAATGCCCCTCCTCCCCTTCTTACCCCATCCCTGACATATTTAGTTGTTTTTTCTCTCTCTCTCTCTCTGCCCATCACCCTGCCTGTTCTCCATCTCTCTCTGATGTTCCCCCTTCCCCCTTTCTTTCTCCCGAGGCCTCCCGTCCCATGATCCTTTCCCTTCTCCAGCTCTGTATCACTTTCACCAATCACCTTTCCAGCTCTTAGCTTCATCCCACCCCCTCCGGTCTTCTCCTATCATTTCGCATTTCCCCCTCCCCCCACTATCAAATCTCTTAGTATCTCTCCTTTCGGTTAGTCCTGACGAAGGGTCTCGGCGGGAAACGTCGACAGCGCTTCTCCCTATAGATGCTGCCTGGCCTGCTGTGTTTCACCAGCATTTTGTGTGTGTAGGATGCAGAAGGACTTGGACAGACTAGGAGAATGGGCAAGAAAATGGCAAATGAAATGCAATGTTGGAAAATGCATGGTCATGCACTTTAGTAGTAGAAATAAATGTGCGGATTATTTTCTAAATAGGGAGAAAATGAGATGCAGAGGAACTTGGGAATCCTTGTGCAGAACACCCTGAAAGTTAACTTGCAGGTTGAGTTGGTGGTGAGGAAAGCAAATGCCATGTTTGCATTAATTTCAAAGAGGCCAGAATATAAGAGCAGGAATGTAATCTTGAGGCTTTATAAGGCACTGGTGAGGCCTCACCTTGAGTATTGTGAACAGTTTTGGGCTCCTTATCTAAGAAAAGATGTGCTGGCTTTGGAGAGGGTTCAGATGAGGTTCACAGGATGATTCTGGGAATGAAAGGTTTATCATAAGAGGAATGTTTGATGGCTCTGGGCCTGTGCTTGCTGGAATTTAGAAGGATGAGGAGGGGGGGATCTCATTGAAATCTTTTGAATGTTGAAAGGCCTGGACAGAGTAGATGTGGAAAGGATGTTTCCCATGGTGGGGGAGTCTAGGACAGGAGAACAGGGCCTCAGAGGAACGTCCATTTCATACAAAAATGTGGAGAAATTTCTTCAGCCAGATGTTGGTGAATTTCTGGAATTTGTTACGGACAACTGTGGAAGCCAGGTCATTGGGTGTATTTAAGGCAGACATTGATAGGTTCTTGAGTGGCCATGGCATCAAAGTTTATGGGGAAGAGGCCGGGGTGTGGGGCTGAGGAGGGGGAAAATGGATCAGCCATAACTGAATGTTTAACCAGATTTGATGGACCAATTGGCCTAATTCTGCTCCTATGTTTTATCATCTTCTCATGGATATTCAGGGCAACACTTGTTACTAAATAAATGATTTAGTTATCCTCCTGCTGAAATTTGCAGACTATTTCTGTGTACTCTCCAGAGTATTGCTGTACCTATATGATAACTGATCCCCATACTTACACTGCACAGTTAGTGTGAGGGTCTGCTCCGATGAAACAGATGGGTATCTGACTCTGCAGGTGAGATTTTGCCCGTGGTGTTTGAGCGCTGGGGTCATGGTCAGGACAGAAGTATATGTCAGAGTGTTGTGCCACCGAGTTACACTGCTTGAGACGGATGGTGGTACATCCGTGGGGGTGACCCAGGTTAAGGTGGGTGAAGTTCCATTACACGTGGTGTTGAAGATGCAGGTTATGTCCACAGACTTTCCTTCAACAAATTCAGCAGCGAATATCGTGGGTTTATCTGTGAAATCTAACAGAGAGAAATGAATCCTTTTAGTTCAATATCACCAGATGCATCAGTTCAGATAGAAATCCCAGCCCCACAACAGGAAAGGTGTTTACGGGATGATCCCTGAACAATGAGGGTAGAGTGTGAGGGAAAGTTGAACAGTGTGGGGTTCATTACTGTTCTGAAAGCTGTTGAGAGGGGAAATGGGAAACAGAGTCCTCCACTGAGAGCCACAATATCACACAGTCACTGATACATCCAGTGGGGTACGTCCTTCCCCAAACAGTGAGACATGGGCCAAGTGGACTTGGTCAAGGGGGAGATGTTCAAAAAGTTCAAATTAAATTTATTAGCAAAGTACATATACAGGTTGTTACAATGTACTGTGATACCGTGAGATTCATTTTCTTGCAGGCATTTGCAGGAAAAAAGAAATCAAGTCAAATATATAAAAATCTACACAAACAGAAAAAGACTGACAATAAAAAGACAAATTGCAAATTCAAAAAAATACAGTACTGAAAACGTGAGTTGTAAAGAGTCCCTGAAAGTGAGCCTGTAGGACATAGAATCAGCTCAGAGCAGAGGTGTTTGAAGTTATTCACACCATTCCAGGAGACTGGTGTTTAAAGGGTAATAACTGTTCTGGAACTGGGTGGTATGGGACACAAGGCTTCTGTACCTCCTGCCCGATATTAGTAGTGACATCAGGGCATGGCCTGGATGATGGATAAATACACAATGGACGAAGGAATGGAAGGAAGTGCAGATGGTCGGGATGGAGAAGGAGTGGAGGGTCGCGGGGAAGCCAAACTCTGCCACATGAGAGGTACCTAGTTTGGAAAGAAACTGCATGTAACTCTGAGAACCTCTTGTGTCCATGACAGTGGTACTTCAATATGTTTGGGAACATAAACTGGCTTTCATGACATAGTAACAGTCGGTACGCTGAAGGTACAGAGGTTGCTTCAGGAATGAATGTGAAGTTTCCTGAAAACTGGGAGCTGTGGCGAAGTGAATATGGACCCAGCACAAGTTTATATTATTCCCCACTGACTGCTGAATGCCTGCTGTTGAGTGACCACACAGAACACCTACCAGAAACACGGAGCCGCGTGGCAGGGAGATAGTTGTAACGATCACTTCCGGTAAACTCAATCCTGAAAAAGTATGGCCCTTCATCTTCCTGTGTGATGTTGTCGATAACCAGGGAACAGTCATCATCATTCAAGTCTCCAGACAGACGGGTCCGATGCTGAAACTTCTGCATCTCCTGACTGTGATCTCTGGAGTGAAAGGCTATACGACGATTTCCCTGTATTTCACTGTTATACCAGATACCAGTCCTCGGCTCCTCATGCAGATTTGATGGATAATGGTAGTGGCATGGAATCTGGGCACACAAACCTCTCTGTGCTGTCACATGTAATGGTCTGTCAGCTGTCCACTCAGTCGACACTGTGCCTGAGGAGAGAATGAACAATCTTTGGTAATGGACGGCTTGTGAGCACATCGGACTTGATAACCACTCCCTGTATCACTCCTGCACTGTGGCTGTGGACATGGTGCGTACTAAGTGTGAGAGACACAAGGAAACCCACCAGGCCTCCTCATGGTTGGAGGGGACCTGTTAGTCGGGGGGGGGGGAGGATGAGTGGTGCAGGTTCATTTTGTTTTGCCTCATTGGCTCAGGAACAAAAAAGTTGGTCTCTCACTGTCAGGAAGAATCAACGATAAAGGTGTCATCTAACAGTGCAGGAAGAAATGGAGTGGCCAAAACTGGTCTGCGTTCCTCTGTTGGGAATCACTTCCTGTTTGCTCTTTAATGTGTCATTGTCTCTGCTCCTTCCATCCATCTACTACACTGGATCCGTCAGATCTTATGGATCTAGGAATGAATGTGGATCATTATTATGTAAGGGATCCCTGTGGAACTCCCACAGGTACAAGGATGCCGACGTGCCTGTGACTGAGTACCACAGATGCTGGTGACAGACAGACTGCAGTAGGGGCCTGTTCTGACAGTTCCCACACTAACAGTGCAGCTTTCTCACAACCTGTCCCTGTCAACAATGCAGCAATCCCACACACTGTCCTGCTCGTACTGCAGCCCAGTCAACGTGTAACGTCACAGTACATCATACTGCGGCGATGTGAATCTGCTGGAACATAATATGCCATGAGTAATGGATTTAGCAAAATACATCTGTAAAGGGGATTTCTTCTTTTTCTTTGTTACTGTGTATGTAATCAAAATGGCTTCTTTGTTTTCTTAAAAGTAGGAATGCTTCTTTGTTGCGAGAGAGTGCTGGAAGCTTGTTCGGGTTAAAATTTACTGATAACGAGAATAGTATTCCTTTGTAAACCAATTGGGATTAATGTTGTTCTTTCTTCTGAGTCTGTAAGCTATTGTTGGCGGGCTTTTGGGGAGATCGGCGCGAGGGGGTGAGAGAGAGAGGACGCGATGCTGTAAACGGGGTGAGGAATGGACCCGGGAGGGGGGGGGGTGTCCAAGGCCAGGAGGTACCCCGAGGAGAGGAGACGAAGATAGATGTGCTTGGTTGACCACTTCGGGTGGTCCTGAGCTGCAAGTCGAGGAGTTCGGAGGGGATCGAATGGTGGCCAGAAGACTTCAGTAATTGAGCTCCAACTGTTGTGCACGAAGTGGTTTGGACTTTGATAAGTTTGGCGCCTTTTCTTTATTTTTTTTCCCTTCATATATACTGTTATCGTTATTAATCACTTAGTTATAGTAACCTTTATAAATTGTACTCATTTAGTTGCATATGGTGTACTGTCTGTTTTTGGGCGAGGCGGGGACATCACCCAGCATCCACACCAGCTGATTACCCAGTTTGGCGGGGCCGAAGGCGGCTCCCCTTAGACGAGAACGAGCTGAGCGAAGAAGTTATGGAGAGAACTGTGGGGGATATGAATCTGTTGGAGGTGCTCAATGTAACTCCCTGGGTTGCCTCAGGCTCGCTCAGCTCGTTCTCATCTAGGGGGAGCAGCCTTCGGCCCCGCCAAACTGGGTAATCAGCTGGTGTGAATGCTGTGTGATGTCCCCGCCTCGCCCAAAAAACACAGACAGTACACCATATGCGATTAAATGAGTACAATCTATAAAGGTTACTATAACTAAGTGATTAATAACGATAGTAAATATGAAGGGAAAAAAATAAAGAAAAGGCGCCACACTTATCAAAGTTCAAACCACTTTGATCACAACCGTTGGAGCTCAATTACTGAAGTCTTCTGGCCACCATTCGATCCCCTCCGAACTCCTCGACCCGCCGCCTGGGACCAACCACGGTGGTCGACCAGATGCTCCACACAAATCTGTCTTCGTCTCCTCTCCTCACCGAAAACCTTGGGCCTCGGACCCCCGCTCGGGGTCCGTTCCGTCGCCCAGTTTCCAGCATCGCGTCCTCTCTCTCTCACTCCCTCGCGCCGACTGCCCAAAATGTCCGCCAACAATCAGTTTACAGACCCACAAGAAAGAATAACATTAATCCCAATTGGTTAACAAACAAATAGAATTCACGATATCAGTAATTTTAACCCAAACAAACTTCCAGCACTTATCATAACAAAGAAGCATTCCTACTTTTAACAAAACAAAGACGCCATTTTGATTACATACACAGTAACAAAGAAAAAGAAGAAACCCCCTTTACACTTTCCCCACTACACCTGACTCAGTGGGAGAAGGGCCAAAGGTCTCTTCCTCAATCGAGGGAAAGTCAGCAAAAGGCAGCATGCACCACACATCCAGCACATTATCTAACGAATCTGTATTCTTCCTCATTTCTGCGATCGGTAGCTGCTGTTTGATCTTCTCCAAACGGAAACACGTGGCCTGCATTGCTCCTGCGATCTCTTCACTTCATATTCTCCTGAGGCAAATCCAAATACCAAGAGATCATCCACATCTGCCAAAACTCCAAACATCTCCACATCCCCCATGGTCTTCCATATGCCCTGCAGGAAGGTTGCAAGGGCTCCGGAGATACCCTGTGGCATCTTTTCGGACCGGAAGAATCCTAGGGAACTTATAACGGCCGTCTTCTCCTTGTCGGCCCCACTCATCGGGATCTGGCAACATCCACTCCTCAGATCCAGCACCTTAAACCACTTTGCACCACTCAGACAGGCCATCGCCTCTTCGGCCCTTAGGGCCATATTCTGGTCACTGACAGTGCGGCTCTTCAGCGCAATATAATCCTCACACATGCTGCCTACGTCTTCCACGGCTTCAGGGGCCAGTCGCTGCAACCTCTCTCTCACCGAGGTGTCTTCAGCGGTCAACTCCCCTCCCTGGTGGTATTTCGCAGCGTCCACTAAGAGGGTCTCACCCTCAGATACTTCCCCCAGGCCGTACCACCACCGGCTCTTGTTTGAATTCGGTACTGGCCCAATGCTGCTACACACATCCGCACAAGCAGCTCGAAACTCTGGGTGCATCGACAATGTCTCCAAACAACGCTCACCCGCCTCCTCCGGGCAGGCCCCCAAGCGCACCAGCAGGATATTGGTTCTCTCCAGAACCGAAACGCTGCCCGTCTCAACAGGGTCCGGACACATCAGCATTAACGATTCACGAACCTCAGTCACCTCCACATTTGCCTCTAAGAATTCCGTTTTCACTGACCAACAACCGTCGTCTAGATAATCACCGGCACTTGTACCCCAAATCTCCAGTGCCCTCAATGTCGTCAAGGGTAAATGCTTCCAATAACGGTTATAAAACAAATTGTACAGCAACTTAACCGGCGCCCCGGTGTTGAGGATGGCTTTAACTTGACTTCCATCCATCTGTAACAACACCTGTGCGCTTTGGTCCCTCTAAGCCTTCAGGAAAAGGGTCTGCTCCTTTCGGGAGTTCCTTGGTACATTGCTGGGAACGTGCTCCCACAGAGACACCAAGCCGTTCTCCCACAGGGCCTCCTCTATGTTTCCCGACACCTGTCGGATCAACTGAACAACTGAGGGAGGAGCTGATCCCCTGGCACCCCAAGCAATTTATCTGCCCCCCCTAGCCAAAAGGGATACCCTAAAAACTTTCCACCAATCTCCTGCCACGGATATGATAAGCCCCCCAGCTGCGGCATTTGACTTCCAGTCAAACCACACGCATTTTCCAACACTTGCCCGGAACTGGCAGCTGTCACTTCGAGGTAATTGTACCCGACAGTTCTAACAACGCCACCAGCCCGCCTACTCAAACTTCCAACCAATTCCTGTCGCTTTCCCTCAGCCAAGCACTGCCACTCACCCAACAACTGAGAGGTCCGCTCCGCTCACGTCTCCGGCCCTTTAGGGCTGGACATTATGCCAACAACTGGGCGGAGCCCACCACTGCTGAAACATCCCAACCTGTCTCTCCTCACTCTCCGAACAATACGGACAACCCATGGTCCCACCACCATTTCGTCAGCGTTGGTCGGAACTCGAACAACGCCCTCCGGGCTACCAACAGCAGCCACCCCACCCAACACACGTGCAGCGATAACCAGCAATCGCACACCCACAAAGGCACACCAGCTCTTCGCCTTCCAATATAACTCGGAGTCCTGCCATGTGCAAAAGTTCGCTGATGACACGGCCATAGTGGGGTGTGTCAGGAATGGACAGGAGGAGGAGTATAGGAAACTGTTACAGGACTTTGTGATATGGTGCAACTCAAACTACCTGCGTCTCAATATCACCAAGACCAAGGAGATGGTGGTGGACTTTAGGAGATCTAGGCCTCATATGGAGCCAGTGATCATTAATGGAGAATGTGTGGAGCAGGTTAAGACCTACAAGTATCTGGGAGTACAGTTAGACGAGAAGCTAGACTGGACTGCCAACACAGATGCTTTGTGCAGGAAGGCACAGAGTCGACTGTACTTCCTAAGAAGGTTGGCGTCATTCAATGTCTGTAGTGAGATGCTGAAGATGTTCTATAGGTCAGTTGTGGAGAGCGCCCTCTTCTTTGTGGTGGCGTGTTGGGGAGTAAGCATTAAGAAGAGGGACGCCTCACGTCTTAATAAGCTGGTAAGGAAGGCGGGCTCTGTCGTGGGCAAAGTACTGGAGAGTTTAACATCGGTAGCTGAGCGAAGGGCGCTGAGTAGGCTACGGTCAATTATGGATAACTCTGAACATCCTCTACATAGCACCATCCAGAGACAGAGAAGCAGTTTCAGCGACAGGTTACTATTGATGCAATGCTCCTCAGACAGGATGAAGAGGTCAATACTCCCCAATGCCATTAGGCTTTACAATTCTACCACCAGGACTTAAGAACTTTTTAAAAGCTAGTATTAATGCTTTTTGAGATAGTGATTTAGATGCATATCATATTTTTTTACTGAGTTAAGTATTGTATGTAATTAGTTTTGCTACAACAAGTGTATGGGACATTGGAAAAAAGTTGAATTTCCCCATGGGGATGAATAAAGTATCTATCTATCTATCTATCTAATTTAAAGAGGGCGATCACACAGCTTCCACAGAAATCAATCCCGGACGAGCACCCCACAATGTAACCCCCTGGGTCGCCTCAGGCTCGATAAGCTCGTTCTCGTCTAGGGGGAGCAGCCTTCGGCCCCGCCAAACTGGGTAATCAGCTGGTGTGGATGCTGTGTGATGTCCCCGCCTCGCCCAAAAACAGACAGTACACCATATGCGATTAAATGAGTACAATTTATAAAGGTTACTATAACTAAGTGATTAATAATGATACAGTATATATGAAGGAAAAAAAATAAAGAAAAGGCGCCAAACTTATCAAAATCCAAACCACTTCGTGCGCAACTGTTGGAGCTCAATTACTGAAGTCTTCTGGCCACCATTTGATCCCCTCCGAACTCCTCGACTCGCAGCTCAGGACCACCCGAAGTGGTCAACCAAGCACATCTATCTTCGTCTCCTCTCCTCGGGGTACCTCCTGGCCTCGGACACCACCCCCTTGGGGTCCGTTCCTCACCCCGTTTACAGCATCGCGTCCTCTCTCTCTCACCCCCTCACGCCGATCTCCCCAAAAGCCCGCCAACAATAGCTTACAGACTCAGAAGAATGAACAACATTAATCCCAATTGGTTTACAAAGGAATACAATTCTTGTTATCAGTAAATTTTATCCCAAACAAGCTTCCAGCACTCTCTCGCAACAAAGAAGCATTTCTACTTTTAACAAAACAAAGAAGCCATTTTGATTACATACACAGTAACAAAGAAAAAGAAGAAATCCCCTTTACACATCACGATACATTCCTCCCGACTATTGGGACTATCTACAATAGGCGCCACCTCAAGAAGGCAACGCCCATCGTCAAACATCCCCACCATCCGGACTGTGTCCTGTTCTCACAGCTCCCATTGGGCAGGAGGGGCAGAAGCCTGAAGGCCCACATCACCAGGTTCAGGAACAGCTCCTTCCCTTCAAACATCCCGATCTTGATCAAACACAACCACTCCCTCAGTATCGCAACACCGTCACCACTTCACATTACAATGGGCTTCTTTTGTTTCAGTTGTGTTTTTTCTTGTAAACTTGTGTTATAATTTGTTGTTCCTCTGAATGTTGTGCATCTCGTGTTAATGTACCTGTGATGCTGCTGCAAGGAAGTTTTTCATTACACGTGCAGACATGGACTTGAGCGTCTGATGATAAACTCCACTTTAACACACATGACTCTGAATGTGTGACACTCCACTATCTACAGTGCAGTGTTCCTTCTGCACCTCCCTTTTTCTGTTACAAGTTTATTCACACAAAAATAAACAAAATACAAACGTACAAGACGGTGAACAAGTTCCAATTAAAATATGTTAATCAGCCAAACCCCTGGGGTGGGAGGGAAACCGTTCCCGAAAATCCCTGAGTGTACCCAGAGTAACACATGCTCTCTCTCCAAGGACAGCCGGGCGTGAACATATCCCCGTAACAGGGAGGGGCAGAGAGTTGGCCTCGGCCGAGCAGACCCCTTAACTGTCTTCCGCCCGGACATAGGAATGGCCAACTTGGCCAAGCCCACCAGTGGATCCTCCGAAAGGACCTGCCCCTTCCGTACTGGGTGCCTGTATATCAGGAGCACAGGGCTGAAGTGCAAACAAAACCTGAGGAACAACCCCGCTGGGGGGTAAAAACAGACCGCCAAGGCATGTCTCATCCACAATTGAAGGCAAGGAAGTGAAATGTCGCTCTTACAAGAACAGCCTGGGTGCATCACGAAAAGGGACTGTGAGCTTCGCACCGCGGGTACCACCCTATCTTCATGATCAGTGACAGAGGAAAGGCCACCACCCCAGGATCCAGAATCCCTCCCAGAGACAGGTCCTGAGGCGGGACAGGGCAGGTCTCCCACTCACTACCACCACCCAGTACCGTATAATCCGATCTCAGAGCAGACACCCCACTGATCCTCCTGGAGTTTGATCAGAGAACAGGAGCCGTCCGGGAAATGTTCATCTCTACACATTTGTCACCCTCCCCGGTAACAACATTATCAGAGCCTCTCCCTCCTCGCCTGTTGAGACTCCCTCCTTCTGAATAACTGAGCAGAATGGTGATCCGGGAATACTCCGGTTCCCCTCATGCACCGGGTCCGGACTCCCTCCATATCGGAGGCTCCCTCAGACTCAGGCACCACTTTCCGTACCCCGGCCTCCCCAGGCCTTTGCTGAATCTCAGACACCACAGGGCCCTTCGGGCCGGGTTCAGGAGGAACCTCCTGCCCCTCTCCTCCGGGGGAGAGGCCTCGAGATGGTTGTTCTTCACGTTCCCTTCAGTCACCTGAACCCACCCCTCAGTGTCATCCACGCCGCGCCCATCCCTGACTTTCACCACCACTGGTGGGTGGGGGGTGGGTGCGGGAGTTTGACAGGAGGGGGATCAGCAGGAGTAGGGGCAGCTCGGGAAGGCTCCGCAGTGCTGCCCTCTGCCTCTGAAGTGAAGTTAGCGGCCCTTCGAGTATGTCCAAAGTCTTTACAGGCACGTCGTCGCGGTACTATAATAATGCCCCTCAAATTGCACCTGAAAGCCCCCATCTGCATCCCCCACCCCGTTCCAGTTGCATCAGCAAGCGGCGCTGAAATGAGAAAAGGTGATCAAACCCCTGCGGAGGTGTCCTGTACCACACTGGGGTTGTATTTGACCGCACCAAGAGAGCGCAGCTGGGGAGGAGGGTCGTACCAGGGATATTGGAGGTGGGTGTTGGAAATAATAACCAACTTCACAAGCACCAACATCAACTCCACCGTCACACCCGTGGTTTCACACATTTCCACCGTCAGCAAGACTGAACCTACACTGTTGAGTTGTCACTGACTATTCTTATCGAGCCAGTGATGTCTCTGTGAAGCTGTTCACCAATCAGCCGGGCTCTCGCCCCACTGCCCCACACGTTCCATCCCCGAATGATCTAATTCCCACCGGTTAATCTTGTTAAAGCTGCTTCCACTACCCTGATGAGAGACTGACTAACGGAGAGAGGTTGAACTGGTTGGGACACTCTTCATCGGAGTGTATCATACAGGGTGATCATATTGAGGTGTATAAAATCATAACGGACAGAGACGGGGTAAAAGTTCAAAGTCTTTTTCCCAGAGTTGGGAAATCAAGACCACAGAGGCACAGGTTTAAAGTGATGGGGGAGAGATTTAATAGGGAATCGAGGAGCAATTTCTTCTCCCAGAAAGTGAACAATATAGAAGACCATAAAACTATAACACACAGAAGTAGAATTAGGCCATTCAGCCCATCGAGTTGTTCCACCATACTCACACAATGGAATTCTCAACCCCATTCTCCTGCCTTCTCCTTGTCACCTTTGAGGTCCTTTCTAATTAAGAAACTATCAGCCTCTGCTTTTAAATAAACCGAATGAATTGGCCTCCACAGTTGTCTGTGGCAAGTCATTCTACAGATTCACCACACTCTGGCTGAAGAATATCCTCCTCTTCTCTGTTCTAAAGGGAAGATACTGTTCAGAGATAGTGGCGTCTAGTCTGAGACTCTGCCACGATAGGAAACGCCACTCTATGAGGAACAAGTTGCCAGAGGAAGTTGTTGAGGCAGGTAGATTAACAACATATGGACAGGAACTTGGAGTGGAGATGTTTAGAAGGATATGGGGCAGAGGTGGCCAAATGTCGAGATGAAGGGTCTCCACCCAAAATGTTTATTCCCCTCCAGAGATGCTTGCTGACCTGCTGTATTCCTTCAGCATTTTGTGTGTGTTGCTCAAAATTTCCTACACCTGTAGAAAATTTTCCATTTGTGAATAATTTAGATGAGAATCTTTGTCGGCAGGAACAATTTGGGCTGCAGGGCCTCTTTATGAGTTGTACGACTCTGGCTCTTTCAGCTAACCAGCCAGACACACGGCCCAGCCCCCTACTGAGCCCTGAGTACCCTGGTTAGTGTCACACCAGCCAGACTAGAGGAAAATCAGGGATTTGCTGCCCGAGCTGCTGCTGATTTACCTTGAAGAAGTGGCAGGAGGAAGTACACCTTTCCGATTGTTCTCAGATCCAGCATATTCTGTCAGTTTTCCACCCTTAGACTGAAAAAGAAAGTAGTTACAATGAATCTCCTGCAAACTGCTGTGATTCCAACATCAGTGTGAGGGACAAGATTCCCAGTCTGTACCACACTATTCCCATTAGTAATCCCACACACTACTAATTCATTCAGTTTTAATGTTGTATTGAGCATTTTAAAGGGAGCTTTGAAAACAAGGACACATGTAAGAGGAACTGGGTTCCAGTGAACCAGAAGGGAACAGGAAACTGACAAAAAGTGGTGAAAGGAGCGTTTGACACATTGCATGTATTGGTCAGGACGGTGAGAACTAAAGTTAGAATGTTTTCTTAAAACTGTTCAATGTGTTGGTAGATTGCACTTGGAGCATTTTGTGCTGTTCTGGTCACCCAGCTACAGGAAGAATGTCATTAAACTGGAGAGAATGCAGGAAAGATGTTACCAACATTAGAGTGTTTGAGTTAGAAGGAGAGACTGGACTGGCTGGGACAGTTTTCCCCAAAATGGGAGAGGTTATTAATGATTAAAATCCATGAGGGGAAAGATTTCAGGCTCAGCTGAGGATCTTGGTCCAAGCTTTAATTGAGAGGGATGCAGACATAACACTGGGGTATTCTACTCATGAACTGCCTAACTGACAGTGTGACACTCCCTCAGTACTGTCCCTTTGACAGTGTGACACTCCCTCAGTACTGTCCCTCTGACTGTGTGATACTCCCTCAGGCCTGTCCCTCTGACAGTGACACTCCCTCAGTACTGTCCCTCCAACAGTCTGACACTCCCTCAGTACTGTCCCTCTGACAGTGTGACACTCTCACAGTACTGTCCACCTGAAAGTGTGACACTCCCTCAATACTGTCCCTCTGACAGTCTGACACTTCCTCAGTACTGACCTTCTGACAGTGTGACACTCCCTCAGTACTGTCCCTCTGACAGTGTGACACTTCCTCAGTACTGTCCCTCTGACAGTGTGACACTTCCTCAGTACTGTCCCTCTGACAGTCTGACACTCCCTCAGTACTGTCCCCCTGACAGTGTGACACTCCCTCAGTACTGTCCCTCTGACAGTGTGACACTCCCTCAATACTGTCCCTCTGACAGTCTGACACTTCCTCAGTACTGACCTTCTGACAGTGTGACACTCCCTCAGTACTGACCTTCTGACAGTGTGACACTCCCTCAGTACTGTCCCTCTGACAGTGTGACACTTCCTCAGTACTGTCCCTCTGACAGTGTGACACTTCCTCAGTACTGTCCCTCTGACAGTCTGACACTCCCTCAGTACTGTCCCCCTGACAGTGTGACACTCCCTCAGTACTGTCCCTCTGACAGTGTGACACTCCCTCAATACTGTCCCTCTGACAGTCTGACACTTCCTCAGTACTGACCTTCTGACAGTGTGACACTCCCTCAGTACTGTCCCTCTGACAGTGTGACACTTCCTCAGTACTGTCCCTCTGACAGTCTGACACTCCCTCAGTACTGTCCCCCTGACAGTGTGACACTCCCTCAGTACTGACCTTCTGACAGTGTGACACTCCCTCAGTACTGTCCCTCTGACAGTGTGACACTTCCTCAGTACTGTCCCTCTGACAGTCTGACACTCCCTCAGTACTGTCCCCCTGACAGTGTGACACTCCCTCAGTACTGACCTTCTGACAGTGTGACACTCCCTCAATACTGTCCTTGTGACAGTGTGACAATCCCTCAGTACTGTCCCTGTGACAGTGTGACACTCTCTCAGTGCTGTTCCTCTGACAGTGTGACACTCCCTCAGTACCATCCGTCTGACAGTGTGACACTCCCTCAGTACTGTCCCTCTGACAGTGTGACACTCCCTCAGTACCGTCCCTCTGACAGTGTGACACTTCCTCAGTACCGTCCCTCTGACAGTGTGACACTTCCTCAGTACCGTCCCTGTGACAGTGTGACCCTCCCTCAGTACCGTCCCTGTGACAGTGTGACACTCTCTCAGTGCTGTTCCTCTGACAGTGTGACACTCCCTCAGTACTGTCCCCCTGATAGTGTGACACTTCCTCAGTTCTTTCCCTCTGACAGTGTGACACACCCTCAGTACTGTCCCTCTGACAGTGTGACACTCCCTCAGTACTGTCCCTCTGACAGTGTGACACTCCCTCAGTACTGTCCCTGTGACAGTGTGACACTCCCTCAGTACTGTCCCTCTGACTGTGTGACACTCCCTCAGTATTATCCCTCTGACAGTGTGACACTCCCTCAGTACTGTCCCTCTGACTGTGTGACACTCCCTCAGTACTGTCCCTCTGACAGTGTGACATTCCCTCAGTACTGTCCCTCTGACAGTGTGACTCTCCCTCAGTACTGTCCCTCTGACAGTGTGACATTCCCTCAGTACTGTCCCTCTGACAGTGTGACACTGCCCCTTTGCTGTCGCTTGAATGATTTTTCCTGTTCCTTCTCACTGGTCTTTCGAAGTACAAAGCTTTTTACATGGACAGAGTGCAGTGTAGATTAAGGAGTGTGTTGTTCTGACTCGAGGTACTGAGTTATGCAGAGAGGTTGTGTATTTTGGGATATATTCACTGGAGCCTAGGGAAATGCGGGATATTTTCTAGAGGTACATAAATTCATGAGGGGCAGAGATAGGATGAATAAGCCCAGTCTTTTACCAGGTCCACTAAATTAAGAACCAGAAGGCTCCTGTTTTAGGTAAGAGGGCAGAGATTTAATGGAACCTGAAGAGACAAGTTTTTCACTCAGTCGGTGTTCTGACCCTGGAACAAGCTACCAGTGAAACTTCATGAGGCAGTACAATTACACTTAAAATGCAGTTATGGGAAAATGCTAACAAATGGGACTGGCTGAGTCAACATGCATTGGATGGGCTGAACGGCCTGTTCCTGTGCTGTTTGACTCGACCATCGTTCGACAGTGTGACACTCTTTGAGCACTGACTCTGCGGTGGTTTGTCTGATGTGCGACACAGTCCACTGAGGTACGGTGGCATCGTGGTTAGCACAACACTTTACAGTACCAGTGACCAGGGTTCCATTCCCACTGCTCTCTGTAAGAAGTTTGTACATTCTGTTTAGCTTCCTCATACATGGTGAAAGAGGCATACAGTATACTTCCCTTCATGTGTCAGTGTGCACAATATCAGAGTTGGGATGATATGTTGCAATGTTACAAGCCTCCGGTCAGACTGCACTCGGAGAACTGCGTGCAGTTACAGTCATCACACTATACAGAGGAAGTTATTGTGCTGCAGAGAACTCAGTGGGGATTCACCAAAATGCCTCCTCCTGGTTTGGAGGGGATCCATTTTCTTTTCTCCCCCTCACTCTCCTCCTCTCTCCCTCTCTATCTCACACCTCTCCATCCCCTCTCTCCCTCTCGCCTCTCCCCCCCTCTGGGGTGAAGGAGGACAAGGGGTTACCTGATAGGAATAGAATGCTAGGAGAGGCACAGAGAGGGTTGATCACTAGAATGTATTTTTGTCATGGTGAGGTGTCAGCAACAAGAAGATGCTGGGTGCAGGTGCCAACGAGGGGTTTTAAAGGGGGTCTGAGGGGAAATTATTTTCTGCCTGTTGATTACTGAATGCATTGCCAAAGGGGTTCCAGGCAGATACATTCAGTATGTTTAAGAGGCATTTGAATAGACACTAGAATGGGCAGGAACAGAAGGATAAAGCGGGCAAAAGGGCAGAGGGGATGGCAGGAATGTGGTGGCATGGTGGATCTATTCCCGGATAAAGCCAAGAATTGAGATCCACAACCAAGTCCACCAATAAACACGATGTAGAGCCCCACAAAGTCCACCAATGATCAGACTCTGTACAATGTCTCACATCACCAGTTCTTGCCAGAGTTGGCTACAAGCATGGAATTACATACCCAGGATCAGTCCACTGCTCGTCTCCAGAGTTAATCAGACAGACACTTCAGGGGTCACTGCCCTCTCCTGCAGCAGCTTCACTGTGTGGATAAAATTGTTGAAGAGAACACTTTTAATCAGGAAAGGGAAACAAAATGAGGAAGTATTCACAAATGATTAACTCATTCAATCCAACAGTGACATTATTTTTGCTTAGCCTAGGGTCTGCTGCACTGTGGGATAGGACTCTCAGGCAGAGCCCTCCCTCTCTCTGTAACCCCACTCTGGACCACACACCCCTCCCTGTCTATGCAACCCGACCCCCTCTGGACCAGTTGTCTCATCCAAATTTCAGAGTCTTTTGATCAATAAATAGGGATGATGAGGACAATCCAGCTGATAGTTTTGAAAAGACAAGTGATGCGAGACCACGTCAGGATTGAAGGTGCAGCCCAGCTAGGTTAATTGGCCATTTTAAACCGTTCTGACTGAACAGCTATTCAGTACAGTCTGAGAGGAACTGACGGGAATTTACGAATAGATTGTGGGTGTTGGGATCACCCCGTAAACTGTCAGATTTAGACTCGATGGGCCAAATGTCTCCAACGTCCTAAGGAGATACGGAACTGTAAACAGACTGGACTGAGAGTTTGTTGAGCAACAGGAAAGAATTAAATCTGAAAATGTTGTCTTTCAGAATGAATGGAAGTGCAGAGTGGATCAGATCACTGAACTGTTCCCACAACCTATAGACTCACTTTCAAGGACTTTTCATCTCATGTTCTCGATATTTATTGTTTTTTTTCTCTTTTCTATTTGCACACTTTGTTCTCTTTGCACACTAGTTGACTGTCCATTCTTTTGGGTGTGATCTTTCATTGATTCTATTGTGCTTGTTGGATTAACTGTGTATGCCCTCAAGAAATTCAATCTCAGGGTTGCATATGGTGACACATATATACTTTGATAATAAATTTATTTTAGTTTTGCCCTTTTGAAGTGCATTCTCTTTATGAACATATGTTAATGACTGAAAATTTTGCACTGGACAGAGTTTGCAAGCTGACAGGTGAAGCGAACTTGGAGAAGTGGTGGATCGAGAGGAGGATTGTGGGAGAATTCAAGGAGATAATTATAGTATGGGGAGGTAGCAGAGAAGGAACAAGTGTAAGCTTTTACAGAGAAAAGAGAAGTGCTAAATGCAGGGAGGAAGAAAGAAAAGAGGATGCAATTCTGCAAGCCGTGCTAGAAAGGGGAAAGATTCGGAGAAAATGTGCGTACATCATCACAGGGGGCAAGACAGGTGAAGAAGTGGTCAGAGAAATGTTTTGAATTGTGGCAGAAATGAGAGATGGCTTTAATGAGAGGGTGGTGAATCTGAGCAATTCATTGCTCCAGATGGGGTCGAAGTCATAGAATATATTCAAAGCAGAGGTTGTTAGGATCTTGATTAGTCAGGGTGTCAATGGTTACGGGAAGAAGGCAGGAGAATGGGGGTTGAGAGAGATAATAAATCAGACAGGATGGAATGGCGGAGCAGACTCAATGGGCCGAATGGTCTATTTCTGCTTCTCTGTCTTATGGACTTATGGTCACAGTGAAGCATTCTGAAAACCTAGTACAGGGGTTCCAAACCTTTTTTATGCCATGGACCCCGACCATTAACCAAGGGTCCACAGACCACAGTGTTTAGTCTGGTCATCACATTTTGGGGAAATGTCAGTGTGTGTGGTAGAGATAAACTGAAATTATTCCAGATTGAGGGAGCTCAGTTCTTTGGGTTGAGTGGAGAACAATTCTGAGGGTCTCTCGTGATGAGGGTGGAGAAGTAAAAAAAATGCAAAGAACTAGACACAAGGCTCAACTATCCTCAGTGGATAACTGCACACCCTCCAGCACACTCATACATCAAACCACTGGTTACACGTCCACAGGGACAAGCAATAATTTTAACCTTCACAGCTTTGGGTTCAGTTTCATCATGAACTTCCTTCTCTATTCGAATCATAGAAAGCATGTTGACCGGATGCATCACGGCTTGGTACAATAACCGCTCTGCCTGTGACCGCAAGAAACTTCACATCACAGAAACAAGCCTCCCCTCCATGGCCTCTGCCTACACTTCCTGCTGCCTGAGTAAAGCAGCCAGCATTGTCAAAAACCCCACACACCCCGGACACTCTCACCTCTCCCCTCTCCCATCAAGTCAAATTTATTGTCATTTCATTATATACATATTTACCATCAAACGATCTGATGTTTCTCTGGACCAAGGTGTAAAGCACAGTAGTACACATAACATACATGCACAATAACTTAAAGGTTAAAATCTACAGATGAATTAAGTATAAATAAACAAAGTAAATTTTATAAATTAAATATTATAAGGCTCAGACAGATTTGCCGGTGACACATTGAATGCGATACGGCAGGGAGTTCAGAAGCCTCTCTGTACTCCACATCATCATCGCTGTTGATGATGCCAACCAATGTTGTCCCATCTGCAAACCAGAGGACACAGTTTAAGTCACGGGTCAGGACTGTGAATTCCAGTGGACTGGGCACACAGCCCTGGAGAGTACCCGAGCTCAGAGTAATGGGCCCAGAGACATTGCTGCCTACATGGACTGAATGTGGCCTTTCTGTTAAGAAGTCCAGGATCCAGTTACTGAGGAAGGAGTTAAGACATGGTGAAAATAGCTTCCCCGTTATTTCCTGAGATACGATGGTGTTAAATGCCAAAATGAATTCTATAACAGCAGCCTGACATAGGAGACCCCATTTTCCAATCGGGGCAGCACAGAGTGGAGAGCAGAGGTCACTGATCATCAGTGGATCAATTCAAGGGAAAGGCAAACTGGAAAGGGTCCAATGTGGCCGGGATTAAGGCTTTAATGCGTTTCATGACCAGCCACTCCAAGCATTTCATAATGGTTGATGTTAATGGCACCGGACAATGGTCACTTTGACAGGTTACCGTCACCTTCTTTAGAACTGGACTGAACGTTGCCATCCTGAAAACTGAGGGGACAATAAACATT
The DNA here is from genome assembly GCF_048418815.1 of Hemitrygon akajei. Lineage (NCBI taxonomy): Eukaryota > Metazoa > Chordata > Chondrichthyes > Myliobatiformes > Dasyatidae > Hemitrygon > Hemitrygon akajei. The sequence continues at coordinate 173,662,648 of NC_133124.1, read as the reverse complement.
TCCAGAGAGATGTTGAATATATTCATCAGCACCTCAGTTATCTGGGCTGCGCAGTCTTTTGGAACCTGACCTGGTCTATTATGGGGCCCGGCAGCTTTGCGTGAGTTGACTTGGCCAGGGTCTTCCTCACCTCAGCTTCTGCCAGATGGAGTGTTTGTTCCACTGGTGGGAGGGTGCCTTCCTCGCCTGCACTTTCCTCTGTGCATCAACCTGGGTGTAAAAGATATTCAGCCTGTCGGGGAGTGAGGTGTCCTGGTCACTGATGCAGAGTGTAGACTTGTGGCTTGTAATCCTCAGAATTCCATGAAACCACAGACCATAAGTTACAGGAGTAGTATTAGGCCTTTTGGCCCAGCAAATCTGCTCCACCAATCAATCATGGCTGATTCTTTTTTCCCCTCCTCAGCCCCACTCCCTGATGCTCTCCCTGTAACCACTGATGTCGTGTCCAATCGAGAACCTATTAAACTCTGCCTGAAATACACCCGTCAACCTGGTCTCCACAGCTGCCTGTGGTAACAAAGTCTAATCATTCACCACCATCTGGCTAAAGAAATTTCTCCACATTTCTGTTTCAAATGGACTTCCCTCTATCCTGGTGCTGTGCCTTCTTGTCCTCGACTACCTCACCATAGGAAACATCCTTTCCACAGCTACTCTGCCTAGGCCTTTCAAAGTTCAAAAGGTTTCTAAGTGATGCCCTTTCATCCTTCTAAGTTTTAATGAGTACAGACCCAGAGCTGTCAAATGTTCCTTGTACAATAACCCTTTCATTCATAGAATCATACTTGTGAACCTCCTCCAAACCCTCTCTAATGCTGGCACATCTTTTCTCAGATCAGGAGCACAAAACTGTTCACAGTACTGAAGGTGAGGTCTCACCGGTGCCCTATAAAGTCTCAGCATCACATCCCTGCTCTTATGTTCTAGACGTCTTGAAATGAATGTGAACATTGCATTTGCCTTCCTCACCACCGACTCTACCTGCAAGTAAACCTGTGGGTATTCTACACAAGGATTCCCAATTTACTTGGCATCTCAGGTTTTGGATTTTGTCCAAGTTTAGAAAATAGACTGTACATTCATTTCTACTACCAATGTACATGACCATACATTTTCCAACATTGTATTTCATTTGAAACTTTCTTGCCAATTCTCCTAATCTGTCTAATGCCTTCTGTAGCCTTTTGACTTCCTCAAAATTACCTGATCCTCCACCTATCATCACATCACCTGCAAACTTTGCAAGAACTCTATCAAATCCATCATTCAAATGTTAGACATAGAATGTACAAAGCATCGGTCCCAACACAAACCCTAATGGAAGACCACTTGAAGCAGCAGCCAACCAGGAAAGGTTCCTTTATTCCTAGTCTTTGCCTCCGGCCAATCAATCACTGCTTTATCCATCTCCAATCTTTCCTGCAATACCATGGATTCATAGCTTTTTAAGAAGCTTCATGTGTGGCTCCTTGTTAAAGGCCTTCTGTAAATCTAAGTGCACAATATCAACTGATTCTCCTTTGTCCATCCTGCTTGCTTATTCTGCATTCTGCATTCTGTTATTGCTTTATCTTGTTCTACTACAATGCACTGTGTAATAATCTGATCTGTAGAAACAGTATGCAACACAAGCTTTTCAGTGTGTTGGTATATGAGACAATAATACACTGATTTCAGTACCAATGTTAGTTTTTAAATAGTTATGGATAAAGACAGTGCAGGACCACAGGCTTAAATCTGAAACTGGAGTAGGTTTGACTAGGAGAGCATCAGGCAGGATCTAGCTGGGGTTGACTGGTATGTGGAAGGCTTTTAGAAGGGCCATAACAAGAGTAAAGGGCAGCATTTTCCTCTGAGAGTGAAGGGTAAATATCCAAGTTCAAATCTGAATCTGAATCAGGATTATTATCACTGACATATATCACCAGATGTGTTGTTTTGTGCAACAGTACTGTGTAAAACAGAAGAAATATAGTAAAAATTAACAAATATGGTGGGGTAGTGTTCATGGGTTCATGGACTATTCAGAAACCTGACATCAAAGGAGAAGAGGCTCTGACTAAAACGTTGAATGTGGGTCTATTCAGTCTCCTGTACCTCCTCCTCGAAGGCAGCAATGAGAAGAGGGCATGTCCTGAATGGTGAGGTTCCCTCATGATGGATGCTGCCCTCTTGAGGCATCACCTTTTGAAGATGTTCTCGATAGTGGGGATGGTTGTGCCTGTGATGGAGCTGGCTGAGTCTAGAACCCTCTGCAGCTTTTTACAACTTTCTGCATACCAGACGGTGATGCAACCAGTCAGAATGTCCTCCACGGTACATCTGTAGAAACTTGCTCGAGTGGTTGGTGACACTCCAACTCTCCTCAAACTCCTATTGAAGTATTTCTGTTCATCAACATCTCAGAGCTCTGTGTGAGGGAGCTGAGAAGAAAGTGAAAACTCCAGTTATCCTCTGCCTTCACAACTCTTCCCATGGATTGTCATGAGGCAAAAATCATCCCACTCTCTAAGGAGGGAGAGATAAAACAGGGAACTATAGAGCTCTCTGCCCAATGTGATGGACAATTCCGTGACCTTTGCCTGGTCACAAATATTCCATCATTTGCTGCTTCTTGCAATTTGAAAATATTGTCATTGTAGCCAAGCTTCCATAATATAATTCTCCATGGATTAATATGGCTCTCTGAGGTGGGTGGCTCTCGAACACGGGATATCAGACACCAAGGAAGATCTAAGCTACTCACACAAAATACTGTGGGAACTCAGCAGGTCAGACAGCATCTGTGGAAATGAATAAACATTTCAGGCAAGACCCTTAATTAGGACTGTAAAGGAAGGGTTGAGAAGCTGGGGGAGAGGTTTACAATCTGGCAGGTGATAGGCAAGTCCAAGTGAGGGGGTAGATGGGTGAGTGGGGAAGGGTGAATGAAGAAAGAATCTGGGACGTGATAGGTGGAAGAGATGAAGGGAAAAAGGTGGAATCTAATAGAACAGAGTGGGCCACGGAAGAAAGGAAAGGTGGTGGGGAACGATAGCGAGGTATTGGACAGGTCATGTGGGTGGGGCAGCGAAAGAGAAGTGGCTTAGGGGGCCACCAGTATGTGTAATGAGGAATACAACTAAAAAGCAGAGGTGGGGGGTGACAGAGGGGAATGGTTACCAGAAGTTAGAGAAGGGCAACACGGTATCATAGTGTCAGCATAGCATATTACAGCACCAGTACCTGGGGGTCAGTCCGTGCTGCTGTCTGTAAGGAGTCTGTATGTCCACTCTGTGACCTCATGGGCTTCCTCTGAGTGCTCTGGTTTCCTCCCACAAAGACGTTCAGGTGAGGGTGAGTAAGCTGTGGGCATGTGATGTTGGTGACACTCGCGGGCTGCCCCCAGCACAATCCTTGGACTGTGTTGGTCATTGACACAAATGGAATATTTTGATGTTTTGATGTACAAGTGACAAATAATCTTCATTTTGAGAAAGTTATGCTCAAGCCATCAGATTGGAATATGAGGTGTTGCTCCTGAAACCTGAATTTGGCCTCGAGCCATGGACAGACATGTCGGTGTGGAATGGGAAGTATGAAAAGGAGGATACAAAGAAGGCAATCGCTTCTCCATCACTTTCCACTACCTGGGGATGCCCCCAAAACCTGACAGCCAATGACGAATGCTTGATGTGTGGTCACTGGGAACCATTGAAGCCAATGTGCACACACCTCAGTCACCACATGAACGACAGCAGTTCAAGGTAGTGGGACAACTCTACCTTCCTGTTAGGTCAGAACCCACATACCGAATAAGAAGAGAACACATCGGCGATTGTGGACCCAATTGATTTCAGTGGCCTCTATTTCCCTGTGCTCTGATTGGTCAGAAATACACTCGGGGTACCTCCTGTATCAAATAGAGTGACCACTGAGTGTATGTTCATCATCTTCTGCTGCTGTAGCCCATACACACAAGGTTTTATATGTCGTGCATTCAGAGATGCTCTTCCCCAAGCCACAGTTGTAATTTCTCTCATTAAGAAGACATTTTACCCACAGAACGGCCACTCACTGGATTTTTTTGTTTTGTTTTTCACATCTTCTCTGTAAACTGGAGAGTCTGTTGTACATGAATATCCCAAGAGAGCAGCAGATTCTGATACTCAAACCACCCCATCTGGCACCAACAATCATTCCACGGTCAAAGTCACTTCGATCACATTTGAATTGAACCACACATTGCAATGAACCCGATCACAAGCTGTATCGGCCCTTGCCCTTCCCTTGGACAACATCGGTGGCATGGAGAAGGGAGATTTGCAGCATGGGCAGCTGCCGGTTTCCCATACAACCCTGCTTGGAAACTGTCCAAGGTGCAAATCCATAGTATCTCGAGACTAACGGATGCCTACATAAGTGTTGTTTACACTTGAAAGCTGTGATCTCACAGTCTATATTCTTTACTGTGATCTCATGGACTGTATTCTTTATTGCGATCTCATGGACTGTATTCTTTACTGCGATCTCACAGACTGTATTCTTTACTGCGATCTCACAGACTGTATTCTTTACTGTGACCTCAGAGACTGTATTCTCTACTGTGATCTCACGGACTGTATTCTTTACTGCGATCTCACAGACTGTATTCTTTACTGTGATCTCACAGACTGTATACTTTACTGTGATCTCACAGTCTGTATTCTTTACTGTGATCTCACGGACTGTATTCTTTACTGCGACCTCACAGACTGTATTCTTTACTGTGATCTCACGGACTGTATTCTTTACTGCGATCTCACAGACAGTATTCTTTACTGTGATCTCACAGACTGTATTCTTTACTGCGATCTCACAGACTGTATTCTTTACTGTGATCTCACAGACAGTATTCTTTACTGTGATCTCACAGACTGTATTCTTTACTGTGGTCTCACAGACTTAAGAATGAAAATTGGAGAGCCTGAAGGGCCATTGGAAGGCCTTGGCGGATAGGATTAAGGAAAACCCCAAGACGTTCTACAAGTATGTGAAGAGCAAGAGGATAAGATGTGAGAGAATCGGACCAATCAAGTGTGACAGTGGAAAAGTGTGTATGGAACCAGAGGAGATAGCAGAGGTACTTAATGAATACTTTCCTTCAGTATTCACTAAGGAAAAGTATCTTGGTGATTGCTGGGATGACTTGCAGCAGACTGAAAAGCTTGAACATGTAGATATTAAGGAAGAGGATGCACTGGAGGTTTTAGAAAGCACCAAGTTGGATAAGTCACCAGGACTGGATGGGATGTACCCCAGGCTACTGTGGGAAGCGAGGGAGGAGTTTGCTGAGCATCTGGCATTGATCGTTGCATCATCAATGAAGATGGGGGAGGTTCTGGAGGATGGGAGGGTTGCAGATGTTGCTCCCTTATTCAGGAAAGGGAGCAGAGATAGCCCAGGAAATCATAGACCAGTGAGTCTTACTTCAGTGGTTGGTAAGTTGATGGAGATGATCCTGAGAGGCAAGATTTATGAACATTTGGAGAGGCATAATATGATCAGGAATGGTCAGCATGGCTTTGCCAAAGGCAGGTCGTGCCGATTGATTTATTTGAGGATCTGTCTAAACACATTGCTGAAGGTAGTGCCATAGATGTAGTGTACATATATAGATTTTAGTAATGCATTTGATAAGGTACACCATGCAAGGCTTATTGAGAAAGCAAGGAGGCCTGGGATCCAAGGAGACATTGCTTTGTGGATCCAGAACTGGCTTGCCCACAGAAGGCAAAGTGTGTATGTAGATGGGTCATATTCTGCATGGAGGCTGGTGACCAGTGGTGTACCTTAGGAATCTGTTCTGGGACCCCTCTTCTTTGTGATTTTCATAAATGACATGGATGAGGAAGTAGAGGGATGGGTTAGTAAATTTTGTGATGACACAAAGGTTGGGGGTGTTGTGGACAGTGTGGAGTGCTGTCAGAGGTTACAGCGTCACATTGGTAGGATGCAAAACTGGGCTGAGATGTGACAGATAGAGTTCAAGCCAAATAAATGTAGTTCATTTTCAAATATGATGTCCGAATATAGTATTAATGGTAAGATTCTTGGCAATGTGGAGAATCAGAGGGATATAGGGGTCCGAGTCCATAGGAGACTCAAAGCTGCTGCGCAGGTTGACTCTGTCATTAAGAAGGCATATGGAGCATTGGTCTTCAATCGTGGGATTGAGTTCAGGAGCCGGGAGGTAATGTTGCAGCTATATAGGGCCCTGGTCGGACCCCACTTGGAGTACTGTGCTCAATTCTAGTTGCCTCACTATGGAAAGGACATGGAAACCATAGGATGAGTGCAGAGGAGATTTACAAGGAGATTTGCCTTGATTGGGGAGCATGCCTTATGAGAATCGGTTGAGTGAACTCGGCCCTTTCTCCTTGGAGTGACAGTGGATGAGAGCTGACCTGATATGAGTGTACAAGATAATGAGAGGCATTGATTGTATGGATAGTCAGAGGCTTTTACCCAGGGCTGAATTGGCTAGCACGAGAGGGCATAGTTTTAAGGTGCTTGGAAGTAGGTATAGAAAAGATGTCAGGGTTAAATTTTTTAAGCAGAGAATGGTGAGTGCATGGGAATGAGCTGCCAGCGGCCGTGGTGGAGGCGGAAACATTAGGGTCTTTTATGAGACTCTGGATGGGCACATGAAGCTTAGAAAAATAGAGGGCTATGGGTAAGCCTAGGTAGTTCTAAGGTAAGGACAAGTTCGGCACAGCTTTGTGGACCAAAGGGCCTGTATTGTGCTGTAGGTTTTCTATCTTGCTATGTACTCTTTACTGCAATCTCACAGACTGAATTCTTTATTGTGATTTCACAGATTGTATTCTGTACTCTGTGATTTCACGGTAGAAAAATTCCAATAGCTAGACACCTTGTTTCATATTTGGACAAGGTAAGAAAGTTAGCAGGTCCCTGTCAAACCCTACAAAATTTAGTGATGCACCAGATAAACCATTCTAATGGCTTGGGTTGGCAATGGTTTGGCCCATGATCACAAGAAACTGCCAAGAGTTGTGGACATACAGTAGCTCAGCACATCTCCGAAACTACTTTTCCCTCCATGGATTCAGTCTACACTTCCTACTGACTCAGTAATCAAGGACCCCACCCTCCTTGGACATACTCTTTTGCAGCCCCTTCCATTGGGTGGGAGAGATGAAAGCCTTAAACACGTACAGTATCAAAAGCTTCAAAGGCAGATCCTATCTCACCTTTGTAATAAGATTAAATAGTTCCTCAGCTGTTACACCTTATTCTGAATTGTTATTGTTTTACCTTGATTTGCCTCGATGCACTGTGTAAGAATTTAATCTTTTTCAACAAGCTTTTCCCTGTATCTCGGCACATGTGACAATAGTAAACCAATACCAATACACGAGGATCCCATTCTATTCTCCCACTTTCCCAATGACTACCCCCACCCTCAGATTCTACCGCTCACACACACTCTGTCCAATCCCAATTGCAAGTCCACAGTGAACCGAGCAGTCCATTCGTACACAGAGCAAGACCAGACAATATTCAGATACCAGAGACGGCAGACGCTGGGATATGGAGCACTCGCCATCTGCTGGAGAATTTAGCGAGTCCAGCAACATGTTTGGTGGGGAAGGAATGGTCAACGTCTCACGTCTAGACCCTGTATCAGAACTCAGAGTGGACGGAGAGAGAGTACTCAGGGTGAATGGGGTGGTCGGGTCCAGAGGTGGTTAAGAAGATTGGCTTTATTTGTCAAATGTACATTGAAACAACCAGTGAAATGCGTCATTCCCGTCAATGAGTAACACCGTCCGAGGATGTACTGGGGCAGCCCGCAAGAGTCACCATGCTTCTACCGTCAGCATAAAATGCCCACAACTTACAAACCCGAACTCGTGAGTCACAGGAATGTTGGAGCAAAACTGGAGCACACGGAGGAAGCCCACACGGTTACGGGGAGAACATAAAAATTACTTTCCGCGGTGGAAATTGCACCCCCCCCCCATAAGTGATTGGAAGGGAGGTGGTGAGAGAGAGGTTGATGATGGGAAGTGAGACTTTAGCGGAAGTGGTATGTAGATTCTGTACAAAGGAAACGCTGAGAATTACACGTCTGATTCCGCCTACTCCAATTGAATGAGTAATTAGACTTTCCCTTTTCAGCTGAACCCACTCCCCTTCCGATCCAACTCCAGTCTGTCTATTTTTCCTCTCTTCCCTCTCCACCAGGCAGTCAGCCCGGTCAAAACCTCCACTGTGCGTCTCCAAGACTCATGGATAGGTATCTTAGCCAACTTCAGGATTAGAATAACGAGCACATCGTCTTCCCTCCCTTCTCCCCTCTTTACTGGATGACCAAAGCTAACGAGGTTGGGGTAAAATGCATCCAGAAAGTGAGAAACAGCCCCGGAGATGTTTGAATAGGGGCTGCAGCCTCGCACACCCCCTGTTTATGTGGTACACGGTCTCTTCCAGCCTGTGGAATCAGCAGGTGGCTGGGAGATCCGTGTAGAAAGTGATGAACTTGTTGCAGAGCACAGCTCTATGGAGCACCCTGTACCCCAGGTCCCTGGTGTACATGGGAAGGACACCCCCGTAAATAAACGTCCACTGGGGACATGGCCACTCACCGCACCCGCCTCCACTCCCAGGTGGAAAAACTGACCGCGCTGCGTGTTAGGCCGCCGCGTATTTTTTTGGGGGGGTTTATTTTGGTGTAATATGTTTATTACAAATTTCGTTATACAATACAATCGGGAGTCTCGGATGGTATGTTGCTTCCCTGGTGCCGGGGTCCGAGACATCTCAGATTGGGTGCAGGTTATTCTCGAGAGGGAGGGCAAGAGTCCAGATGTTGTGGTCCATGTAGGGACAAATGACGTGGGTAGGATGAGTGAGGGGGTCCTGCGTAGGGAGTTCAGGTAGTTAGGTGCGAAGCTGAAGAGCAGGACCTGCAGGGTAACAATCTCAGGATTGCTACCTGTGCCACATACGAGTGAGGCAAGGAACAGGAGGATTATAAAGATTAATATGTGGCTGAGAGGATGGTGCAGGAGGGAGGGCTTCAGGTTTGTAGATAATTGGGTTTGTAAATAAAAGGTGGGATCTGTTCCGAAGGGACGGTTTACACCTGAACTGGAGCGGTACTAACATTCTGGCAGGGAAGTTTGCTAGAGCTTCTTGGGGGGGGGGGGTTTAAACTAAATTTGCAGGGGGCGGGGATCCAGAATGTGAGAGAGGATAGCGAGAGGAAGAATAAAGGACAGGTGGGGACTACATGGTTCCGGAATATTAAGTGTGTAGTAGAGAAAGGTGAGGCGGACAAGTGATAAGGAGGACACATGTACAGAGGGATGGTCTGACAGAACATGGAGTTAAATGTGTTGAAAGAATAAGTAAATTTAGGAAGGACAACAAAATTCTAGGGGCATATAGCCCGATGGGAGTTTGGGGAGCTGGGTTAAGCACAATAGGCAGCGATTCAAACAGAGAGAGGAGAAATGGGTTAAAAATTCTATATCTGAATGCATGAAGTGTCAGGAATAAGGCGGATGAGCTTGAAGCCCAGGTGCGAATTGGTAACTATGATGTTGTTGGGATAACGGAGACATGGCTGCAGGGAGATCAGACCTGGGAAATGAATGTACAAGGGTATACGTGCTATCCTAGGGACAGAAATGTGGGCAGAGGGGGTGGGGTGGCCCTGTTGGTGAGGAATGAGATTCAGTCCTTTGCAAGGGGGGACATAGGGTCAGGAGAAGTAGAGTCTGTTTGGATAGAACTGAGGAACAGTAAGGGCAAAAGGACCCAAATGGGTGTTGTCTACAGGCCACCAAACAGTAGCATGGATATTGGGTGCAAGTTGAATAGGGAGTTAACATTGGCATGTGGCAAAGGTAATGTCGCAGTAGTTATGGGGGATTTCAATATGCAGGTGAACTGGGAGAATCAGGTTGGTGCTGGAGCACAGGATAGGGAGTTTGTAGAGTGCCTACGGGATGCATTCTTGGAACAACTTGTATGAGAGCCGACCAGGGACAAGACTATTCTGGATTTAGTGTTATGTAATGAACAGGATTTGATAAGCGATCTCGCAGTAAAGGAGCCATTAGGAGGTAGTGATCACAATATGATAAGCTTTTATCTGCAATTTGAGAAGGATAAGGGCAGCTCGGAGGTGTCAGTGTTGCAGATGAACAGGGGAAACTATGGAGCCATGAGGGAGGAGCTGACCAAAGTTGACTGGACGGATAGCCTAGCAGAAAAGACAGTGGAACAGCAATGGCAGGTATTCTTGGGAATAATGCACAAGGTGCAAAATCAGTTCATCCCCCAGAGAAGGAAGGATTCAAAGGGGGGAAAGGGGCCTCAGTGGTTGACAAAGGAAGTCAGAGACTGCATAGCATTAAAAAAAAGGAAATATGACAGAGCTAAGGTGAGTGGGAGGATAGATGATTGGGAAGTGTTTAAGGAACAACAGAACTTAACTAACAAGACAATACCGGAAGAAAAAATTGAGGTACGAACGCAAGCTAGCCAGGAATATAAAGGAAGATAGCAAAAGCTTTTTTAGGTATGTGAAGAGAAAGAAGATAGTTAAGAACAATGTTGGGCCCTTGAAGAATGAATTGGGTGAAATTGTTATGGGAAACAGAGAAATGGCAGAAGAATTTAATGAGTACTTTAGATCTGTTTTCACTAAGGAAGACACAAGCAATCTCCCAGATGTATGGATGGGCCAAGGACATAGGGTAACAGAGGAAATGAAACAGATTGACATTCGGAAGGAAACGGTGATGAGAAGACTGATGGGACTGAAGGCTGACAAATCCCCAGGTCCAGATGGTCTGCACCCTAGGGTACTAAAGGAGGTGGCCCTGGAAATTGTGGATGCATTGGTAATCATTTTCCAATGTTCCTTAGATTCAGGATCAGTTCCTGAGGATTGGAGAATGGCTAATGTTATCCCACTTTTTAAGAAAGGAGGGAGGGAGAAAACAGAGAACTATCGACCTGTCAGCCTGACATCGGTGGTGGGAAAGATGCTAGAATCCATTATTAAGGATGAAATAGTGGCATATCTAGATAGCAGTGATAGGATTGGGCCGAGCCAGCATGGATTTACCAAGGGTAAATCATGCTTGACTAATCTGTTGGAGTTTTTCGAGGATGTAACCAGGAAGTTAGACGGGGGAGATCCAGTGGATGTAGTGTACCTCGATTTTCAGAAGGTATTTGATAAGGTCCCACATAGAAGATTGGTGGGTAAAATCAAAGCTCAGGGCATCGGGGGGAAGGCATTGACATGGATAGAAAACTGGTTGGCAGATAGAAAGCAAAGGGTAGCGGTGAATGGGTGTTTCTCGGAATGGCAGGTGGTGACTAGTGGGGTGCCACAGGGCTCGGTATTGGGACCACAGCTGTTTACCATATCCGTTAACAATTTGGATGAAGGCATAGAAAATAACATCAGCAAATTTGCTGATGATACTAAGCTGGATGGCAGTTTGACATGTGATGAGGATGTTAGGAGAATTCAGGGTGACTTGGATAGGCTGGGTGAGTGGGCAGATACTTGGTAGATGGCGTTTAATGTGAATAAGTGTGTGGTTATCCACTTTGGGAGTAAGAACAGGAAGGCAGATTATTATCTGAACAATATGGAGTTGGGTAAGGGAGTAATACAAAGAGATCTCGGAGTCCTTGTTCATCAGTCACTGAAGGTGAATGAGCAAGTGCAGCAGGCAGTGAAGAAGGCTAATGGAATGTTGGCCTTTATTACAAAGGGAATTGAGTACAAGAGCAAGGAAATCCTCTTGCATTTGTACAGAGCCCTGGTGAGACCACACCTGGAGTATTGTGTACAGTTTTGGTCTCCAGGGTTAAGGAAGGACATCCTGGCTGTAGAGGAAGTGCAGCATAGATTCATGAGGTTAATTCCTGGGATGTCTGGACTGTTTTATGCAGAGAGGTTAGAGAGACTGGGCTTGTACATGCTGGAATTAAGGAGATTGAGAGGGGATCTGATTGAAACATATAAGATTATTAAGGGATTGGACAAGATAGAGGCAGGAAATATGTTCCAGATGCTGGGAGAGTCCAGTACCAGAGGGCATGGTTTGAGAATAAGGGGTAGGTCATTTAGGACAGAGTTAAGGAAAAACTTCTTCTCCCAGAGAGCTGTGGGGGTCTGGAATGCACTGCCTCGGAAGGTAGTGGAGGCCAATTCTCTGGATGCTTTCAAGAAGGAGCTAGATAGGTATCTTATGGATAGGGGAATCAAGGGATATGGGGACAAGGCAGGAACCGGGTATTGATAGGAATTGATCAGCCATGATCTCAAAATGGCGGTGCAGGCTTGAAGGGCCGAATGGTCTACTTCTGCACCTATTGTCTATTGTCTATTGTAATACGCAACAAACACAACTAGTGTAACCAAAAAGCTAACAACGATTAAGTTAATCAAACAGGTCCTACTAATTGCATTCTACGTTACTACAGTAAATATCGATAAACACAACCACAGACTAAATTAAACTAAAATATTCCCATCCTGATCTGGGATGACATTTATCCCCTGCAGTACCCAACGGCCCCGGAACACCTCTGTGGTACCCGTGACACCCGCGTGTTACTTGTCCACGGTTACCTGGGCACGGACATAATCCCGGGAACATCGCCAGGCAGTCAGCCAGGGCAGAACCCTCCGCTTCCCGCCGCTGGGACCCCGGATAGCATTTTTTAGCAGCCCCAGGAACTGGTTCCCCAGTTCATCCTCCTCCCTCCTTGCCCCCACCCTCACCATCCTCCCGCCCCATGGATGACCGCATATGATGAAGTGGGTCTAAGATGCAACCCGAGAGGAGCAGCCTCTTCAGATATCCGGATAGGGGCTGCAGCCTCGCACACTCCATGTACATGTGATACTCGGTCTCTTCCCGTCCGCAGAAGCGGAGGCGGCTGGGAGATCCCCGTACAAACTGATGAAATTATTACAGGGAACACACACACACACACACACACACACACACACACACACACACACACACACACACACACACACACACACACACACACACACACACACACACACACACACACACACACACACACACACACACACTATCCTGGAGGAACTCAGCAGGACAGGCAACATCGATGGAAAAAGTACAGTCGACATTTCGGCCTGCTGAGTTCCTCCAGCATTTTGTGTGCGTTGCTTGGATTTCCAGTATCTGCAGATTTTCTCATGTTTGTGAACTTATTACAGGGCACCGGACTATGCAGCACCCCCCACCCCAGGTCCCCGATGTACATGGGAAGGACACCCCCGTAAAAGGACTTCCCCTGGGGAGACCCTCCTCTTTCGCAAGTGGGAAATCCGACCGCCGCTGAGCGTTTGTACGCCGTAAGGGTTTGTTCATTTTTACAAAAAATAACATTTGTTATAAATTCAAACCACAACAGTCACTTTACAAACAGAACCAGGCAAATCGTGACTAATTCCCCATCCTCATCGAGGGAAGCAGTTTCTCGTGCATTGTCCTGGCGGGACAGAAGAGGCAGAAGCTCTGCCCATTGACAGTGGTTGGGATTTGAATCCACGCCTCCCCGGTCACTGAACCCTTAACCCAGCGATTTTGAGCACAATTCCACCCAGCTCGGTACAACTGTTTGCTGTCAAGAGCTGGGCTGCACTTTCGGGTGGATGTAGAGGTTGTGCCGCGGGGGATCGGTGGGGGGAGGAGGATCCACAGAGTAATGTTCTTCCGCCACTAGATGGAGGGAGGGGGGATAGGGTGCGTTGAGGAAGCCCCCTCAATCAATGAAATCGTATTCCATCCCAGAGGGCGGCATGTACGGCAACAGTGCTTTTGATTAACGCTAATTAACCCATAGTCTGCGGACTTAAGAATGAAAAGGCCCTGCATACTTTATTCTTATAAATATTGAATATCAATATCAGAACACAGAACGGAACGGCACAGTACAGACCATTCGATCCACATAAGAACACGAGAAATAGGAGCAGGAGTAGTCCATCTGGCCCGTTGAGCCTGCTCCGCCATTCAGTCTGATCATGGCGATCTGACCATGGACTCATCTCCTCCTACCTGCCTTTCCCCATAATCCTTAATTCCCCAACTATGCAAAAATCCATTCAAACTTGTCTTAAATATATTTACTGAGTTAGCCTTCACTGCTTCATTGGGCAGAGAATTCTACAGATTTACCACCCTCTGGGAAAAACAGTTCCTCTTTATCTCCGTCCTAAGTCTATTCTCCCGAATCTAGAGGCTCTGTCCCCTACTTCTAGACTATCTATCAGAGGAAACAACTTTCTTGCCTCTATCTTATCTATCCCCTTCAGAATTTTGTTTCTAGAAGATCTCCTTTCATTCTTCTGAAGTCCAGCGAGTCAATATTTCCTCATCGTCCAATCCCTTCATCTTCTGGAATCAACCTGGTGAATCTCCTTTGCACCGCCTCCAAAGCCAGTCCATCTTTCCGCAAGTAAGGAGACCGGAACTGCACGCAGTACTCCAGGTGTGGCCACACCAGGTCCCTGTACAGTTGCAACACAGCTTCCCTGCTCTTAAATTCAATCCCTCCAGCAATACAGTCCAACTGATAGCCGGCTACACCTGCAAACCAACCGTTTGTAATTCAGACACAAGCACACCACAGTCACTCTGCACAGCAGCATGCTGAAATTGTTTTACCTTTTAAATAATAATCTGCTCTTTCAATATTCGTTCCAAAGTGGCTGACCTCACATTTACCAACATTGTGTTCCGTTTGCCAGACCCTTACCCACTCATTTAATCTATCTATATCTCTCTGCAAACTCTCCGTATCATCTGCACAATTTGCTTTTCCACTCAATTTATTATCATCAGCAAACTTAGTTAAGCTACAATCGGTCCCCTCTTCCAGATCCACGATGTAGTACTAACCCTTTAACTTACTCCTTCCCTCCATTATTCTATCCATGTATATATCCGAGAGACGTTTAAGTGTCCCTCATGAATATACTTCTATCACCACCCCTGTCAGCGCGTTCCACGCACCCAACACCTGTGACATCTCCTAAAATAAACTACCTGTGGTAGTAAAGGTAGTAAAATAAACTATCTGTGACATCTCCTAAATGTTCCTCCAATCACAATAAAATTATGCGCCCTCGTTTTCGCCAAATACGACGAGAATATAAAAACAAGTATCCTCGCTCTTTGTTGTACCTTAGGGGAGCGGTGGCCCTATTGTGACGGGAACAACCGCCGAGTGACCGTCCGATGTTCGGAGACCTCTGTTACGCAACAGCCTGCTCCCCCTAACCCACCACCGTCCCGCCTCGCTCCCGAAGCAGCTCAGAAGGCGGCTCCGACACGGAGATGCCACGCTCCAGCCTGGCGCCCGTGCTAATCCTACTCGCCGTATTGCCGAACCGGGGACGCGCCTGTGTGACCTGTGACCGGAGGCTGTGGTCCAAGTTTCAGGAGATGATGAACCACTGCCTGGTGGTAGCGAACGAGCAAGAATGTTCGTCACGGTTGAATCCTCTCGTCAGCTACACCAGGAACTTCAAAATGGGTAAACACAAGAGATTGTGGAGACGCTGGAATTCATGAGCAACACACGGAAAACGCTGGAGAAACTCAGCAGGTCAGGCAGCATCTATGGAAATGAATAAACAGTCGACGTTTCGGGCCGAGACACTTCTTCAAAGCTGGAACGGAATGGGGGTAGAAGCCTCCTGGCACTTACCCAGCAAGCATGACTTGCTACACCTCCACCCTCACCACCCTTCAGGGTCCCAAATAGTCCTTTCAGATGAGGCAACACTTCACCTGGAGTCTGTTAGTGCCGTCTTCTGTATCCGATGCTCCTGGTGTGACCTCCTCCACATCGGTGAGTCTCGACACAAAACTGGAGACCGCTATGTCCGCTGCAAATGGCATGATTTCCCGGTGGCCCCCATTTCAATTCTGTTTCCCATTCACAAACGAGTGAGTGTACATGGCTTCCTCTGCTGACAAGACGAGGCTAAACTAGGATTGAAAAAGCAACACCTCATATTCCATTGGTTAGCCTCCAACACAATGGCATGAATATCGATTTCTCTAAAATCCAGTAAATTCTCTCCCCGCCCCCTTTCATTTTCTATTCCACATTCTGGTTATCATCTCACCTTTTCTCCTCGCCTGCCCACCAACACCCTCTGGTTCTCCTCCTTCTCTTTATTACACGGTCTAGTCTCCTCCCTCTTTCAGATTCCTTCTTCAACTATCACCTCCCAGCTTCTCACTTCATCTCCCTCCCCCCTTCACTCACCACCTTTTCCTTCACCTGATTTCCCCTATTATCTGCCAGCTTGTACTCCAGCTGCCCCACCCCACCCAGCTACCTTCCTATTCTGGGATCTGGCCTCTTCCTTTCCTGTCCTGGCGAAGAGTCTCCAACCGAAACGTCGAATGTTTATTTCTCTCCAGAGATGTTGCTTTACAAGCTGAATACCTCCAGCAGTTTCTGTCTTCCAGATGGGTAAAAGCTCCCAGCGTGGAGATGGGACAGTGGCAATGGGGGAAGGATGAAGGCGAGAAGAGGGGCGGTTTAACGGGTCAACTCCACAACTCGAGAGCTACTGTGGTCATAATCCGGCCAGACATCCAAGTGATAGTGAGACGGAGGCAATATGCTGTGATATTGAGGGTGCGGAGTGGCCACTGAAGGAGGGATAGTGATGAGGGTGTATTGGGGAGAGGGTGAGGAGGGAGCGGCGTGGGAGAGGCGGTGCGCAGTAAGTGCTGTGGGTAGGTCGGTTTTGGGAGCCCTGTGCGACGGTCGGTGAAGAAGGACCACTGTGGGAGGGTGTGGTGAGATGTGGTGGGAGAGCTGTGGGTGGGAGTGGTTAGGAGGGAGAAATGTGGGAGTGGTTGGGTGAGGTGTGAGTCCTGTGGGACGGCGGTGAGGAGGGGACGCTGAGCTATTAAAGTTCAGTTAGGGTCGGGTGTGTGCCTGAGTGCAGCACACTGAGTATGTGCCCTGGCAAGAGTCAGGCTGCCCTGGAGGAAGGTTAAACCGGTGTTTGGTTCACTGCTCTGGAATTAATCTCACCACAGTTATGACCCAATCTGTCTCTTCCTCCCGTTAGTGTACACAGAGACAATGATTTATTCATTCCTGGAGCTGATGGATTTGATTTATCCTTTCATGTTTACCCTGGGTAAGTTGTAGTTCTAGATATAGTGCTCGGTCTTGTCAAGGAAAGGGGCTGAACCAGCGGGAGGGCAGCAGTTTCTAGAGGCTCTGTAAAAAGTCTGGGAATCACCTCCATATGACAGTAAAGTAGAATTGTTCGCTCGCCCAGTCTCTTTATCTGAGGGTCAGACCCACACTGGGAACAGTTCCAGTCTCCGTATCCCCCACCGGGAGCACCGTCAACAGTTCCAGTCTCCGTATCTCGGAGTCAGACCCACACCGGGAACGCAACCCCACCCTCTACCACCTCTCCCCGAGCAAGTGGACTGTAGTGAGGAGGGAGCACCGCGCTGCAGGAGGGGAAGCGGAGGAAGCGTCACGTTGCGGAAGGGAACTCCGAGACGTTCCTCACTCTTCCGTTCCCACTCATGACAGATAGTGAACATCGACACAGACAGCGAAATGCGTCCCTTGCGTCATCGTTTGCGATGTCCTGGGGCAGCTCACGAGCGCCGCTACGCGCCCGGTGCCAGCATAGCATTCACACAATTTACTCATTTTAATCCTCCCATCCAGGGAATGTGGGGAAACTAGATGAAACCCCCGGTTTGTAGCTACAAACTCCTTGCAGTCAGCGGCAGGAATCGAACCTCGGTGAAGTCTATTGTCATTCAAACATATAAATGTTTACTGCGGAACGAGCCCCGGTTCTGCTTCATCGGATCTGAACCCCGGGACTCCCTGCACCCCTGTTCCCCGGGACTCCCTCCACCCCTGTTCCCCGGGACTCCCTCCACCCCTGATCCCCGGGACTCCCTCCACCCCTGTTCCCCGGGACTCCCTCCACCCCTGATCCCCAAGCGGACTGCAGAGGAACGATAGTGCGGGCCTGTCCATTGTGGGGCAGACCCAACACTGTACATTGGGGTCTTGTTGTTCTGTCCTCTTGGAGTTCTATGTGTACTGATGTTTGTTCGCAGATGGATGTATGAAAGACTGGAGTTTAACAATGTTATTCTCTCTCTGCAGGCTATGAACCGTTAGATATGTCGCATGCCTTTACTCAGATGAAATTGAAGGAAGGTCAGACAGAATTCTTTTCCTAAGATCATATCAATAATTCCTGTAAGTTAGTGTTTTAATTCCCCGTGAAAATTGAAATGCATCTATGAATGGTCTGACGCAGTTAGGAGGAAAGTGTAGGGGGGATACTGGGCTGTGGGAGGGACGGTGAGGAGGGCGAGCTGTGCTGTGGGAGGGATGGTGACGGAGTGTGTGACAGCGGAATGTGCTGTGAGGCGGGAGCGCTCATCCCAGTGACAGAGTTCCTCTTGTCCTTACCTACAACCCCATGAGCCTTTGCATCCAACACATCATTCTCCGCAAGCGATGCAAGCGGCAAAAGTGCTACATCTGTCCATTACCTCCTCCCTTACCTCCATTCAGAGCCCCAAACACTCCTTCAAGGTGAGACAACACTTCACCTGTGAATTTGCTGGGGGTGTCTATTATATCCGCTGCTCCTGATGCCCCCTCCTCTATATTGGTGATACCTATTGTAAATTAGGGGGAAGATTCACTGAGCACCTTCGCTCCATCCACCACAAGCATAACTTCCCAGTGACCCAGCATTTTAATTCCAATTCCCATTCCCGTTCCAACATGTCGGTCCATGGTCTCCTCTTGTGCCGCGATAAGCCACATTCAGGGTGGAGGAGCAACACCTTATATAACGTGTAGCCTCTAATCTAATGGCATAAATGTCGATTTTTGTCCAATAAGAAAATCTTTCCTTCCCTTCTCCAGCCTTCTACCTCTTCTCACCAGTCCATCACCTCCCGCTGTGCCCCTTCTACTTCCCTTGCTCCTCTGGTTCAATCTCCTCTCCTATCCGATTCCTTCCTCTCCAGCCCTTCACCTTTCCCACCCACCTGTCTTCACCTATTACGTTCTAGTTAGCATCCTTCCCTTCCCCCCAACGTTTTAATTTGGTAACTTCCCTCTTCTTTTCCATTCCTGACGAAGGGTTTGGACGGGAAACGTCGCCTTTGTTCATTTCCATAGATGCTGCCTGACCTGCAGAGTTCTTCCGGCATTTTGTGTCTGTTGTTTTCGATTTCCGGCATCTGCAGAGATTCTTGTGTTTATACCCTGCTAATCGCACACTTTTGGAATGTGGGGGAGTACCGGAGGACCCGAAAGAAACCCACTCGATCACGAGGAAAACGTACAAACACCTCACCCGCAGTGTTGGAATTGAACCCAGATCGCTGGCGCTGTAATAATGTTCCGTTAACCGTTACACTGCCGTGCTGCCCACTGAATCGCTGAGTGTAGATGTTCGGGTTCCTATAACTCCTCCCCGATGGTTTTAATGAGAAGAGGACATGCCCTGGGTGGTGAGGGTCCTAGTGATGGATGCTACCTTCTTGAGGCACCGCTTCTTGAAGACGTCCTCGATTATGGGAACGGTTGTGGCCGTGATGGAGCTGGCGGAGTCTATAACACTCTGCAGCCCCTTTCCATTCTGCAGAATGCTCTGCACCGTACAGCTGTAGGGATTTCCAAGTGTTTGGCGACATTTAAATTCTCGACAAGCTCCCAACGAAGCGGAGTCACCGGATAAATGGTTCGGAAGGTGAGAGTGGACATGGACACCCGAACAGAATGCTCCTGTTTCCCCACTTAGTGTATAAGAATATAGACTTGCTGGTCCTGTCATCCACTGATCGTCTTCTCCTTCTCCTTCCCAACCCCAGCTGTGTGTGGCGACGACTGCAGTGAGTATCAGCTATTTTTAAACCAAATTCCAAATTAACACTTATTTTCAAACGTGTGTCGTGTGGGAGTTATTAATCCTCCCCGTCTCTGTGAGCACCTCGGTTTCCTATACCCCTCCCCTTATCTGAGCACATCCGTCCTCTACACACCTTCCAGTCTGTGACCCCCTCTAGTCCCTACCCTACACACTGTCTCTGTGACGCTCTCCTGGTCCCTAAAACCCTTCTCGTGACTACGATTCCACACCCACCCCCCACCCCCCCCCCCCCCCCGCATCCCTTCACCAGTCCCTGTCTCTGTGCTCCCCACTGGTCACTATGTTCCTTTCCGGCTGCTACACCCCTCAGTATTTCGATATACCTTCCGTCCCCTACATCCCTCCCCATCTCTGTGACTCCCTACAAATCTTCCTCAGTCTCTTCCTTCCTCTAATTCCTTCATCATTAAGGACCCCCACCATCCAGGCCATGCTCTCATGTCGCTGCTGACATCCAGAATGAGGTACAGGAGCCTCGGGACTCACACCAGCAAGTTCAGATACAGTTATTAGCCCTCAAACATCGGGCTCTTGAACTAGAGGGGAGAACTTCATTCGCCCGTCACTGAACTGTTTCCACAATCTATGGACTCAAGGACTCTTCATCTGATCTTCTCCATATCTATCGCTTATTTACTTATCTATTATTTTTTTCTCAGCTCAAGCTGGTAAAGCCTGAGGTACGGATATAGCCAAGCACACTCATTTCTCAATAGCTAGGAACTTTCTGACTATACTAGTGATGTTTAGTATTGTGGCTTTCTGGATATGTACATCAATACTGCGGTTTCGGCCTCATTGTTTAATGTTATTGTGTAGTGACTTTGGGATGATACCAGTTATAGATATTACTATTGGGATAATGTATACCCTGTTCACATTCCATAGTCTTTCAGATTCTTGTATTAGTTCAGCATATTTCTGTCTTCACGTATTGATTTATGCGTGTTGTGTGTTTGGAATGGCTATATTTATTAAGTAAGTTGTTCTTGCTTGTTTACCCTGTAATATCGGCCAGTTATTATGGATTGTACTATCTGTCATAACAGATCGGTAGTAATATCATTTGTGGTATTCTGATTCTTAAACTGAATCAGGCTTGTGTTTATAATAACGAATTGTGTCTTCTATGGATTTGTATTTTTAATCAATATTTTAGTGAATGGTGATTGTTCCCGTGTAAGTAATCAGATTGAGTTAAACTGCAGCAGGATACTGTAATGTGCTGGATTGTTTCTCGTTTCTCGTGACATTCTCTGCACTTATTGCCTTGAGTTTTCTGTTTTTTTACTGTATAATTTTGATGCGTTCTGTTTGGTCCACTTGGTCCTGTATTGCCCTAAAGAACTCCTCTGTGTCTGGGAAGAGGTCTCCAACTCTGAGCCAGGCATTCGACACTTCCTTGTCGACATCTAGACTGCTCAGACCGTGGGGATGTCTTCCATAGACAGTCGTGCTCTGCTATCGGTTAACTTTTTCCTCTATGGTGATAATTTCATTTTTCTGCGTTGTACTTGCCGTGGCGGATTGCACAGCTTGCGTGGACTGCTGAACCCTGTTTAACGATGAAAATATATCCTTAGACGTTTTATCCAGCTGTTTGTTTGTAATTTAGACGTTTTATCCAGCTGTTTGTAATTTTATGTTTGTTTTCCTTCTTCTTCATTCTGTCCCAGGTAGTGTTAATCTTCGTGTCTTTCCGGAAATTTGTCATTTCAGTTCTAATTTTTCCTTGCAAATTTTCCAGATCGATTTCAGACCGATATATTATACCAAAAAAAACACGTTAATATGGGAGAGTGAAAATATTTATTGGCTTCGTTATTCTTTTACTATTTGTTCTGTTTAGGAAATTTTCTTCCGCCTTGAAGTAAATTCTGTCGAGAGTTTTCCCTTTATCCCAAATGCAGATATGTTTCATCGGTTGTATTGTATCCCGCTTCTCTGTTTTATATTCGATTAGCTCTGTTATTAGTGTTATTATTTTATTTTTTATTTTTGTCTTTGTACAGTTTGTTGTCTTTTGCACACGGATTGCCCTTTAGTCCTGTTGGGTGCGGGATTTCATTAATGTTATTGTTTTTCTTATATTTACTCTGAATGCCCGCAATAAAATGAATCTCAGGATGCCTATGCTGACGTAAATGTAATTTGATAATAAATTTACTTTGGGCTTTCAATTTTAGCTTCTTCACCCTCCTCCAGTCCCCATTGCTCCTCCATTCAGCGCGCCCCGAGTTCCGGAGTTCCTTCCCTGACACTCCTGCCTCTCCCTCCTCTTCTACCCTCTACCCCTTCCATCACCCTCCCCTCCCTCTCTCCGTCCGGATATTTTGTAACCGCTTCCCCCGAAATCTCTTTTTCCCGAAGGTTCTTGCGGCGTTTACTTGTGTTAAAGTGGCCGTGTAAACCTTTAGTGCGATTGGATTCTGATACTTGCTGCAGCCGTTAGGCCCCTCTTCTCCCTGTTGCACGGTGAGGGAAGCCATTCCACAAACCCCTCTTCCCACCTACACCCCCCCCCCCCCACCAAACACACAAAGTCCTCCCCAACCTCCTTAATAAAATTTCTCTAGGTCCGGATCCGAAACTGCCCCGGGTAGGAAATGTCAGAACTCCTCTCGCACCCTCCCCGTCTAGCTTTCGCGACTTTCGCTCCGGGATCCCGCAGCTGGGAATATCCCGGCTCCCGAGCACCTTCCCCGATCCCCCGACCTTCGGTAATTGCCTCCCTTCCATCCCAAATTCCCGGGACCACACCACCATTTGTGGGGACCTCGCCCCTCCCCACCCCCGAGACTGACCCTCGGAGACCTGCGGCGGTGACGCGGGGTGTGATTGGTGGGTTGGGGGTTGGAGGTGAAGAGCGGGTCAGAATCAGAAGCGTATGTCGTTAAATTTGTTGATTTGCGACAGCAGTACATTCCTATACATATTTTAAAAATGAAATACAATAAGAAATTAAAATAAAGAAATAGTGCAAAAAGAGAGGAAAATAGTGAGGCGGTGTAGGTTGGTACATTGCCCGTTCAGAGATCCGATGGTGAAAAGGAAGAGGCTGTTTCTGAAATGTCTTCAGGCTTCTCTACCGCGGTAGCAATGAGAAGAGGGCATGTCCTGGGTGATGGGGTTCTTTAATGTTGGATGCCACCTTTTTGAGGCATCGCCTCCTGAAGGTGTCCTACCGAGGCGGCGCCAATTGCACTGACACTCCGCCTTGTCGTGTGTTTTAGGTAATGATTTCCCCGTCCCGGTCCTGTTCTGCAGCAACTGCTCGGTAAACCCGCTGCCCTGTCACTGGCCGCACATCTGCGGAGGCGGGAGGCGGCGCAGAGCGCGGGGTCTGGCCGCCCGATCCCGAAGAGGTACGACGTCAATGCTGGGAGGTGTGGCTGGGTACTAACCTTTCCTCACCTCCTCTTACCCCATCCACCTCGCCTTCCCGTTCCAGCCAAGCTCCCGGAGATGGGTCCCGGGGAGGAGGTACATCCCGGAGCGGTATCTGCGGTGAGTGGGGAAGGTTGAAACAGTTCAGCTCTGACTCTACACCACCTTCACCTTCACTCTTACCCATCCCTCCCTCGGGCTCGGTGTGGAGTGGGGAGTGGGGGGATGGTGGATGATGTCAGTGTGTGGCGTGGAGAGGGGTCGGTGTGGAGTGGGGAGTGGGGGGATGGTGGATGTTGTACAGACGGGTCAGTGTGTGGCGTGGAGAGGGGTCGGTGTGGAGTGGGGAGTGGGGGGGATGGTGGATGTTGTCAGTGTGTGGCGTGGAGAGGGCTCGGTGTGGAGTGGGGAGTGGGGGGATGGTGGATGTTGTCAGTGTGTGGCGAGGAGAGGGGTCGGTGTGGAGTGGGGAGTGGGGGGATGGTGGATGTTGTACAGACGGGTCAGTGTGTGGCGTGGTGAGGGGTCGGTGTGGACTGGGGAGTGGGGGGGATGGTGGATGTTGTCAGTGTGTGGCGTGGAGAGGGGTCGGTGTGGAGTGGGGAGTGGGGGGGTGGTGGATGTTGTCAGTGTGTGGTGTGGAGAGGGCTCGGTGTGGAGTGGGGAGTGGGGGGATGGTGGATGTTGTACAGACGGGTCAGTGTGTGGCGTGGAGAGGGCTCGGTGTGGAGTGGGGAGTGGGGGGATGGTGGATGTTGTCAGTGTGTGGCGTGTAGAGGGGTCGGTGGGGAGTGGGGGGGGATGGTGGATGTTGTACAGACGGGTCAGTGTGTGGCGTGGAGAGGGCTCGGTGTGGAGTGGGGAGTGGGGGGATGGTGGATGTTGTACAGACGGGTCAGTGTGTGGCGTGGAGAGGGGTCGGTGTGGAGTGGGGAGTGGGGGGATGGTGGTTGTTGTACAGACGGGTCAGTGTGTGGCGTGGAGAGGGGTCGGTGTGGAGTGGGGAGTGGGGGGATGGTGGATGTTGTCAGGGTGTGGCGTGGAGAGGGGTCGGTGTGGAGTGGGGAGTGGGGGGATGGTGGATGTTGTCAGGGTGTGGCGTGGAGAGGGGTCGGTGTGGAGTGGGGAGTGGGGGGGGATGGTGGATGTTGTCAGTGTGTGGCGTGGAGAGGGGTCGGTGTGGAGTGGGGAGTGGGGGGATGGTGGATGTTGTACAGACGGGTCAGTGTGTGGCGTGGAGAGGGCTCGGTGTGGAGTGGGGAGTGGGGGGGATGGTGGATGTTGTCAGTGTGTGGCGTGGAGAGGGCTCGGTGTGGAGTGGGGAGTGGGGGGATGGTGGATGTTGTCAGTGTGTGGCGTGGAGAGGGGTCGGTGTGGAGTGGGGAGTGGGGGGATGGTGGATGTTGTACAGACGGGTCAGTGTGTGGCGTGGAGAGGGGTCGGTGTGGAGTGGGGAGTGGGTGGATGGTGGATGTTGTACAGACGGGTCAGTGTGTGGCGTGGAGAGGGCTCGATGTGGAGTGGGGAGTGGGGGTGATGGTGGATGTTGTCAGTGTGTGGCGTGGAGAGGGGTCGGTGTGGAGTGGGGAGTGGGGGGATGGTGGATGTTGTACAGACGGGTCAGTGTGTGGCGTGGAGAGGGGTCGGTGGGGAGTGGGGGGGGATGGTGGATGTTGTACAGACGGGTCAGTGTGTGGCGTGGAGAGGGGTCGGTGGGGACTGGGGGGGATGGTGGATGTTGTCAGTGTGTGGCGTGGAGAGGGGTCGGTGTGGAGTGGGGGAGTGGGGGGATGGTGAATGTTGTACAGACGGGTCAGTGTGGTGGCGTGGAGAGGGGTCGGTGTGGAGTGGGGAGTGGGGGGGGTGGTGGATGTTGTACAGACGGGTCAGTGGGTGGCGTGGAGAGGGGTCGGTGGGGAGTGGGGGGGGGATGGTGGATGTTGTCAGTGTGTGGCGTAGAGAGGGGCTCGGTGTGGAGTGGGGAGTGGGGGGATGGTGGATGTTGTCAGTGTGTGGCGTGGAGAGGGCTCGGTGTGGAGTGGGGAGTGGGGGTATGGTGGATGTTGTCAGTGTGTGGCGTGGAGAGGGCTCGGTGTGGAGTGGGGAGTGGGGGGATGGTGGATGTTGTACACACGGGTCAGTGTGTGGCGTGGAGAGGGGTCGGTGTGGAGTGTGGAGTGGGGGGGGATGGTGGATGTTGTCAGTGTGTGGCGTGGAGAGGGGTCGGTGTGGAGTGGGGAGTGGGGGGGTGGTGGATGTTGTCAGTGTGTGACGTGGAGAGGGCTCGGTGTGGAGTGGGGGAGTGGGGGGGTGGTGGATGTTGTCAGTGTGTGGCGTGGAGAGGGGTCGGTGTGCAGTGGGGAGTGGGGGGGGTGTTGGATGTTGTCAGTGTGTGGCGTGGAGAGGGGTCGGTGTGGAGTGGGGAGTGGGGGGATGGTGGATGTTGTACAGACGGGTCAGTGTGTGGCGTGGAGAGGGGTCGGTGTGGAGTGGGGAGTGGGGGGGTGGTGGATGTTGTACAGACGGGTCAGTGTGTGGCGTGGAGAGGGGTCGGTGTGGAGTGGGGAGTGGGGGGGTGGTGGATGTTGTCAGTGTGTGGCGTGGAGAGGGGTCGGTGTGGAGTGGGGAGTGGGGGGGATGGTGGATGTTGTCAGTGTGTGGCGTGGAGAGGGGTCGGTGTGGTGTGGGGAGTGGGGGGGTGGTGGATGTTGTACAGACGGGTCAGTGGGTGGCGTGGAGAGGGGTCGGTGGGGAGTGGGGGGGGGGATGGTGGATGTTGTCAGTGTGTGGCGTGGAGAGGGGTCGGTGGGGAGTGGGGGGGATGGTGGATGTTGTACAGACGGGTCAGTGTGTGGCGTGGAGAGGGGTCGGTGTGGAGTGGGGAGTGGGGGGGTGGTGGATGTTGTCAGTGTGTGGCGTGGAGAGGGGTCGGTGTGGAGTGGGGAGTGTGGGGGTGGTGGATGTTGTCAGTGTGTGGCGTGGAGAGGGGTCGGTGTGGAGTGGGGAGTGGGGGGGATGGTGGATGTTGTCAGTGTGTGGCGTGGAGAGTGGTCGGTGTGGGAGTGGGGAGTGGGGGGGATGGTGGATGTTGTACAGACGGGTCAGTGTGTGGCGTGGAGAGGGGTCGGTGTGGAGTGGGGAGTGGGGGATGGTGGATGTTGTCAGTGTGTGGCGTGGAGAGGGCTCGGTGTGGAGTGGGGAGTGGGGGGGTGGTGGATGTTGTCAGTGTGTGGCGTGGAGAGGGGGTCGGTGTGGAGTGGGGAGTGGGGGGGATGGTGGATGTTGTCAGGGTGTGGCGTGGAGAGGGGTCGGTGTGGAGTGGGGAGTGGGGGGGATGGTGGATGTTGTACAGACGGGTCAGTGTGTGGCGTGGAGAGGGGTCTGTGTGGAGTGGGGAGTGGGGGGGATGGTGGATGTTGTACAGACGGGTCAGTGTGTGGCGTGGAGAGAGCTCGGTGTGGAGTGGGGAGTGGGGGGGGGATGGTGGATGTTTGTCAGTGTGTGGCGTGGAGAAGGGTCGGTGTGGGTGGGGAGTGGGGGGGGGGATGGTGGATGTTGTACAGACGGGTCAGTGTGTGGCGTGGAGAGGGGGTCGGTGTGGAGTGGGGAGTGGGGGGGTGGTGGATGTTGTCAGTGTGTGGCGTGGAGAGGGGGTCGGTGTGGAGTGGGGGGTGGTGGATGTTGTACAGACGGGTCAGTGTGTGGCGTGGAGAGGGGTCGGTGGGGAGTGGGGAGTGGGGGGGATGGTGGATGTTGTACAGACGGGTCAGTGGGTGGCGTGGAGAGGGGTCGGTGGGGAGTGGGGGGGTGGTGGATGTTGTCAGTGTGTGGCGTGGAGAGGGGTCGGTGTGGAGTGGGGGGTGGTGGATGTTGTACAGACGGGTCAGTGTGTGGCGTGGAGAGGGGGTCGGTGGGGAGTGGGGAGTGGGGGGATGGTGGATGTTTTACAGACGGGTCAGTGGGTGGCGTGGAGAGGGGTCGGTGGGGAGTGGGGGGGTGGTGGATGTTGTCAGTGTGTGGCGTGGAGAGGGGTCGGTGTGGAGTGGGGAGTGGGGGAATGGTGGATGTTGTACAGACGGGTCAGTGTGTGGCGTGGAGAGGGGTCGGTGTGGAGTGGGGAGTGGGGGGATGGTGGATGTTGTCAGTGTGTGGCGTGGAGAGGGGTCGGTGTGGAGTGGGGAGTGGGGGGGATGGTGGATGTTGTACAGACGGGTCAGTGTGTGGCGTGGAGAGGGGTCGGTGTGGAGTGGGGAGTGGGGGGATGGTGGATGTTGTCAGTGTGTGGCGTGGAGAGGGGTCGGTGTGGAGTGGGGAGTGGGGGGGATGGTGGATGTTGTACAGACGGGTCAGTGTGTGGCGTGGAGAGGGGTCGGTGTGGAGTGGGGAGTGGGGGGATGGTGGATGTTGTCAGTGTGTGGCGTGGAGAGGGGTCGGTGTGGAGTGGGGAGTGGGGGGATGATGGATGTTGTCAGTGTGTGGCGTGGAGAGGGGTCGGTGTGGAGTGGGGAGTGGGGGGATGGTGGGATGTTGTACAGACGGGTCAGT
Source organism: Hemitrygon akajei (assembly GCF_048418815.1). Taxonomy (NCBI): domain Eukaryota; kingdom Metazoa; phylum Chordata; class Chondrichthyes; order Myliobatiformes; family Dasyatidae; genus Hemitrygon; species Hemitrygon akajei. The sequence continues at coordinate 173,634,693 of NC_133124.1, read as the reverse complement.
GTGTGGCGTGGAGAGGGGTCGGTGTGGAGTGGGGGAGTGGGGGGATGGTGGATGTTGTCAGTGTGTGGCGTGGAGAGGGGTCGGTGTGGAGTGGGGAGTGGGGGGATGGTGGATGTTGTCAGTGTGTGGCGTGGAGAGGGGTCGGTGTGGAGTGGGGAGTGTGGGGGTGGTGGATGTTGTCAGTGTGTGGCGTGGAGAGGGGTCGGTGTGGAGTGGGGAGTGTGGGGGTGGTGGATGTTGTCAGTGTGTGGCGTGGAGAGGGGTCGGTGTGGAGTGGGGAGTGGGGGGATGGTGGATGTTTGTCAGTGTGTGGCGTGTGGAGAGGGGTCGGTGTGGATGTGGGGAGTGGGGGGGTGGTGGATGTTGTACAGACGGGTCAGTGTGTGGGCGTGGAGAGGGGTCGGTGAGGAGTGGGGAGTGGGGGGGATGGTGGATGTTGTCAGTGTGTGGCGTGGAGAGGGGTCGGTGGGGAGTGGGGGGGTGGTGGATGTTGTCAGTGTGTGGCGTGGAGAGGGGTCGGTGTGGAGTGGGGAGTGGGGGGGTGGTGGATGTTGTACAGACGGGTCAGTGTGTGGCGTGGAGAGGGGTCGGTGTGGAGTGGGGAGTGGGGGGATGATGGATGTTGTCAGTGTGTGGCGTGGAGAGGGGTCGGTGTGGAGTGGGGAGTGTGGGGGTGGTGGATGTTGTCAGTGTGTGGCGTGGAGAGGGGTCGGTGTGGAGTGGGGAGTGGGGGGATGGTGGATGTTGTCAGTGTGTGGCGTGGAGAGGGGTCGGTGTGGAGTGGGGAGTGTGGGGGTGGTGGATGTTGTCAGTGTGTGGCCTGGAGAGGGGTCGGTGTGGAGTGGGGAGTGGGGGGATGGTGGATGTTGTACAGACGGGTCAGTGTGTGGCGTGGAGAGGGGTCGGTGTGGAGTGGGGAGTGGGGGGATGGTGGATGTTGTCAGTGTGTGGCTTGGAGAGGGGGTCGGTGTGGAGTGGGGGAGTGGGGGGATGGTGGATGTTGTTACAGACGGGTCAGTGTGTGGCGTGGAGAGGGGTCGGTGTGGAGTGGGGAGTGGGGGGGATGGTGGATGTTGTCAGTGTGTGGCGTGGAGAGGGGGTCGGTGTGGAGTAAGGAGTGGGGGGATGGTGGATGTTGTACAGACGGGTCAGTGTGTGGCGTGGAGAGGGGTCGGTGTGGAGTGGGGAGTGGGGGGGGTGGTGGATGTTGTACAGACGGGTCAGTGTGTGGCGTGGAGAGGGGTCGGTGTGGAGTGGGGAGTGGGGGGATGGTGGATGTTGTCAGTGTGTGACGTGGAGAGGGGTCGGGGTGGAGTGGGGAGTGGGGGGATGGTGGATGTTGTCAGTGTGTGGCGTGGAGAGGGGTCGGTGTGGAGTGGGGAGTGGGGGGATGGTGGATGTTGTCAGTGTGTGGTGTGGAGAGGGGGTCGGTGTGGAGTAAGGAGTGGGGGGGATGGTGGATGTTGTACAGACGGGTCAGTGTGTGTCGTGGAGAGGGGTCGGTGTGGAGTGGGGAGTGGGGGGATGGTGGATGTTGTTACAGACGGGTCAGTGTGTGGCGTGGAGAGGGGTCGGTGTGGAGTGGGGAGTGGGGGGATGGTGGATGTTGTACAGACGGGTCAGTGTGTGGCGTGGAGAGGGGTCGGTGTGTAGTGGGAGGAGGGGGGGATGGTGGATGTTGTACAGACGGGTCAGTGTGTGGCGTGGAGAGGGGTCGGTGTGGAGTGGGGAGTGGGGGGATGTTGGATGTTGTACAGACGGGTCAGTGTGTGGCGTGGAGAGGGGGTCGGTGTGTAGTGGGGAGTGGGGGGATGTTGGATGTTGTACAGATGGGTCAGTGTGTGGCGTGGAGAGGGGTCGGTGTGGAGTAAGGAGTGGGGGGATGGTGGATGTTGTACAGACGGGTCAGTGTGTGGCGTGGAGAGGGGTCGGTGTGGAGTAAGGAGTGGGGGATGGTGGATGTTGTACAGACGGGTCAGTGTGTGGCGTGGAGAGGGGTCGGTGTGGAGTGGGGAGTGGGGGGATGGTGGATGTTGTACAGACGGGTCAGTGTGTGGCGTGGAGAGGGGTCGGAGTGTAGTGGGGAGTGGGGGGATGGTGGGATGTTGTACAGACGGGTCAGTGTGTGGCGTGGAGAAGGGGTCGGTGTGGAGTGGGGAGTGGGGGGGATGTTGGATGTTGTACAGACGGGTCAGTGTGTGGCGTGGAGAGGGGTCGGTTGTGTAGTTGGGGAGTGGGGGGGATGTTGGATGTTGTACAGATGGGTCAGTGTGTGGCGTGGGAGAGGGGTCGGTGTGGAGTGGGGAGTGGGGGGGATGGTGGATGTTGTCAGGGTGTGGCGTGGAGAGGGGTCGGTGTGTAGTGGGGAGTGGGGGGGATGTTGGATGTTGTACAGATGGGTCAGTGTGTGGCGTGGAGAGGGGTCGGTGTGGAGTGGGGAGTGGGGGGGTGGTGGATGTTGTACAGACGGGTCAGTGTGTGGCGTGGAGAGGGGTCGGTGTGGAGTGGGGAGTGGGGGGATGATGGATGTTGTCAGTGTGTGGCGTGGAGAGGGGTCGGTGTGGAGTGGGGAGTGTGGGGGGTGGTGGATGTTGTCAGTGTGTGGCGTGGAGAGGGGTCGGTGTGGAGTGGGGAGTGTGGGGGGTGGTGGATGTTGTCAGTGTGTGGCCTGGAGAGGGGTCGGTGTGGAGTGGGGAGTGGGGGGATGGTGGATGTTGTACAGACGGGTCAGTGTGTGGCGTGGAGAGGGGTCGGTGTGGAGTGGGGAGTGGGGGGATGGTGGATGTTGTCAGTGTGTGGCTTGGAGAGGGGTCGGTGTGGAGTGGGGAGTGGGGGGATGGTGGATGTTGTACAGACGGGTCAGTGTGTGGCGTGGAGAGGGGTCGGTGTGGAGTGGGGAGTGGGGGGATGGTGGATGTTGTCAGTGTGTGGCGTGGAGAGGGGTCGGTGTGGAGTAAGGAGTGGGGGGATGGTGGATGTTGTACAGACGGGTCAGTGTGTGGCGTGGAGAGGGGTCGGTGTGGAGTGGGGAGTGGGGGGATGGTGGATGTTGTACAGACGGGTCAGTGTGTGGCGTGGAGAGGGGTCGGTGTGGAGTGGGGGAGTGGGGGGATGGTGGATGTTGTCAGTGTGTGACGTGGAGAGGGGTCGGGGTGGAGTGGGGAGTGGGGGGATGGTGGATGTTGTCAGTGTGTGGCGTGGAGAGGGGTCGGTGTGGAGTGGGGAGTGGGGGGGATGGTGGATGTTGTCAGTGTGTGGTGTGGAGAGGGGTCGGTGTGGAGTAAGGAGTGGGGGGATGGTGGATGTTGTACAGACGGGTCAGTGTGTGTCGTGGAGAGGGGTCGGTGTGGAGTGGGGAGTGGGGGGATGGTGGATGTTGTACAGACGGGTCAGTGTGTGGCGTGGAGAGGGGTCGGTGTGGAGTGGGGAGTGGGGGGGATGGTGGATGTTGTACAGACGGGTCAGTGTGTGGCGTGGAGAGGGGTCGGTGTGTAGTGGGGAGTGGGGGGATGGTGGATGTTGTACAGACGGGTCAGTGTGTGGCGTGGAGAGGGGTCGGTGTGGAGTGGGGAGTGGGGGGATGTTGGATGTTGTACAGACGGGTCAGTGTGTGGCGTGGAGAGGGGTCGGTGTGTAGTGGGGAGTGGGGGGATGTTGGATGTTGTACAGATGGGTCAGTGTGTGGCGTGGAGAGGGGTCGGTGTGGAGTAAGGAGTGGGGGGATGGTGGATGTTGTACAGACGGGTCAGTGTGTGGCGTGGAGAGGGGTCGGTGTGGAGTAAGGAGTGGGGGGATGGTGGATGTTGTACAGACGGGTCAGTGTGTGGCGTGGAGAGGGGTCGGTGTGGAGTGGGGAGTGGGGGGATGGTGGATGTTGTACAGACGGGTCAGTGTGTGGCGTGGAGAGGGGTCGGAGTGTAGTGGGGAGTGGGGGGATGGTGGATGTTGTACAGACGGGTCAGTGTGTGGCGTGGAGAGGGGTCGGTGTGGAGTGGGGAGTGGGGGGATGTTGGATGTTGTACAGACGGGGTCAGTGTGTGGCGTGGAGAGGGGTCGGTGTGTAGTTGGGAGTGGGGGGATGTTGGATGTTGTACAGATGGGTCAGTGTGTGGCGTGGAGAGGGGTCGGTGTGGAGTGGGGAGTGGGGGGATGGTGGATGTTGTCAGGGGTGTGGCGTGGAGAGGGGTCGGTGTGTAGTGGGGAGTGGGGGGGATGTTGGATGTTGTACAGATGGGTCAGTGTGTGGCGTGGAGAGGGGTCGGTGTGGAGTGGGGAGTGGGGGGGTGGTGGATGTTGTACAGACGGGTCAGTGTGTGGCGTGGAGAGGGGTCGGTGTGTAGTGGGGAGTGGGGGGATGTTGGATGTTGTACAGATGGGTCAGTGTGTGGCGTGGAGAGGGGTCGGTGTGGAGTGGGGAGTGGGGGGATGGTGGATGTTGTCAGGGTGTGGCGTGGAGAGGGGTCGGTGTGTAGTGGGGAGTGGGGGGGATGTTGGATGTTGTACAGATGGGTCAGTGTGTGGCGTGGAGAGGGGTCGGTGTGGAGTGGGGAGTGGGGGGGATGGTGGATGTTGTACAGGACGGGTCAGTGTGTGGCGTGGAGAGGGGTCGGTGTGGAGTGGGGAGTGGGGGGATGGTGGATGTTGTACAGACGGGTCAGTGTGTGGCGTGGAGAGGGGTCGGTGTGGAGTGGGGAGTGGGGGGATTTTGGATGTTGTACAGACGGGTCAGTGTGTGGCGTGGAGAGGGGTCGGTGTGGAGTGGGGAGTGGGGGGATGATGGATGTTGTCAGTGTGTGGCGTGGAGAGGGGTCGGTGTGGAGTGGGGAGTGTGGGGGTGGTGGATGTTGTCAGTGTGTGGCGTGGAGAGGGGTCGGTGTGGAGTGGGGAGTGGGGGGGATGGTGGATGTTGTCAGTGTGTGGCGTGGAGAGGGGTCGGTGTGGAGTGGGGAGTGGGGGGGTGGTGGATGTTGTACAGACGGGTCAGTGTGTGGCGTGGAGAGGGGTCGGTGTGGAGTGGGGAGTGGGGGGGATGGTGGATGTTGTACAGACGGGTCAGTGTGTGGCGTGGAGAGGGGTCGGTGTGGAGTGGGGAGTGGGGGGGATGTTGGATGTTGTACAGACGGGTCAGTGTGTGGCGTGGAGAGGGGTCGGTGTGTAGTGGGGAGTGGGGGGATGGTGGATGTTGTACAGATGGGTCAGTGTGTGGCGTGGAGAGGGGTCGGTGTGGAGTGGGGAGTGGGGGGGATGGTGGATGTTGTCAGTGGGTGGCGTGGAGAGGGCTCGGTGTGGAGTGGGAATGGGGGGATGGTGGATGTTGTCAGTGTGTGGCGTGGAGAGGGCTTGGTGTGGAGTGGGGAGTGGGGGAATGGTGGATGTTGTCAGTGTGTGGCGTGGAGAGGGCTCGGTGTGGAGTGGGGAGTGGGGGGATGGTGGATGTTGTCAGTGTGTGGCGTGGAGAGGGCTCGGTGTGGAGAGGGGAGTGGGGGGGATGGTGGATGTTGTCAGTGTGTGGCGTGGAGAGGGGTCTGTGTGGAGTGGGGAGTGGGGGATGGTGGATGTTGTCAGTGTGTGGCGTGGAGAGGGGTCGGTGTGGAGTGGGGAGTGGGGGATGGTGGATGTTGTCAGTGTGTGGCGTGGAGAGGGGTCTGTGTGGAGTGGGGAGTGGGGGGGATGGTGGATGTTGTACAGACGGGTCAGTGTGTGGCGTGGAGAGGGCTCGGGGTGGAGTGGGGAGTGGGGGGATGGTGGATGTTGTCAGTGTGTGGCGTGGAGAGGGGTCTGTGTGGAGTGGGGAGTGGGGGGGATGGTGGATGTTGTACAGACGGGTCAGTGTGTGGCGTGGAGAGGGCTCGGGGTGGAGTGGGGAGTGGGGGGATGGTGGATGTTGTACACACGGGTCAGTGTGTGGCGTGGAGAGGGCTCAGTGAGGAGTGGGGAGTGGGGGGATGGTGGATGTTGTACAGACGGGTCAGTGTGTGGCGTGGAGAGGGCTCGGGGTGGAGTGGGGAGTGGGGGGATGGTGGATGTTGTCAGTGTGTGGCGTGGAGAGGGGTCGGTGTGGAGTGGGGAGTGGGGGGATGGTGGATGTTGTACAGACGGGTCAGTGGGTGGCGTGGAGAGGGCTCGGTGTGGAGTGGGGAGTGGGGGGGTGTTGGATGTTGTCAGTGTGTGGCGTGGAGAGGGCTTGGTGTGGAGTGTGGAGTGGGGGGGATGGTGGATGTTGTCAGTGTGTGGCGTGGAGAGGGGCTCGGTGTGGAGTGGGGAGTGGGGGGGTGGTGGATGTTGTCAGTGTGTGGCGTGGAGAGGGCTCGGTGTGGAGTGGGGAGTGGGGGGGGATGGTGGATGTTGTACAGACGGGTCAGTGTGTGGCGTGGAGAGGGGTCGGTGGGGACTGGGGGGGATGGTGGATGTTGTCAGTGTGTGGCGTGGAGAGGGGTCGGTGTGGAGTGGGGAGTGGGGGGATGGTGAATGTTGTACAGACGGGTCAGTGTGTGGCGTGGAGAGGGGTCGGTGTGGAGTGGGGAGTGGGGGGGTGGTGGATGTTGTCAGTGTGTGGCGTGGAGAGGGGTCGGTGTGGAGTGGGGAGTGGGGGGATGGTGGATGTTGTCAGTGTGTGGCGTGGAGAGGGGGTCGGTGTGGAGTGGGGAGTGGGGGGATGGTGGATGTTGTACAGACGGGTCAGTGTGTGGCGTGGAGAGGGGTCGGTGTGGAGTGGGGAGTGGGGGATGGTGGATGTTGTCAGTGTGTGGCGTGGAGAGGGCTCGGTGTGGAGTGGGGGAGTGGGGGGTGGTGGATGTTGTCAGTGTGTGGCGTGGAGAGGGGTCGGTGTGGAGTGGGGAGTGGGGGGATGGTGGATGTTGTCAGGGTGTGGCGTGGAGAGGGGTCGGTGTGGAGTGGGGAGTGGGGGGATGGTGGATGTTGTACAGACGGGTCAGTGTGTGGCGTGGAGAGGGGTCTGTGTGGAGTGGGGAGTGGGGGGGGATGGTGGATGTTGTACAGACGGGTCAGTGTGTGGCGTGGAGAGAGCTCGGTGTGGAGTGGGGAGTGGGGGGGGATGGTGGATGTTGTCAGTGTGTGGCGTGGAGAAGGGTCGGTGTGGGTGGGGAGTGGGGGGATGGTGGATGTTGTACAGACGGGTCAGTGTGTGGCGTGGAGAGGGGTCGGTGTGGAGTGGGGAGTGGGGGGGTGGTGGATGTTGTCAGTGTGTGGCGTGGAGAGGGGTCGGTGTGGAGTGGGGGGTGGTGGATGTTGTACAGACGGGTCAGTGTGTGGCGTGGAGAGGGGTCGGTGGGGAGTGGGGAGTGGGGGGATGGTGGATGTTGTACAGACGGGTCAGTGGGTGGCGTGGAGAGGGGTCGGTGGGGAGTGGGGGGGTGGTGGATGTTGTCAGTGTGTGGCGTGGAGAGGGGTCGGTGTGGAGTGGGGGGTGGTGGATGTTGTACAGGACGGGTCAGTGTGTGGCGTGGAGAGGGGTCGGTGGGGGAGTGGGGAGTGGGGGGATGGTGGATGTTTTACAGACGGGTCAGTGGGTGGCGTGGAGAGGGGTCGGTGGGGAGTGGGGGGGTGGTGGATGTTGTCAGTGTGTGGCGTGGAGAGGGGTCGGTGTGGAGTGGGGAGTGGGGGAATGGTGGATGTTGTACAGACGGGTCAGTGTGTGGCGTGGAGAGGGGTCGGTGTGGAGTGGGGAGTGGGGGGATGGTGGATGTTGTCAGTGTGTGGCGTGGAGAGGGGTCGGTGTGGAGTGGGGAGTGGGGGGATGGTGGATGTTGTACAGACGGGTCAGTGTGTGGCGTGGAGAGGGGTCGGTGTGGAGTGGGGAGTGGGGGGATGGTGGATGTTGTCAGTGTGTGGCGTGGAGAGGGGTCGGTGTGGAGTGGGGAGTGGGGGGGATGGTGGATGTTGTACAGACGGGTCAGTGTGTGGCGTGGAGAGGGGTCGGTGTGGAGTGGGGAGTGGGGGGGATGGTGGATGTTGTCAGTGTGTGGCGTGGAGAGGGGTCGGTGTGGAGTGGGGAGTGGGGGGATGATGGATGTTGTCAGTGTGTGGCGTGGAGAGGGGTCGGTGTGGAGTGGGGAGTGGGGGGATGGTGGATGTTGTACAGACGGGTCAGTGTGTGGCGTGGAGAGGGGTCGGTGTGGAGTGGGGGAGTGGGGGGATGGTGGATGTTGTCAGTGTGTGGCGTGGAGAGGGGTCGGTGTGGAGTGGGGAGTGGGGGGATGGTGGATGTTGTCAGTGTGTGGCGTGGAGAGGGGTCGGTGTGGAGTGGGGAGTGTTGGGGGTGGTGGATGTTGTCAGTGTGTGGCGTGGAGAGGGGTCGGTGTGGAGTGGGGAGTGTGGGGGTGGTGGATGTTGTCAGTGTGTGGCGTGGAGAGGGGTCGGTGTGGAGTGGGGAGTGGGGGGATGGTGGATGTTGTCAGTGTGTGGCGTGGAGAGGGGTCGGTGTGGAGTGGGGAGTGGGGGGGTGGTGGATGTTGTACAGACGGGTCAGTGTGTGGCGTGGAGAGGGGTCGGTGAGGAGTGGGGAGTGGGGGGGATGGTGGATGTTGTCAGTGTGTGGCGTGGAGAGGGGTCGGTGGGGAGTGGGGGGGGTGGTGGATGTTGTCAGTGTGTGGCGTGGAGAGGGGTCGGTGTGGGAGTGGGGAGTGGGGGGGGTGGTGGATGTTGTACAGACGGGTCAGTGTGTGGCGTGGAGAGGGGTCGGTGTGGAGTGGGGAGTGGGGGGATGATGGATGTTGTCAGTGTGTGGCGTGGAGAGGGGTCGGTGTGGAGTGGGGAGTGTGGGGGTGGTGGATGTTGTCAGTGTGTGGCGTGGAGAGGGGTCGGTGTGGAGTGGGGAGTGGGGGGATGGTGGATGTTGTCAGTGTGTGGCGTGGAGAGGGGTCGGTGTGGAGTGGGGAGTGTGGGGGTGGTGGATGTTGTCAGTGTGTGGCCTGGAGAGGGGTCGGTGTGGAGTGGGGAGTGGGGGGATGGTGGATGTTGTACAGACGGGTCAGTGTGTGGCGTGGAGAGGGGTCGGTGTGGAGTGGGGAGTGGGGGGATGGTGGATGTTGTCAGTGTGTGGCTTGGAGAGGGGTCGGTGTGGAGTGGGGAGTGGGGGGATGGTGGGATGTTGTACAGACGGGTCAGTGTGTGGCGTGGAGAGGGGTCGGTGTGGAGTGGGGAGTGGGGGGATGGTGGATGTTGTCAGTGTGTGGCGTGGAGAGGGGGTCGGTGTGGAGTAAGGAGTGGGGGGATGGTGGATGTTGTACAGACGGGTCAGTGTGTGGCGTGGAGAGGGGTCGGTGTGGAGTGGGGAGTGGGGGGATGGTGGATGTTGTACAGACGGGTCAGTGTGTGGCGTGGAGAGGGGTCGGTGTGGAGTGGGGAGTGGGGGGATGGTGGATGTTGTCAGTGTGTGACGTGGAGAGGGGTCGGGGTGGAGTGGGGAGTGGGGGGATGGTGGATGTTGTCAGTGTGTGGCGTGGAGAGGGGTCGGTGTGGAGTGGGGAGTGGGGGGATGGTGGATGTTGTCAGTGTGTGGTGTGGAGAGGGGTCGGTGTGGAGTAAGGAGTGGGGGGATGGTGGATGTTGTACAGACGGGTCAGTGTGTGTCGTGGAGAGGGGTCGGTGTGGAGTGGGGAGTGGGGGGATGGTGGATGTTGTACAGACGGGTCAGTGTGTGGCGTGGAGAGGGGTCGGTGTGGAGTGGGGAGTGGGGGGATGGTGGATGTTGTACAGACGGGTCAGTGTGTGGCGTGGAGAGGGGTCGGTGTGTAGTGGGGAGTGGGGGGATGGTGGATGTTGTACAGACGGGTCAGTGTGTGGCGTGGAGAGGGGTCGGTGTGGAGTGGGGAGTGGGGGGATGTTGGATGTTGTACAGACGGGTCAGTGTGTGGCGTGGAGAGGGGTCGGTGTGTAGTGGGGAGTGGGGGGATGTTGGATGTTGTACAGATGGGTCAGTGTGTGGCGTGGAGAGGGGTCGGTGTGGAGTAAGGAGTGGGGGGGATGGTGGATGTTGTACAGACGGGTCAGTGTGTGGCGTGGAGAGGGGTCGGTGTGGAGTAAGGAGTGGGGGGATGGTGGATGTTGTACAGACGGGTCAGTGTGTGGCGTGGAGAGGGGTCGGTGTGGAGTGGGGAGTGGGGGGATGGTGGATGTTTGTACAGACGGGTCAGTTGTGTGGCGTGGAGAGGGGTCGGAGTGTAGTGGGGAGTGGGGGGATGGTGGATGTTGTACAGACGGGTCAGTGTGTGGCGTGGAGAGGGGTCGGTGTGGAGTGGGGAGTGGGGGGATGTTGGATGTTGTACAGACGGGTCAGTGTGTGGCGTGGAGAGGGGTCGGTGTGTAGTTGGGAGTGGGGGGATGTTGGATGTTGTACAGATGGGTCAGTGTGTGGCGTGGAGAGGGGTCGGTGTGGAGTGGGGAGTGGGGGGATGGTGGATGTTGTCAGGGTGTGGCGTGGAGAGGGGGTCGGTGTGTAGTGGGGAGTGGGGGGGATGTTGGATGTTGTACAGATGGGTCAGTGTGTGGCGTGGAGAGGGGTCGGTGTGGAGTGGGGAGTGGGGGGGTGGTGGATGTTGTACAGACGGGTCAGTGTGTGGCGTGGAGAGGGGTCGGTGTGTAGTGGGGAGTGGGGGGGATGTTGGATGTTGTACAGATGGGTCAGTGTGTGGCGTGGAGAGGGGTCGGTGTGGAGTGGGGAGTGGGGGGATGGTGGATGTTGTCAGGGGTGTGGCGTGGAGAGGGGTCGGTGTGTAGTGGGGAGTGGGGGGATGTTGGATGTTGTACAGATGGGTCAGTGTGTGGCGTGGAGAGGGGTCGGTGTGGAGTGGGGGAGTGGGGGGGATGGTGGATGTTGTACAGACGGGTCAGTGTGTGGCGTGGAGAGGGGTCGGTGTGGAGTGGGGAGTGGGGGGATGGTGGATGTTGTACAGACGGGTCAGTGTGTGGCGTGGAGAGGGGTGTGGAGTGGGGAGTGGGGGGATTTTGGATGTTGTACAGACGGGTCAGTGTGTGGCGTGGAGAGGGGTCGGTGTGGAGTGGGGAGTGGGGGGATGATGGATGTTGTCAGTGTGTGGCGTGGAGAGGGGTCGGTGTGGAGTGGGGAGTGTGGGGGTGGTGGATGTTGTCAGTGTGTGGCGTGGAGAGGGGTCGGTGTGGAGTGGGGAGTGGGGGGATGGTGGATGTTGTCAGTGTGTGGCGTGGAGAGGGGTCGGTGTGGAGTGGGGGGAGTGGGGGGGTGGTGGATGTTGTACAGACGGGTCAGTGTGTGGCGTGGAGAGGGGTCGGTGTGGAGTGGGGAGTGGGGGGGATGGTGGATGTTGTACAGACGGGTCAGTGTGTGGCGTGGAGAGGGGTCGGTGTGGAGTGGGGAGTGGGGGGGGATGTTGGATGTTGTACAGACGGGTCAGTGTGTGGCGTGGAGAGGGGTCGGTGTGTAGTGGGGAGTGGGGGGATGGTGGATGTTGTACAGATGGGTCAGTGTGTGGCGTGGAGAGGGGTCGGTGTGGAGTGGGGAGTGGGGGGGATGGTGGATGTTGTCAGTGGGTGGCGTGGAGAGGGCTCGGTGTGGAGTGGGAATGGGGGGATGGTGGATGTTGTCAGTGTGTGGCGTGGAGAGGGCTTGGTGTGGAGTGGGGAGTGGGGGAATGGTGGATGTTGTCAGTGTGTGGCGTGGAGAGGGCTCGGTGTGGAGTGGGGAGGGGGGATGGTGGATGTTGTCAGTGTGTGGCGTGGAGAGGGCTCGGTGTGGAGAGGGGAGTGGGGGGGATGGTGGATGTTGTCAGTGTGTGGCGTGGAGAGGGGTCTGTGTGGAGTGGGGAGTGGGGGATGGTGGATGTTGTCAGTGTGTGGCGTGGAGAGGGGTCGGTGTGGAGTGGGGGAGTGGGGGATGGTGGATGTTGTCAGTGTGTGGCGTGGAGAGGGGTCTGTGTGGAGTGGGGAGTGGGGGGGATGGTGGATGTTGTACAGACGGGTCAGTGTGTGGCGTGGAGAGGGCTCGGGGTGGAGTGGGGAGTGGGGGGATGGTGGATGTTGTCAGTGTGTGGCGTGGAGAGGGGTCTGTGTGGAGTGGGGAGTGGGGGGGATGGTGGATGTTGTACAGACGGGTCAGTGTGTGGCGTGGAGAGGGCTCGGGGTGGAGTGGGGAGTGGGGGGATGGTGGATGTTGTACACACGGGTCAGTGTGTGGCGTGGAGAGGGCTCAGTGAGGAGTGGGGAGTGGGGGGATGGTGGGATGTTGTACAGACGGGTCAGTGTGTGGCGTGGAGAGGGCTCGGGGTGGAGTGGGGAGTGGGGGGATGGTGGATGTTGTCAGTGTGTGGCGTGGAGAGGGGTCGGTGTGGAGTGGGGGAGTGGGGGGATGGTGGATGTTGTACAGACGGGTCAGTGGGTGGCGTGGAGAGGGCTCGGTGTGGAGTGGGGAGTGGGGGGGTGTTGGATGTTGTCAGTGTGTGGCGTGGAGAGGGCTTGGTGTGGAGTGTGGAGTGGGGGGGGATGGTGGATGTTGTCAGTGTGTGGCGTGGAGAGGGCTCGGTGTGGAGTGGGGAGTGGGGTGGTGGTGGATGTTGTCAGTGTGTGGCGTGGAGAGGGCTCGGTGTGGAGTGGGGAGTGGGGGGGATGGTGGATGTTGTACAGGACGGGTCAGTGTGTGGCGTGGAGAGGGGTCGGTGGGGACTGGGGGGGGATGGTGGATGTTGTCAGTGTGTGGCGTGGAGAGGGGTCGGTGTGGAGTGGGGGAGTGGGGGGATGGTGGATGTTGTCAGTGTGTGGCGTGGAGAGGGGTCGGTGTGGAGTGGGGACTGGGGGGGATGGTGGATGTTGTCAGTGTGTGGCGTGGAGAGGGGTCTGTGTGGAGTGGGGGAGTGGGGGGGGATGGTGGATGTTGTACAGACGGGTCAGTGTGTGGCGGTAGAGAGGGCTCGGTGTGGGGAGTGGGGAGTGGGGGGATGGTGGATGTTGTACACACGGGTCAGTGTGTGGCGTGGAGAGGGGTCGGTGTGGAGTGTGGAGTGGGGGGGATGGTGGATGTTGTCAGTGTGTGGCGTGGAGAGGGGTCGGTGTGGAGTGGGGAGTGGGGGGGTGGTGGATGTTGTCCGTGTGTGACGTGGAGAGGGCTCGGTGTGGAGTGGGGAGTGGGGGGGGGGTGGTGGATGTTGTCAGTGTGTGGCGTGGAGAGGGGTCGGGTGTGCAAGTGGGGAGTGGGGGGGTGTTGGATGTTGTCAGTGTGTGGCGTGGAGAGGGGTCGGTGTGGAGTGGGGAGTGGGGGGATGGTGGATGTTGTACAGACGGGTCAGTGTGTGGCGTGGAGAGGGGTCGGTGTGGAGTGGGGAGTGGGGGGGTGGTGGATGTTGTACAGACGGTCAGTGTGTGGCGTGGAGAGGGGTCGGTGTGGAGTGGGGAGTGGGGGGGGTGGTGGATGTTGTCAGTGTGTGGCGTGGAGAGGGGTCGGTGTGGAGTGGGGAGTGGGGGGGATGGTGGATGTTGTCAGTGTGTGGCGTGGAGAGGGCTCGGTGTGGAGTGGGGAGTGGGGGGGTGGTGGATGTTGTCAGTGTGTGGCGTGGAGAGGGCTCGGTGTGGAGTGGGGAGTGGGGGGGATGGTGGATGTTGTACAGACGGGTCAGTGTGTGGCGTGGAGAGGGGTCGGTGGGGACTGGGGGGGATGGTGGATGTTGTCAGTGTGTGGCGTGGAGAGGGGTCGGTGTGGAGTGGGGAGTGGGGGGATGGTGAATGTTGTACAGACGGGTCAGTGTGTGGCGTGGAGAGGGGTCGGTGTGGAGTGGGGAGTGGGGGGGTGGTGGATGTTGTACAGACGGGTCAGTGGGTGGCGTGGAGAGGGGTCGGTGGGGAGTGGGGGGGGGATGGTGGATGTTGTCAGTGTGTGGCGTAGAGAGGGCTCGGTGTGGAGAGTGGGGAGTGGGGGGATGGTGGATGTTGTACACACGGGTCAGTGTGTGGCGTGGAGAGGGGTCGGTGTGGAGTGTGGAGTGGGGGGGATGGTGGATGTTGTCAGTGTGTGGCGTGGAGAGGGGTCGGTGTGGAGTGGGGAGTGGGGGGGTGGTGGATGTTGTCAGTGTGTGACGTGGAGAGGGCTCGGTGTGGAGTGGGGAGTGGGGGGGGTGGTGGATGTTGTCAGTGTGTGGCGTGGAGAGGGGTCGGTGTGCAGTGGGGAGTGGGGGGGGTGTTGGATGTTGTCAGTGTGTGGCGTGGAGAGGGGTCGGTGTGGAGTGGGGAGTGGGGGGATGGTGGATGTTGTACAGACGGGTCAGTGTGTGGCGTGGAGAGGGGTCGGTGTGGAGTGGGGAGTGGGGGGGTGGTGGATGTTGTACAGACGGGTCAGTGTGTGGCGTGGAGAGGGGTCGGTGTGGAGTGGGGAGTGGGGGGGTGGTGGATGTTGTCAGTGTGTGGCGTGGAGAGTGGTCGGTGTGGAGTGGGGAGTGGGGGGGATGGTGGATGTTGTCAGTGTGTGGCGTGGAGAGGGGTCGGTGTGGAGTGGGGAGTGGGGGGGGTGGTGGATGTTGTACAGACGGGTCAGTGGGTGGCGTGGAGAGGGGTCGGTGGGGAGTGGGGGGGGGATGGTGGATGTTGTCAGTGTGTGGCGTGGAGAGGGGTCGGTGGGGAGTGGGGAGTGGGGGGGGTGGTGGATGTTGTCAGTGTGTGGCGTGGAGAGGGGTCGGTGTGGAGTGGGGAGTGTGGGGGTGGTGGATGTTGTCAGTGTGTGGCGTGGAGAGGGGTCGGTGTGGAGTGGGGAGTGGGGGGGATGGTGGATGTTGTCAGTGTGTGGCGTGGAGAGGGGTCGGTGTGGAGTGGGGAGTGGCGGGATGGTGGATGTTGTACAGACGGGTCAGTGTGTGGCGTGGAGAGGGGTCGGTGTGGAGTGGGGAGTGGGGGATGGTGGATGTTGTCAGTGTGTGGCGTGGAGAGGGCTCGGTGTGGAGTGGGGAGTGGGGGGTGGTGGATGTTGTCAGTGTGTGGCGTGGAGAGGGGTCGGTGTGGAGTGGGGAGTGGGGGGATGGTGGATGTTGTCAGGGTGTGGCGTGGAGAGGGGTCGGTGTGGAGTGGGGAGTGGGGGGATGGTGGATGTTGTACAGACGGGTCAGTGTGTGGCGTGGAGAGGGGTCTGGGTGGAGTGGGGAGTGGGGGGGATGGTGGATGTTGTACAGACGGGTCAGTGTGTGGCGTGGAGAGAGCTCGGTGTGGAGTGGGGAGTGGGGGGGATGGTGGATGTTGTCAGTGTGTGGCGTGGAGAAGGGTCGGTGTGGGTGGGGAGTGGGGGGATGGTGGATGTTGTACAGACGGGTCAGTGTGTGGCGTGGAGAGGGGTCGGTGTGGAGTGGGGAGTGGGGGGGTGGTGGATGTTGTCAGTGTGTGGCGTGGAGAGGGGTCGGTGTGGAGTGGGGGGTGGTGGATGTTGTACAGACGGGTCAGTGTGTGGCGTGGAGAGGGGTCGGTGGGGAGTGGGGAGTGGGGGGATGGTGGATGTTGTACAGACGGGTCAGTGGGGTGGCGTGGAGAGGGGTCGGTGGGGAGTGGGGGGGTGGTGGATGTTGTCAGTGTGTGGCGTGGAGAGGGGTCGGTGTGGAGTGGGGGGTGGTGGATGTTGTACAGACGGGTCAGTGTGTGGCGTGGAGAGGGGTCGGTGGGGAGTGGGGAGTGGGGGGATGGTGGATGTTGTACAGACGGGTCAGTGGGTGGCGTGGAGAGGGGTCGGTGGGGAGTGGGGGGGTGGTGGATGTTGTCAGTGTGTGGCGTGGAGAGGGGTCGGTGTGGAGTGGGGAGTGGGGGAATGGTGGATGTTGTACAGACGGGTCAGTGTGTGGCGTGGAGAGGGGTCGGTGTGGAGTGGGGAGTGGGGGGATGGTGGATGTTGTCAGTGTGTGGCGTGGAGAGGGGTCGGTGTGGAGTGGGGAGTGGGGGGATGGTGGATGTTGTACAGACGGGTCAGTGTGTGGCGTGGAGAGGGGTCGGTGTGGAGTGGGGAGAGGGGGGATGGTGGATGTTGTCAGTGTGTGGCGTGGAGAGGGGTCGGTGTGGAGTGGGGAGTGGGGGGATGGTGGATGTTGTACAGACGGGTCAGTGTGTGGCGTGGAGAGGGGTCGGTGTGGAGTGGGGAGTGGGGGGATGGTGGATGTTCTCAGTGTGTGGCGTGGAGAGGGGTCGGTGTGGAGTGGGGAGTGGGGGGATGATGGATGTTGTCAGTGTGTGGCGTGGAGAGGGGTCGGTGTGGAGTGGGGAGTGGGGGGATGGTGGATGTTGTACAGACGGGTCAGTGTGTGGCGTGGAGAGGGGGTCGGTGTGGAGTGGGGAGTGGGGGGATGGTGGATGTTGTCAGTGTGTGGCGTGGAGAGGGGTCGGTGTGGAGTGGGGAGTGGGGGGATGGTGGATGTTGTCAGTGTGTGGCGTGGAGAGGGGTCGGTGTGGAGTGGGGAGTGTGGGGGTGGTGGATGTTGTCAGTGTGTGGCGTGGAGAGGGGTCGGTGTGGAGTGGGGAGTGTGGGGGTGGTGGATGTTGTCAGTGTGTGGCGTGGAGAGGGGTCGGTGTGGAGTGGGGAGTGGGGGGATGGTGGATGTTGTCAGTGTGTGGCGTGGAGAGGGGTCGGTGTGGAGTGGGGAGTGGGGGGGTGGTGGATGTTGTACAGACGGGTCAGTGTGTGGCGTGGAGAGGGGTCGGTGAGGAGTGGGGAGTGGGGGGGATGGTGGATGTTGTCAGTGTGTGGCGTGGAGAGGGGTCGGTGGGGAGTGGGGGGGTGGTGGATGTTGTCAGTGTGTGGCGTGGAGAGGGGTCGGTGTGGAGTGGGGAGTGGGGGGGTGGTGGATGTTGTACAGACGGGTCAGTGTGTGGCGTGGAGAGGGGTCGGTGTGGAGTGGGGAGTGGGGGGATGATGGATGTTGTCAGTGTGTGGCGTGGAGAGGGGTCGGTGTGGAGTGGGGAGTGTGGGGGTGGTGGATGTTGTCAGTGTGTGGCGTGGAGAGGGGTCGGTGTGGAGTGGGGAGTGGGGGGATGGTGGATGTTGTCAGTGTGTGGCGTGGAGAGGGGTCGGTGTGGAGTGGGGAGTGTGGGGGTGGTGGATGTTGTCAGTGTGTGGCCTGGAGAGGGGTCGGTGTGGAGTGGGGAGTGGGGGGATGGTGGATGTTGTACAGACGGGTCAGTGTGTGGCGTGGAGAGGGGTCGGTGTGGAGTGGGGAGTGGGGGGATGGTGGATGTTGTCAGTGTGTGGCTTGGAGAGGGGTCGGTGTGGAGTGGGGAGTGGGGGGATGGTGGATGTTGTACAGACGGGTCAGTGTGTGGCGTGGAGAGGGGTCGGTGTGGAGTGGGGAGTGGGGGGATGGTGGATGTTGTCAGTGTGTGGCGTGGAGAGGGGTCGGTGTGGAGTAAGGAGTGGGGGGATGGTGGATGTTGTACAGACGGGTCAGTGTGTGGCGTGGAGAGGGGTCGGTGTGGAGTGGGGAGTGGGGGGATGGTGGATGTTGTCAGTGTGTGGCGTGGAGAGGGGTCGGTGTGGAGTAAGGAGTGGGGGGATGATGGATGTTGTACAGACGGGTCAGTGTGTGGCGTGGAGAGGGGTCGGTGTGGAGTGGGGAGTGGGGGGATGGTGGATGTTGTACAGACGGGTCAGTGTGTGGCGTGGAGAGGGGTCGGTGTGGAGTGGGGAGTGGGGGGATGGTGGATGTTGTACAGACGGGTCAGTGTGTGGCGTGGAGAGGGGTCGGTGTGTAGTGGGGAGTGGGGGGATGGTGGATGTTGTACAGACGGGTCAGTGTGTGGCGTGGAGAGGGGTCGGTGTGGAGTGGGGAGTGGGGGGATGTTGGATGTTGTACAGACGGGTCAGTGTGTGGCGTGGAGAGGGGTCGGTGTGTAGTGGGGAGTGGGGGGATGTTGGATGTTGTACAGATGGGTCAGTGTGTGGCGTGGAGAGGGGTCGGTGTGGAGTAAGGAGTGGGGGGATGGTGGATGTTGTACAGACGGGTCAGTGTGTGGCGTGGAGAGGGGTCGGTGTGGAGTAAGGAGTGGGGGGATGGTGGATGTTGTACAGTCGGGTCAGTGTGTGGCGTGGAGAGGGGTCGGTGTGGAGTGGGGAGTGGGGGGATGGTGGATGTTGTACAGAAGGGTCAGTGTGTGGCGTGGAGAGGGGTCGGAGTGTAGTGGGGAGTGGGGGGATGATGGATGTTGTACAGACGGGTCAGTGTGTGGCGTGGAGAGGGGTCGGTGTGGAGTGGGGAGTGGGGGGATGTTGGATGTTGTACAGACGGGTCAGTGTGTGGCGTGGAGAGGGGTCGGTGTGTAGTTGGGAGTGGGGGGATGTTGGATGTTGTACAGATGGGTCAGTGTGTGGCGTGGAGAGGGGTCGGTGTGGAGTGGGGAGTGGGGGGATGGTGGATGTTGTCAGGGTGTGGCGTGGAGAGGGGTCGGTGTGTAGTGGGGAGTGGGGGGATGTTGGATGTTGTACAGATGGGTCAGTGTGTGGCGTGGAGAGGGGTCGGTGTGGAGTGGGGAGTGGGGGGATGGTGGATGTTGTCAGGGTGTGGCGTGGAGAGGGGTCGGTGTGTAGTGGGGAGTGGGGGGATGTTGGATGTTGTACAGATGGGTCAGTGTGTGGCGTGGAGAGGGGTCGGTGTGGAGTGGGGAGTGGGGGGGATGGTGGATGTTGTACAGACGGGTCAGTGTGTGGCGTGGAGAGGGGTCGGTGTGGAGTGGGGAGTGGGGGGATGGTGGATGTTGTACAGACGGGTCAGTGTGTGGCGTGGAGAGGGGTCGGTGTGGAGTGGGGAGTGGGGGGATGTTGGATGTTGTACAGACGGGTCAGTGTGTGGCGTGGAGAGGGGTCGGTGTGGAGTGGGGAGTGGGGGGATGATGGATGTTGTCAGTGTGTGGCGTGGAGAGGGGTCGGTGTGGAGTGGGGAGTGTGGGGGTGGTGGATGTTGTCAGTGTGTGGCGTGGAGAGGGGTCGGTGTGGAGTGTGGAGTGGGGGGATGGTGGATGTTGTCAGTGTGTGGCGTGGAGAGGGGTCGGTGTGGAGTGGGGAGTGGGGGGGTGGTGGATGTTGTACAGACGGGTCAGTGTGTGGCGTGGAGAGGGGTCGGTGTGGAGTGGGGAGTGGGGGGGATGGTGGATGTTGTCAGTGTGTGGCGTGGAGAGGGGTCGGTGTGGAGTGGGGAGTGGGGGGATGGTGGATGTTGTACAGACGGGTCAGTGTGTGGCGTGGAGAGGGGTCGGTGTGGAGTGGGGAGTGGGGGGATGTTGGATGTTGTACAGACGGGTCAGTGTGTGGCGTGGAGAGGGGTCGGTGTGTAGTGGGGAGTGGGGGGATGGTGGATGTTGTACAGATGGGTCAGTGTGTGGCGTGGAGAGGGGTCGGTGTGGAGTGGGGAGTGGGAGGGATGGTGGATGTTGTCAGTGGGTGGCGTGGAGAGGGCTCGGTGTGGAGTGGGAATGGGGGGATGGTGGATGTTGTCAGTGTGTGGCGTGGAGAGGGCTTGGTGTGGAGTGGGGAGTGGGGGAATGGTGGATGTTGTCAGTGTGTGGCGTGGAGAGGGCTCGGTGTGGAGTGGGGAGTGGGGGGATGGTGGATGTTGTCAGTGTGTGGCGTGGAGAGGGCTCGGTGTGGAGAGGGGAGTGGGGGGGATGGTGGATGTTGTCAGTGTGTGGCGTGGAGAGGGGTCTGTGTGGAGTGGGGAGTGGGGGATGGTGGATGTTGTCAGTGTGTGGCGTGGAGAGGGGTCGGTGTGGAGTGGGGAGTGGGGGGATGGTGGATGTTGTCAGTGTGTGGCGTGGAGAGGGGTCTGTGTGGAGTGGGGAGTGGGGGGGATGGTGGATGTTGTACAGACGGGTCAGTGTGTGGCGTGGAGAGGGCTCGGGGTGGAGTGGGGAGTGGGGGGATGGTGGATGTTGTCAGTGTGTGGCGTGGAGAGGGGTCTGTGTGGAGTGGGGAGTGGGGGGGATGGTGGATGTTGTACAGACGGGTCAGTGTGTGGCGTGGAGAGGGCTCGGTGTGGAGTGGGGAGTGGGGGGATGGTGGATGTTGTCAGTGTGTGGCGTGGAGAGGGGTCGGTGTGGAGTGGGGAGTGGGGGGGGTGGTGGATGTTGTACAGACGGGTCAGTGTGTGGCGTGGAGAGGGCTCGGGGTGGAGTGGGGAGTGGGGGGATGGTGGATGTTGTACACACGGGTCAGTGTGTGGCGTGGAGAGGGCTCAGTGAGGAGTGGGGAGTGGGGGGATGGTGGATGTTGTACAGACGGGTCAGTGTGTGGCGTGGAGAGGGCTCGGGGTGGAGTGGGGAGTGGGGGGGATGGTGGATGTTGTCAGTGTGTGGCGTGGAGAGGGGTCGGTGTGGAGTGGGGAGTGGGGGGATGGTGGATGTTGTACAGACGGGTCAGTGGGTGGCGTGGAGAGGGCTCGGTGTGGAATGGGGAGTGGGGGGGTGTTGGATGTTGTCAGTGTGTGGCGTGGAGAGGGCTCGGTGTGGAGTGGGGAGTGGGGGGGTGGTGGATGTTGTCAGTGTGTGGCGTGGAGAGGGCTCGGTGTGGAGTGGGGAGTGGGGGGGATGGTGGATGTTGTACAGACGGGTCAGTGTGTGGCGTGGAGAGGGCTCGGTGTGGAGTGGGGATTGGGGGGGATGGTGGATGTTGTCAGTGTGAGGCGTGGAGAAGGGTCGGTGTGGGTGGGGAGTGGGGGGATGGTGGATGTTGTACAGACGGGTCAGTGTGTGGCGTGGAGAGGGGTCGGTGTGGAGTGGGGAGTGGGGGGGTGGTGGATGTTGTCAGTGTGTGGCGTGGAGAGGGGTCGGTGTGGAGTGGGGGGTGGTGGATGTTGTACAGACGGGTCAGTGTGTGGCGTGGAGAGGGGTCGGTGGGGAGTGGGGAGTGGGAGGATGGTGGATGTTGTACAGACGGGTCAGTGTGTGGCGTGGAGAGGGTTCGGTGTGGAGTGGGGAGTGGGGGGATGGTGGATGTTGTACAGACGGGTCAGTGTGTGGCGTGGAGAGGGGTCGGTGTGGAGTGGGGAATGGGGGGATGGTGGATGTTGTTTAGACGGGTCAGTGTGTGGCGTGGAGAGGGGTCGGTGTGGAGTGGGGAGTGGGGGAATGGTGGATGTTGTACAGACGGGTCAGTGTGTGGCGTGGAGAGGGGTCGGTGTGGAGTGGGGAGTGGGGGGATGGTGGATGTTGTCAGTGTGTGGCGTGGAGAGGGCTCGGTGTGGAGTGGGGAGTGGGGGGATGGTGGATGTTGTACAGACGGGTCAGTGTGTGGCGTGGTGAGGGGTCGGTGTGGAGTGGGGAGTGGGGGGATGGTGGATGTTGTCAGTGTGTGGCGTGGAGAGGGCTCGGTGTGGAGTGGGGAGTGGGGGGATGGTGGATGTTGTACAGACGGGTCAGTGTGTGGCGTGGTGAGGGGTCGGTGTGGAGTGGGGAGTGGGGGGGGTGTTGGATGTTGTCAGTGTGTGGCGTGGAGAGGGCTCGGTGTGGAGTGTGGAGTGGGGTGGATGGTGGATGTTGTCAGTGTGTGGCGTGGAGAGGGCTCGGTGTGGAGTGGGGAGTGGGGGGGATGGTGGATGTTGTACAGACGGGTCAGTGTGTGGCGTGGAGAGGGGTCGGTGTGGAGTGGGGAGTGGGGGGGTGGTGGATGTTGTACAGACGGGTCAGTGTGTGGCGTGGAGAGGGGTCGGTGTGGAGTGGGGAGTGGGGGGGTGGTGGATGTTGTACAGACGGGTCAGTGTGTGACGTGGAGAGGGGTCGGTGTGGAGTGGGGAGTGGGGGGATGGTGGATGTTGTCAGTGTGTGGCGTGGAGAGGGGTCGGTGTGGAGTGGGGAGTGGGGGGATGGTGGATGTTGTACAGACGGGTCAGTGTGTGGCGTGGAGAGGGGTCGGTGGGGAGTGGGGAGTGGGGGGATGGTGGATGTTGTACAGACGGGTCAGTGGGTGGCGTGGAGAGGGGTCGGTGGGGAGTGGGGGGGTGGTGGATGTTGTCAGTGTGTGGCGTGGAGAGGGGTCGTTGTGGAGTGGGGAGTGGGGGAATGGTGGATGTTGTACAGACGGGTCAGTGTGTGGCGTGGAGAGGGGTCGGTGTGGAGTGGGGAGTGGGGGGATGGTGGATGTTGTCAGTGTGTGGCGTGGAGAGGGGTCGGTGTGGAGTGGGGAGTGGGGGGATGGTGGATGTTGTACAGACGGGTCAGTGTGTGGCGTGGAGAGGGGTCGGTGTGGAGTGGGGAGAGGGGGGATGGTGGATGTTGTCAGTGTGTGGCGTGGAGAGGGGTCGGTGTGGAGTGGGGAGTGGGGGGATGGTGGATGTTGTACAGACGGGTCAGTGTGTGGCGTGGAGAGGGGTCGGTGTGGAGTGGGGAGTGGGGGGATGGTGGATGTTCTCAGTGTGTGGCGTGGAGAGGGGTCGGTGTGGAGTGGGGAGTGGGGGGATGATGGATGTTGTCAGTGTGTGGCGTGGAGAGGGGTCGGTGTGGAGTGGGGAGTGGGGGGATGGTGGATGTTGTACAGACGGGTCAGTGTGTGGCGTGGAGAGGGGTCGGTGTGGAGTGGGGAGTGGGGGGATGGTGGATGTTGTCAGTGTGTGGCGTGGAGAGGGGTCGGTGTGGAGTGGGGAGTGGGGGGATGGTTGATGTTGTCAGTGTGTGGCGTGGAGAGGGGTCGGTGTGGAGTGGGGAGTGTGGGGGTGGTGGATGTTGTCAGTGTGTGGCGTGGAGAGGGGTCGGTGTGGAGTGGGGAGTGTGGGGGTGGTGGATGTTGTCAGTGTGTGGCGTGGAGAGGGGTCGGTGTGGAGTGGGGAGTGGGGGGATGGTGGATGTTGTCAGTGTGTGGCGTGGAGAGGGGTCGGTGTGGAGTGGGGAGTGGGGGGGTGGTGGATGTTGTACAGACGGGTCAGTGTGTGGCGTGGAGAGGGGTCGGTGAGGAGTGGGGAGTGGGGGGGATGGTGGATGTTGTCAGTGTGTGGCGTGGAGAGGGGTCGGTGGGGAGTGGGGGGGTGGTGGATGTTGTCAGTGTGTGGCGTGGAGAGGGGTCGGTGTGGAGTGGGGAGTGGGGGGGTGGTGGATGTTGTACAGACGGGTCAGTGTGTGGCGTGGAGAGGGGTCGGTGTGGAGTGGGGAGTGGGGGGATGATGGATGTTGTCAGTGTGTGGCGTGGAGAGGGGTCGGTGTGGAGTGGGGAGTGTGGGGGTGGTGGATGTTGTCAGTGTGTGGCGTGGAGAGGGGTCGGTGTGGAGTGGGGAGTGGGGGGATGGTGGATGTTGTCAGTGTGTGGCGTGGAGAGGGGTCGGTGTGGAGTGGGGAGTGTGGGGGTGGTGGATGTTGTCAGTGTGTGGCCTGGAGAGGGGTCGGTGTGGAGTGGGGAGTGGGGGGATGGTGGATGTTGTACAGACGGGTCAGTGTGTGGCGTGGAGAGGGGTCGGTGTGGAGTGGGGAGTGGGGGGATGGTGGATGTTGTCAGTGTGTGGCTTGGAGAGGGGTCGGTGTGGAGTGGGGAGTGGGGGGATGGTGGATGTTGTACAGACGGGTCAGTGTGTGGCGTGGAGAGGGGTCGGTGTGGAGTGGGGAGTGGGGGGATGGTGGATGTTGTCAGTGTGTGGCGTGGAGAGGGGTCGGTGTGGAGTAAGGAGTGGGGGGATGGTGGATGTTGTACAGACGGGTCAGTGTGTGGCGTGGAGAGGGGTCGGTGTGGAGTGGGGAGTGGGGGGATGGTGGATGTTGTCAGTGTGTGGCGTGGAGAGGGGTCGGTGTGGAGTAAGGAGTGGGGGGATGATGGATGTTGTACAGACGGGTCAGTGTGTGGCGTGGAGAGGGGTCGGTGTGGAGTGGGGAGTGGGGGGATGGTGGATGTTGTACAGACGGGTCAGTGTGTGGCGTGGAGAGGGGTCGGTGTGGAGTGGGGAGTGGGGGGATGGTGGATGTTGTACAGACGGGTCAGTGTGTGGCGTGGAGAGGGGTCGGTGTGTAGTGGGGAGTGGGGGGATGGTGGATGTTGTACAGACGGGTCAGTGTGTGGCGTGGAGAGGGGTCTGTGTGGAGTGGGGAGTGGGGGGATGTTGGATGTTGTACAGACGGGTCAGTGTGTGGCGTGGAGAGGGGTCGGTGTGTAGTGGGGAGTGGGGGGATGTTGGATGTTGTACAGATGGGTCAGTGTGTGGCGTGGAGAGGGGTCGGTGTGGAGTAAGGAGTGGGGGGATGGTGGATGTTGTACAGACGGGTCAGTGTGTGGCGTGGAGAGGGGTCGGTGTGGAGTAAGGAGTGGGGGGATGGTGGATGTTGTACAGACGGGTCAGTGTGTGGCGTGGAGAGGGGTCGGTGTGGAGTGGGGAGTGGGGGGATGGTGGATGTTGTACAGAAGGGTCAGTGTGTGGCGTGGAGAGGGGTCGGAGTGTAGTGGGGAGTGGGGGGATGATGGATGTTGTACAGACGGGTCAGTGTGTGGCGTGGAGAGGGGTCGGTGTGGAGTGGGGAGTGGGGGGATGTTGGATGTTGTACAGACGGGTCAGTGTGTGGCGTGGAGAGGGGTCGGTGTGTAGTTGGGAGTGGGGGGATGTTGGATGTTGTACAGATGGGTCAGTGTGTGGCGTGGAGAGGGGTCGGTGTGGAGTGGGGAGTGGGGGGATGGTGGATGTTGTCAGGGTGTGGCGTGGAGAGGGGTCGGTGTGTAGTGGGGAGTGGGGGGATGTTGTATGTTGTACAGATGGGTCAGTGTGTGGCGTGGAGAGGGGTCGGTGTGGAGTGGGGAGTGGGGGGATGGTGGATGTTGTCAGGGTGTGGCGTGGAGAGGGGTCGGTGTGTAGTGGGGAGTGGGGGGATGTTGGATGTTGTACAGATGGGTCAGTGTGTGGCGTGGAGAGGGGTCGGTGTGGAGTGGGGAGTGGGGGGGATGGTGGATGTTGTACAGACGGGTCAGTGTGTGGCGTGGAGAGGGGTCGGTGTGGAGTGGGGAGTGGGGGGATGGTGGATGTTGTACAGACGGGTCAGTGTGTGGCGTGGAGAGGGGTCGGTGTGGAGTGGGGAGTGGGGGGATGTTGGATGTTGTACAGACGGGTCAGTGTGTGGCGTGGAGAGGGGTCGGTGTGGAGTGGGGAGTGGGGGGATGATGGATGTTGTCAGTGTGTGGCGTGGAGAGGGGTCGGTGTGGAGTGGGGAGTGTGGGGGTGGTGGATGTTGTCAGTGTGTGGCGTGGAGAGGGGTCGGTGTGGAGTGGGGAGTGGGGGGATGGTGGATGTTGTCAGTGTGTGGCGTGGAGAGGGGTCGGTGTGGAGTGGGGAGTGGGGGGGTGGTGGATGTTGTACAGACGGGTCAGTGTGTGGCGTGGAGAGGGGTCGGTGTGGAGTGGGGAGTGGGGGGGATGGTGGATGTTGTCAGTGTGTGGCGTGGAGAGGGGTCGGTGTGGAGTGGGGAGTGGGGGGATGGTGGATGTTGTACAGACGGGTCAGTGTGTGGCGTGGAGAGGGGTCGGTGTGGAGTGGGGAGTGGGGGGATGTTGGATGTTGTACAGACGGGTCAGTGTGTGGCGTGGAGAGGGGTCGGTGTGTAGTGGGGAGTGGGGGGATGGTGGATGTTGTACAGATGGGTCAGTGTGTGGCGTGGAGAGGGGTCGGTGTGGAGTGGGGAGTGGGAGGGATGGTGGATGTTGTCAGTGGGTGGCGTGGAGAGGGCTCGGTGTGGAGTGGGAATGGGGGGATGGTGGATGTTGTCAGTGTGTGGCGTGGAGAGGGCTTGGTGTGGAGTGGGGAGTGGGGGAATGGTGGATGTTGTCAGTGTGTGGCGTGGAGAGGGCTCGGTGTGGAGTGGGGAGTGGGGGGATGGTGGATGTTGTCAGTGTGTGGCGTGGAGAGGGCTCGGTGTGGAGAGGGGAGTGGGGGGGATGGTGGATGTTGTCAGTGTGTGGCGTGGAGAGGGGTCTGTGTGGAGTGGGGAGTGGGGGATGGTGGATGTTGTCAGTGTGTGGCGTGGAGAGGGGTCGGTGTGGAGTGGGGAGTGGGGGATGGTGGATGTTGTCAGTGTGTGGCGTGGAGAGGGGTCTGTGTGGAGTGGGGAGTGGGGGGGATGGTGGATGTTGTACAGACGGGTCAGTGTGTGGCGTGGAGAGGGCTCGGGGTGGAGTGGGGAGTGGGGGGATGGTGGATGTTGTCAGTGTGTGGCGTGGAGAGGGGTCTGTGTGGAGTGGGGAGTGGGGGGGATGGTGGATGTTGTACAGACGGGTCAGTGTGTGGCGTGGAGAGGGCTCGGTGTGGAGTGGGGAGTGGGGGGATGGTGGATGTTGTCAGTGTGTGGCGTGGAGAGGGGTCGGTGTGGAGTGGGGAGTGGGGGGGTGGTGGATGTTGTACAGACGGGTCAGTGTGTGGCGTGGAGAGGGCTCGGGGTGGAGTGGGGAGTGGGGGGATGGTGGATGTTGTACACACGGGTCAGTGTGTGGCGTGGAGAGGGCTCAGTGAGGAGTGGGGAGTGGGGGGATGGTGGATGTTGTACAGACGGGTCAGTGTGTGGCGTGGAGAGGGCTCGGGGTGGAGTGGGGAGTGGGGGGATGGTGGATGTTGTCAGTGTGTGGCGTGGAGAGGGGTCGGTGTGGAGTGGGGAGTGGGGGGATGGTGGATGTTGTACAGACGGGTCAGTGGGTGGCGTGGAGAGGGCTCGGTGTGGAGTGGGGAGTGGGGGGGTGTTGGATGTTGTCAGTGTGTGGCGTGGAGAGGGCTCGGTGTGGAGTGGGGAGTGGGGGGGGTGGTGGATGTTGTCAGTGTGTGGCGTGGAGAGGGCTCGGTGTGGAGTGGGGAGTGGGGGGGATGGTGGATGTTGTACAGACGGGTCAGTGTGTGGCGTGGAGAGGGCTCGGTGTGGAGTGGGGATTGGGGGGGATGGTGGATGTTGTCAGTGTGAGGCGTGGAGAAGGGTCGGTGTGGGTGGGGAGTGGGGGGATGGTGGATGTTGTACAGACGGGTCAGTGTGTGGCGTGGAGAGGGGTCGGTGTGGAGTGGGGAGTGGGGGGGTGGTGGATGTTGTCAGTGTGTGGCGTGGAGAGGGGTCGGTGTGGAGTGGGGGGTGGTGGATGTTGTACAGACGGGTCAGTGTGTGGCGTGGAGAGGGGTCGGTGGGGAGTGGGGAGTGGGAGGATGGTGGATGTTGTACAGACGGGTCAGTGTGTGGCGTGGAGAGGGCTCGGTGTGGAGTGGGGAGTGGGGGGATGGTGGATGTTGTACAGACGGGTCAGTGTGTGGCGTGGAGAGGGGTCGGTGTGGAGTGGGGAATGGGGTGATGGTGGATGTTGTACAGACGGGTCAGTGTGTGGCGTGGAGAGGGGTCGGTGTGGAGTGGGGAGTGGGGGAATGGTGGATGTTGTACAGACGGGTCAGTGTGTGGCGTGGAGAGGGGTCGGTGTGGAGTGGGGAGTGGGGGGATGGTGGATGTTGTCAGTGTGTGGCGTGGAGAGGGCTCGGTGTGGAGTGGGGAGTGGGGGGATGGTGGATGTTGTACAGACGGGTCAGTGTGTGGCGTGGTGAGGGGTCGGTGTGGAGTGGGGAGTGGGGGGATGGTGGATGTTGTCAGTGTGTGGCGTGGAGAGGGCTCGGTGTGGAGTGGGGAGTGGGGGGATGGTGGATGTTGTACAGACGGGTCAGTGTGTGGCGTGGTGAGGGGTCGGTGTGGAGTGGGGAGTGGGGGGGTGTTGGATGTTGTCAGTGTGTGGCGTGGAGAGGGCTCGGTGTGGAGTGTGGAGTGGGGTGGATGGTGGATGTTGTCAGTGTGTGGCGTGGAGAGGGCTCGGTGTGGAGTGGGGAGTGGGGGGGATGGTGGATGTTGTACAGACGGGTCAGTGTGTGGCGTGGAGAGGGGTCGGTGTGGAGTGGGGAGTGGGGGGGTGGTGGATGTTGTACAGACGGGTCAGTGTGTGGCGTGGAGAGGGGTCGGTGTGGAGTGGGGAGTGGGGGGGTGGTGGATGTTGTACAGACGGGTCAGTGTGTGACGTGGAGAGGGGTCGGTGTGGAGTGGGGAGTGGGGGGATGGTGGATGTTGTCAGTGTGTGGCGTGGAGAGGGGTCGGTGTGGAGTGGGGAGTGGGGGGATGGTGGATGTTGTACAGACGGGTCAGTGTGTGGCGTGGAGAGGGGTTGGTGTGGAGTGGGGAGTGGGGGGATGGTGGATGTTGTACAGACGGGTCAGTGTGTGGCGTGGAGAGGGGTCGGTGTGGAGTGGGGAGTGGGGGTGATGGTGGATGTTGTCAGTGTGTGGCGTGGAGAGGGGTCGGTGTGGAGTGGGGAGTGGGGGTGATGGTGGATGTTGTCAGTGTGTGGCGTGGAGAGGGCTCGGTGTGGAGTGGGGAGTGGGGGGGGTGGTGGATGTTGTACAGACGGGTCAGTGTGTGGCGTGGAGAGGGGTCGGTGTGGAGTGGGGAGTGGGGGGATGTTGGATGTTGTACAGACGGGTCAGTGTGTGGCGTGGAGAGGGGTCGGTGTGGAGTGGGGAGTGGGGGGATGATGGATGTTGTCAGTGTGTGGCGTGGAGAGGGGTCGGTGTGGAGTGGGGAGTGTGGGGGTGGTGGATGTTGTCAGTGTGTGGCGTGGAGAGGGGTCGGTGTGGAGTGGGGAGTGGGGGGATGGTGGATGTTGTCAGTGTGTGGCGTGGAGAGGGGTCGGTGTGGAGTGGGGAGTGGGGGGGTGGTGGATGTTGTACAGACGGGTCAGTGTGTGGCGTGGAGAGGGGTCGGTGTGGAGTGGGGAGTGGGGGGGATGGTGGATGTTGTCAGTGTGTGGCGTGGAGAGGGGTCGGTGTGGAGTGGGGAGTGGGGGGATGGTGGATGTTGTACAGACGGGTCAGTGTGTGGCGTGGAGAGGGGTCGGTGTGGAGTGGGGAGTGGGGGGATGTTGGATGTTGTACAGACGGGTCAGTGTGTGGCGTGGAGAGGGGTCGGTGTGTAGTGGGGAGTGGGGGGATGGTGGATGTTGTACAGATGGGTCAGTGTGTGGCGTGGAGAGGGGTCGGTGTGGAGTGGGGAGTGGGGGGGATGGTGGATGTTGTCAGTGGGTGGCGTGGAGAGGGCTCGGTGTGGAGTGGGAATGGGGGGATGGTGGATGTTGTCAGTGTGTGGCGTGGAGAGGGCTCGGTGTGGAGTGGGGAGTGGGGGAATGGTGGATGTTGTCAGTGTGTGGCGTGGAGAGGGCTCGGTGTGGAGTGGGGAGTGGGGGGATGGTGGATGTTGTCAGTGTGTGGCGTGGAGAGGGCTCGGTGTGGAGAGGGGAGTGGGGGGGATGGTGGATGTTGTCAGTGTGTGGCGTGGAGAGGGGTCTGTGTGGAGTGGGGAGTGGGGGATGGTGGATGTTGTCAGTGTGTGGCGTGGAGAGGGGTCGGTGTGGAGTGGGGAGTGGGGGATGGTGGATGTTGTCAGTGTGTGGCGTGGAGAGGGGTCTGTGTGGAGTGGGGAGTGGGGGGGATGGTGGATGTTGTACAGACGGGTCAGTGTGTGGCGTGGAGAGGGCTCGGGGTGGAGTGGGGAGTGGGGGGATGGTGGATGTTGTCAGTGTGTGGCGTGGAGAGGGGTCTGTGTGGAGTGGGGAGTGGGGGGGTTGGTGGATGTTGTACAGACGGGTCAGTGTGTGGCGTGGAGAGGGCTCGGGGTGGAGTGGGGAGTGGGGGGATGGTGGATGTTGTACACACGGGTCAGTGTGTGGCGTGGAGAGGGCTCAGTGAGGAGTGGGGAGTGGGGGGATGGTGGATGTTGTACAGACGGGTCAGTGTGTGGCGTGGAGAGGGCTCGGGGTGGAGTGGGGAGTGGGGGGATGGTGGATGTTGTCAGTGTGTGGCGTGGAGAGGGGTCGGTGTGGAGTGGGGAGTGGGGGGATGGTGGATGTTGTACAGACGGGTCAGTGGGTGGCGTGGAGAGGGCTCGGTGTGGAGTGGGGAGTGGGGGGGTGTTGGATGTTGTCAGTGTGTGGCGTGGAGAGGGCTTGGTGTGGAGTGTGGAGTGGGGGGGATGGTGGATGTTGTCAGTGTGTGGCGTGGAGAGGGCTCGGTGTGGAGTGGGGAGTGGGGGGGTGGTGGATGTTGTCAGTGTGTGGCGTGGAGAGGGCTCGGTGTGGAGTGGGGAGTGGGGGGGATGGTGGATGTTGTACAGACGGGTCAGTGTGTGGCGTGGAGAGGGCTCGGTGTGGAGTGGGGATTGGGGGGGATGGTGGATGTTGTCAGTGTGAGGCGTGGAGAAGGGTCGGTGTGGGTGGGGAGTGGGGGGATGGTGGATGTTGTACAGACGGGTCAGTGTGTGGCGTGGAGAGGGGTCGGTGTGGAGTGGGGAGTGGGGGGGTGGTGGATGTTGTCAGTGTGTGGCGTGGAGAGGGGTCGGTGTGGAGTGGGGGGTGGTGGATGTTGTACAGACGGGTCAGTGTGTGGCGTGGAGAGGGGTCGGTGGGGAGTGGGGAGTGGGAGGATGGTGGATGTTGTACAGACGGGTCAGTGTGTGGCGTGGAGAGGGCTCGGTGTGGAGTGGGGAGTGGGGGGATGGTGGATGTTGTACAGACGGGTCAGTGTGTGGCGTGGAGAGGGGTCGGTGTGGAGTGGGGAATGGGGGGATGGTGGATGTTGTACAGACGGGTCAGTGTGTGGCGTGGAGAGGGGTCGGTGTGGAGTGGGGAGTGGGGGAATGGTGGATGTTGTACAGACGGGTCAGTGTGTGGCGTGGAGAGGGGTCGGTGGGGAGTGGGGGGATGGTGGATGTTGTCAGTGTGTGGCGTGGAGAGGGCTCGGTGTGGAGTGGGGAGTGGGGGGATGGTGGATGTTGTACAGACGGGTCAGTGTGTGGCGTGGTGAGGGGTCGGTGTGGAGTGGGGAGTGGGGGGATGGTGGATGTTGTCAGTGTGTGGCGTGGAGAGGGCTCGGTGTGGAGTGGGGAGTGGGGGGATGGTGGATGTTGTACAGACGGGTCAGTGTGTGGCGTGGTGAGGGGTCGGTGTGGAGTGGGGAGTGGGGGGGTGTTGGATGTTGTCAGTGTGTGGCGTGGAGAGGGCTCGGTGTGGAGTGTGGAGTGGGGGGGATGGTGGATGTTGTCAGTGTGTGGCGTGGAGAGGGCTCGGTGTGGAGTGGGGAGTGGGGGGGATGGTGGATGTTGTACAGACGGGTCAGTGTGTGGCGTGGAGAGGGGTCGGTGTGGAGTGGGGAGTGGGGGGGTGGTGGATGTTGTACAGACGGGTCAGTGTGTGGCGTGGAGAGGGGTCGGTGTGGAGTGGGGAGTGGGGGGGTGGTGGATGTTGTACAGACGGGTCAGTGTGTGACGTGGAGAGGGGTCGGTGTGGAGTGGGGAGTGGGGGGATGGTGGATGTTGTCAGTGTGTTGCGTGGAGAGGGGTCGGTGTGGAGTGGGGAGTGGGGGGATGGTGGATGTTGTACAGACGGGTCAGTGTGTGGCGTGGAGACGGGTTGGTGTGGAGTGGGGAGTGTGGGGATGGTGGATGTTGTACAGACGGGTCAGTGGGTGGCGTGGAGAGGGGTCGGTGTGGAGTGGGGAGTGGGGGGGATGGTGGATGTTGTCAGTGTGTGGCGTGGAGAGGGGTCGGTGGGGAGTGGGGGGGATGGTGGATGTTGTACAGACGGGTCAGTGTGTGGCGTGGAGAGGGGTCGGTGTGGAGTGGGGAGTGGGGGGATAGTGGATGTTGTACAGACGGGTCAGTGTGTGGCGTGGAGAGGGCTCGGTGTGGAGTGGGGAGTGGGGGGGATGGTGGATGTTGTACAGACGGGTCAGTGTGTGGCGTGGAGAGGGGTCGGTGTGGAGTGGGGAGTGGGGGGATGGTGGATGTTGTACAGACGGGTCAGTGTGTGGCGTGGAGAGGTGTCGGTGTGGAGTGGGGAGTGGGGGGATGGTGGATGTTGTACAGACGGGTCAGTGTGTGGCGTGGAGAGGGGTCGGTGTGGAGTGGGGAGTGGGGGGATGGTGGATGTTGTACAGACGGGTCAGTGTGTGACGTGGAGAGGGCTCGGTGTGGAGTGGGGAGTGGGGGAATGGTGGATGTTGTCAGTGTGTGGCGTGGAGAGGGCTCGGTGTGGAGTGGGGAGTGGGGGGATGGTGGATGTTGTCAGTGTGTGGCGTGGAGAGGGCTCGGTGTGGAGAGGGGAGTGGGGGGGATGGTGGATGTTGTCAGTGTGTGGCGTGGAGAGGGGTCGGTGTGGAGTGGGGAGTGGGGGGGATGGTGGATGTTGTCAGTGTGTGGCGTGGAGAGGGCTCGGTGTGGAGTGGGGAGTGGGGGATGGTGGATGTTGTCAGTGTGTGGCGTGGAGAGTGCTCGGTGAGGAGTGGGGAGTGGGGGGATGGTGGATGTTGTCAGTGTGTGGCGTGGAGAGGGCTCGGTGTGGAGTGGGGAGTGGGGGGATGGTGGATGTTTTACAGACGGGTCAGTGTGTGGCGTGGTGAGGGGTCGGTGTGGAGTGGGGAGTGGGGGGGTGTTGGATGTTGTCAGTGTGTGGCGTGGAGAGGGCTCGGTGTGGAGTGTGGAGTGGGGGGGATGGTGGATGTTGTCAGTGTGTGGCGTGGAGAGGGCTCGGTGTGGAGTGGGGAGTGGGGGGGATGGTGGATGTTGTACAGACGGGTCAGTGTGTGGCGTGGAGAGGGGTCGGTGTGGAGTGGGGAGTGGGGGGGGTGGTGGATGTTGTACAGACGGGTCAGTGTGTGACGTGGAGAGGGGTCGGTGTGGAGTGGGGAGTGGGGGGATGGTGGATGTTGTCAGTGTGTGGCGTGGAGAGGGGTCGGTGTGGAGTGGGGAGTGGGGGGATGGTGGATGTTGTACAGACGGGTCAGTGTGTGGCGTGGAGAGGGGTTGGTGTGGAGTGGGGAGTGGGGGGATGGTGGATGTTGTACAGACGGGTCAGTGTGTGGCGTGGAGAGGGGTCGGTGTGGAGTGGGGAGTGGGGGTGATGGTGGATGTTGTCAGTGTGTGGCGTGGAGAGGGGTCGGTGTGGAGTGGGGAGTGGGGGTGATGGTGGATGTTGTCAGTGTGTGGCGTGGAGAGGGCTCGGTGTGGAGTGGGGAGTGGGGGGTGATGGTGGATGTTGTCAGTGTGTGGCGTGGAGAGGGGTCGGTGTGGAGTGGGGAGTGGGGGGGTGGTGGATGTTGTCAGTGTGTGGCGTGGAGAGGGGTCGGTGTGGAGTGGGGAGTGGGGGGGATGGAGGATGTTGTCAGTGTGTGGCGTGGAGAGGGCTCGGTGTGGAGTGGGGAGTGGGGGGATGGTGGATGTTGTACAGACGGGTCAGTGTGTGGCGTGGAGAGGGGTCGGTGTGGAGTGGGGAGTGGGGGGATGGTGGATGTTGTACAGACGGGTCAGTGTGTGGCGTGGAGAGGGCTCGGTGTGGAGTGGGGAGTGGGGGGTGATGGTGGATGTTGTCAGTGTGTGGCGTGGAGAGGGCTCGGTGTGGAGTGGGGAGTGGGGGGGTGGTGGATGTTGTCAGTGTGTGGCGTGGAGAGGGGTCGGTGTGGAGTGGGGAGTGGGGGGGTGGTGGATGTTGTACAGACGGGTCAGTGTGTGGCGTGGAGAGGGGTCGGTGTGGAGTGGGGAGTGGGGGGATGGTGGATGTTGTACAGACGGGTCAGTGTGTGGCGTGGAGAGGGGTCGGTGTGGAGTGGGGAATGGGGGAATGGTGGATGTTGTCAGTGTGTGGCGTGGAGAGGGCTCGGTGTGGAGTGGGGAGTGGGGGGATGGTGGATGTTGTCAGTGTGTGGCGTGGAGAGGGGTCGGTGTGGAGTGGGGAGTGGGGGGGTGGTGGATGTTGTACAGACGGGTCAGTGTGTGGCGTGGAGAGGGCTCGGGGTGGAGTGGGGAGTGGGGGGATGGTGGATGTTGTACACACGGGTCAGTGTGTGGCGTGGAGAGGGCTCAGTGAGGAGTGGGGAGTGGGGGGATGGTGGATGTTGTACAGACGGGTCAGTGTGTGGCGTGGAGAGGGCTCGGGGTGGAGTGGGGAGTGGGGGGATGGTGGATGTTGTCAGTGTGTGGCGTGGAGAGGGGTCGGTGTGGAGTGGGGAGTGGGGGGATGGTGGATGTTGTACAGACGGGTCAGTGGGTGGCGTGGAGAGGGCTCGGTGTGGAGTGGGGAGTGGGGGGGTGTTGGATGTTGTCAGTGTGTGGCGTGGAGAGGGCTCGGTGTGGAGTGGGGAGTGGGGGGGTGGTGGATGTTGTCAGTGTGTGGCGTGGAGAGGGCTCGGTGTGGAGTGGGGAGTGGGGGGGATGGTGGATGTTGTACAGACGGGTCAGTGTGTGGCGTGGAGAGGGCTCGGTGTGGAGTGGGGATTGGGGGGGATGGTGGATGTTGTCAGTGTGAGGCGTGGAGAAGGGTCGGTGTGGGTGGGGAGTGGGGGGATGGTGGATGTTGTACAGACGGGTCAGTGTGTGGCGTGGAGAGGGGTCGGTGTGGAGTGGGGAGTGGGGGGGTGGTGGATGTTGTCAGTGTGTGGCGTGGAGAGGGGTCGGTGTGGAGTGGGGGGTGGTGGATGTTGTACAGACGGGTCAGTGTGTGGCGTGGAGAGGGGTCGGTGGGGAGTGGGGAGTGGGAGGATGGTGGATGTTGTACAGACGGGTCAGTGTGTGGCGTGGAGAGGGCTCGGTGTGGAGTGGGGAGTGGGGGGATGGTGGATGTTGTACAGACGGGTCAGTGTGTGGCGTGGAGAGGGGTCGGTGTGGAGTGGGGAATGGGGTGATGGTGGATGTTGTACAGACGGGTCAGTGTGTGGCGTGGAGAGGGGTCGGTGTGGAGTGGGGAGTGGGGGAATGGTGGATGTTGTACAGACGGGTCAGTGTGTGGCGTGGAGAGGGGTCGGTGTGGAGTGGGGAGTGGGGGGATGGTGGATGTTGTCAGTGTGTGGCGTGGAGAGGGCTCGGTGTGGAGTGGGGAGTGGGGGGATGGTGGATGTTGTACAGACGGGTCAGTGTGTGGCGTGGTGAGGGGTCGGTGTGGAGTGGGGAGTGGGGGGATGGTGGATGTTGTCAGTGTGTGGCGTGGAGAGGGCTCGGTGTGGAGTGGGGAGTGGGGGGATGGTGGATGTTGTACAGACGGGTCAGTGTGTGGTGTGGTGAGGGGTCGGTGTGGAGTGGGGAGTGGGGGGGTGTTGGATGTTGTCAGTGTGTGGCGTGGAGAGGGCTCGGTGTGGAGTGTGGAGTGGGGTGGATGGTGGATGTTGTCAGTGTGTGGCGTGGAGAGGGCTCGGTGTGGAGTGGGGAGTGGGGGGGATGGTGGATGTTGTACAGACGGGTCAGTGTGTGGCGTGGAGAGGGGTCGGTGTGGAGTGGGGAGTGGGGGGGTGGTGGATGTTGTACAGACGGGTCAGTGTGTGGCGTGGAGAGGGGTCGGTGTGGAGTGGGGAGTGGGGGGGTGGTGGATGTTGTACAGACGGGTCAGTGTGTGACGTGGAGAGGGGTCGGTGTGGAGTGGGGAGTGGGGGGATGGTGGATGTTGTCAGTGTGTGGCGTGGAGAGGGGTCGGTGTGGAGTGGGGAGTGGGGGGATGGTGGATGTTGTACAGACGGGTCAGTGTGTGGCGTGGAGAGGGGTTGGTGTGGAGTGGGGAGTGGGGGGATGGTGGATGTTGTACAGACGGGTCAGTGTGTGGCGTGGAGAGGGGTCGGTGTGGAGTGGGGAGTGGGGGTGATGGTGGATGTTGTCAGTGTGTGGCGTGGAGAGGGGTCGGTGTGGAGTGGGGAGTGGGGGTGATGGTGGATGTTGTCAGTGTGTGGCGTGGAGAGGGCTCGGTGTGGAGTGGGGAGTGGGGGGGGGTGGTGGATGTTGTACAGACGGGTCAGTGTGTGGCGTGGAGAGGGGTCGGTGTGGAGTGGGGAGTGGGGGGATGTTGGATGTTGTACAGACGGGTCAGTGTGTGGCGTGGAGAGGGGTCGGTGTGGAGTGGGGAGTGGGGGGATGATGGATGTTGTCAGTGTGTGGCGTGGAGAGGGGTCGGTGTGGAGTGGGGAGTGTGGGGGTGGTGGATGTTGTCAGTGTGTGGCGTGGAGAGGGGTCGGTGTGGAGTGGGGAGTGGGGGGATGGTGGATGTTGTCAGTGTGTGGCGTGGAGAGGGGTCGGTGTGGAGTGGGGAGTGGGGGGGTGGTGGATGTTGTACAGACGGGTCAGTGTGTGGCGTGGAGAGGGGTCGGTGTGGAGTGGGGAGTGGGGGGGATGGTGGATGTTGTCAGTGTGTGGCGTGGAGAGGGGTCGGTGTGGAGTGGGGAGTGGGGGGATGGTGGATGTTGTACAGACGGGTCAGTGTGTGGCGTGGAGAGGGGTCGGTGTGGAGTGGGGAGTGGGGGGATGTTGGATGTTGTACAGACGGGTCAGTGTGTGGCGTGGAGAGGGGTCGGTGTGTAGTGGGGAGTGGGGGGATGGTGGATGTTGTACAGATGGGTCAGTGTGTGGCGTGGAGAGGGGTCGGTGTGGAGTGGGGAGTGGGGGGGATGGTGGATGTTGTCAGTGGGTGGCGTGGAGAGGGCTCGGTGTGGAGTGGGAATGGGGGGATGGTGGATGTTGTCAGTGTGTGGCGTGGAGAGGGCTCGGTGTGGAGTGGGGAGTGGGGGAATGGTGGATGTTGTCAGTGTGTGGCGTGGAGAGGGCTCGGTGTGGAGTGGGGAGTGGGGGGATGGTGGATGTTGTCAGTGTGTGGCGTGGAGAGGGCTCGGTGTGGAGAGGGGAGTGGGGGGGATGGTGGATGTTGTCAGTGTGTGGCGTGGAGAGGGGTCTGTGTGGAGTGGGGAGTGGGGGATGGTGGATGTTGTCAGTGTGTGGCGTGGAGAGGGGTCGGTGTGGAGTGGGGAGTGGGGGATGGTGGATGTTGTCAGTGTGTGGCGTGGAGAGGGGTCTGTGTGGAGTGGGGAGTGGGGGGGATGGTGGATGTTGTACAGACGGGTCAGTGTGTGGCGTGGAGAGGGCTCGGGGTGGAGTGGGGAGTGGGGGGATGGTGGATGTTGTCAGTGTGTGGCGTGGAGAGGGGTCTGTGTGGAGTGGGGAGTGGGGGGGTTGGTGGATGTTGTACAGACGGGTCAGTGTGTGGCGTGGAGAGGGCTCGGGGTGGAGTGGGGAGTGGGGGGATGGTGGATGTTGTACACACGGGTCAGTGTGTGGCGTGGAGAGGGCTCAGTGAGGAGTGGGGAGTGGGGGGATGGTGGATGTTGTACAGACGGGTCAGTGTGTGGCGTGGAGAGGGCTCGGGGTGGAGTGGGGAGTGGGGGGATGGTGGATGTTGTCAGTGTGTGGCGTGGAGAGGGGTCGGTGTGGAGTGGGGAGTGGGGGGATGGTGGATGTTGTACAGACGGGTCAGTGGGTGGCGTGGAGAGGGCTCGGTGTGGAGTGGGGAGTGGGGGGGTGTTGGATGTTGTCAGTGTGTGGCGTGGAGAGGGCTTGGTGTGGAGTGTGGAGTGGGGGGGATGGTGGATGTTGTCAGTGTGTGGCGTGGAGAGGGCTCGGTGTGGAGTGGGGAGTGGGGGGGTGGTGGATGTTGTCAGTGTGTGGCGTGGAGAGGGCTCGGTGTGGAGTGGGGAGTGGGGGGGATGGTGGATGTTGTACAGACGGGTCAGTGTGTGGCGTGGAGAGGGCTCGGTGTGGAGTGGGGATTGGGGGGGATGGTGGATGTTGTCAGTGTGAGGCGTGGAGAAGGGTCGGTGTGGGTGGGGAGTGGGGGGATGGTGGATGTTGTACAGACGGGTCAGTGTGTGGCGTGGAGAGGGGTCGGTGTGGAGTGGGGAGTGGGGGGGTGGTGGATGTTGTCAGTGTGTGGCGTGGAGAGGGGTCGGTGTGGAGTGGGGGGTGGTGGATGTTGTACAGACGGGTCAGTGTGTGGCGTGGAGAGGGGTCGGTGGGGAGTGGGGAGTGGGAGGATGGTGGATGTTGTACAGACGGGTCAGTGTGTGGCGTGGAGAGGGCTCGGTGTGGAGTGGGGAGTGGGGGGATGGTGGATGTTGTACAGACGGGTCAGTGTGTGGCGTGGAGAGGGGTCGGTGTGGAGTGGGGAATGGGGGGATGGTGGATGTTGTACAGACGGGTCAGTGTGTGGCGTGGAGAGGGGTCGGTGTGGAGTGGGGAGTGGGGGAATGGTGGATGTTGTACAGACGGGTCAGTGTGTGGCGTGGAGAGGGGTCGGTGGGGAGTGGGGGGATGGTGGATGTTGTCAGTGTGTGGCGTGGAGAGGGCTCGGTGTGGAGTGGGGAGTGGGGGGATGGTGGATGTTGTACAGACGGGTCAGTGTGTGGCGTGGTGAGGGGTCGGTGTGGAGTGGGGAGTGGGGGGATGGTGGATGTTGTCAGTGTGTGGCGTGGAGAGGGCTCGGTGTGGAGTGGGGAGTGGGGGGATGGTGGATGTTGTACAGACGGGTCAGTGTGTGGCGTGGTGAGGGGTCGGTGTGGAGTGGGGAGTGGGGGGGTGTTGGATGTTGTCAGTGTGTGGCGTGGAGAGGGCTCGGTGTGGAGTGTGGAGTGGGGGGGATGGTGGATGTTGTCAGTGTGTGGCGTGGAGAGGGCTCGGTGTGGAGTGGGGAGTGGGGGGGATGGTGGATGTTGTACAGACGGGTCAGTGTGTGGCGTGGAGAGGGGTCGGTGTGGAGTGGGGAGTGGGGGGGTGGTGGATGTTGTACAGACGGGTCAGTGTGTGGCGTGGAGAGGGGTCGGTGTGGAGTGGGGAGTGGGGGGGTGGTGGATGTTGTACAGACGGGTCAGTGTGTGACGTGGAGAGGGGTCGGTGTGGAGTGGGGAGTGGGGGGATGGTGGATGTTGTCAGTGTGTTGCGTGGAGAGGGGTCGGTGTGGAGTGGGGAGTGGGGGGATGGTGGATGTTGTACAGACGGGTCAGTGTGTGGCGTGGAGACGGGTTGGTGTGGAGTGGGGAGTGTGGGGATGGTGGATGTTGTACAGACGGGTCAGTGGGTGGCGTGGAGAGGGGTCGGTGTGGAGTGGGGAGTGGGGGGGAT
This sequence comes from Hemitrygon akajei, assembly GCF_048418815.1. Taxonomy (NCBI): domain Eukaryota; kingdom Metazoa; phylum Chordata; class Chondrichthyes; order Myliobatiformes; family Dasyatidae; genus Hemitrygon; species Hemitrygon akajei. The sequence goes on along the minus strand of NC_133124.1, from coordinate 173,595,834 downwards.
GGTGGATGTTGTCAGTGTGTGGCGTGGAGAGGGGTCGGTGGGGAGTGGGGGGGATGGTGGATGTTGTACAGACGGGTCAGTGTGTGGCGTGGAGAGGGGTCGGTGTGGAGTGGGGAGTGGGGGGATAGTGGATGTTGTACAGACGGGTCAGTGTGTGGCGTGGAGAGGGCTCGGTGTGGAGTGGGGAGTGGGGGGGATGGTGGATGTTGTACAGACGGGTCAGTGTGTGGCGTGGAGAGGGGTCGGTGTGGAGTGGGGAGTGGGGGGATGGTGGATGTTGTACAGACGGGTCAGTGTGTGGCGTGGAGAGGTGTCGGTGTGGAGTGGGGAGTGGGGGGATGGTGGATGTTGTACAGACGGGTCAGTGTGTGGCGTGGAGAGGGGTCGGTGTGGAGTGGGGAGTGGGGGGATGGTGGATGTTGTACAGACGGGTCAGTGTGTGACGTGGAGAGGGCTCGGTGTGGAGTGGGGAGTGGGGGAATGGTGGATGTTGTCAGTGTGTGGCGTGGAGAGGGCTCGGTGTGGAGTGGGGAGTGGGGGGATGGTGGATGTTGTCAGTGTGTGGCGTGGAGAGGGCTCGGTGTGGAGAGGGGAGTGGGGGGGATGGTGGATGTTGTCAGTGTGTGGCGTGGAGAGGGGTCGGTGTGGAGTGGGGAGTGGGGGGGATGGTGGATGTTGTCAGTGTGTGGCGTGGAGAGGGCTCGGTGTGGAGTGGGGAGTGGGGGATGGTGGATGTTGTCAGTGTGTGGCGTGGAGAGTGCTCGGTGAGGAGTGGGGAGTGGGGGGATGGTGGATGTTGTCAGTGTGTGGCGTGGAGAGGGCTCGGTGTGGAGTGGGGAGTGGGGGGATGGTGGATGTTTTACAGACGGGTCAGTGTGTGGCGTGGTGAGGGGTCGGTGTGGAGTGGGGAGTGGGGGGGTGTTGGATGTTGTCAGTGTGTGGCGTGGAGAGGGCTCGGTGTGGAGTGTGGAGTGGGGGGGATGGTGGATGTTGTCAGTGTGTGGCGTGGAGAGGGCTCGGTGTGGAGTGGGGAGTGGGGGGGATGGTGGATGTTGTACAGACGGGTCAGTGTGTGGCGTGGAGAGGGGTCGGTGTGGAGTGGGGAGTGGGGGGGTGGTGGATGTTGTACAGACGGGTCAGTGTGTGACGTGGAGAGGGGTCGGTGTGGAGTGGGGAGTGGGGGGATGGTGGATGTTGTCAGTGTGTGGCGTGGAGAGGGGTCGGTGTGGAGTGGGGAGTGGGGGGATGGTGGATGTTGTACAGACGGGTCAGTGTGTGGCGTGGAGAGGGGTTGGTGTGGAGTGGGGAGTGGGGGGATGGTGGATGTTGTACAGACGGGTCAGTGTGTGGCGTGGAGAGGGGTCGGTGTGGAGTGGGGAGTGGGGGTGATGGTGGATGTTGTCAGTGTGTGGCGTGGAGAGGGGTCGGTGTGGAGTGGGGAGTGGGGGTGATGGTGGATGTTGTCAGTGTGTGGCGTGGAGAGGGCTCGGTGTGGAGTGGGGAGTGGGGGTGATGGTGGATGTTGTCAGTGTGTGGCGTGGAGAGGGGTCGGTGTGGAGTGGGGAGTGGGGGGGTGGTGGATGTTGTCAGTGTGTGGCGTGGAGAGGGGTCGGTGTGGAGTGGGGAGTGGGGGGGATGGAGGATGTTGTCAGTGTGTGGCGTGGAGAGGGCTCGGTGTGGAGTGGGGAGTGGGGGGATGGTGGATGTTGTACAGACGGGTCAGTGTGTGGCGTGGAGAGGGGTCGGTGTGGAGTGGGGAGTGGGGGGATGGTGGATGTTGTACAGACGGGTCAGTGTGTGGCGTGGAGAGGGCTCGGTGTGGAGTGGGGAGTGGGGGTGATGGTGGATGTTGTCAGTGTGTGGCGTGGAGAGGGCTCGGTGTGGAGTGGGGAGTGGGGGGGTGGTGGATGTTGTCAGTGTGTGGCGTGGAGAGGGGTCGGTGTGGAGTGGGGAGTGGGGGGGTGGTGGATGTTGTACAGACGGGTCAGTGTGTGGCGTGGAGAGGGGTCGGTGTGGAGTGGGGAGTGGGGGGATGGTGGATGTTGTACAGACGGGTCAGTGTGTGGCGTGGAGAGGGGTCGGTGTGGAGTGGGGAATGGGGGAATGGTGGATGTTGTCAGTGTGTGGCGTGGAGAGGGCTCGGTGTGGAGTGGGGAGTGGGGGGGATGGTGGATGTTGTCAGTGTGTGGCGTGGAGAGGACTCGGTGTGGAGTGGGGAGTGGGGGGGATGGTGGATGTTGTCAGTGTGTGCCGTGGAGAGGGGTCGGTGTGGAGTGGGGAGTGGGGGGATGGTGGATGTTGTCAGTGTGTGGCGTGGAGAGGGGTCGGTGGGGAGTGGGGGGGTGGTGGATGTTGTACAGACGGGTCAGTGTGTGGCGTGGAGAGGGCTCGGTGTGGAGTGGGGAGTGGGGGGGGTGGTGGATGTTGTCAGTGTGTGGCGTGGAGAGGGGTCGGTGGGGAGTGGGGGGGATGGTGGATGTTGTACAGACGGGTCAGTGTGTGGCGTGGAGAGGGCTCGGTGTGGAGTGGGGAGTGGGGGGGATGGTGGATGTTGTACAGACTGGTCAGTGTGTGGTGTGGAGAGGGGTCGGTGTGGAGTGGGGAGTGGGGGGATGGTGGATGTTGTCAGTGTGTGGCGTGGAGAGGGGTCGGTGGGGAGTGGGGGGGATGGTGGATGTTGTACAGACGGGTCAGTGTGTGGCGTGGAGAGGGCTCGGTGTGGAGTGGGGAGTGGGGGGGATGGTGGATGTTGTACAGACGGGTCAGTGTGTGGTGTGGAGAGGGGTCGGTGTGGAGTGGGGAGTGGGGGGATGGTGGATGTTGTCAGTGTGTGGCGTGGAGAGGGGTCGGTGGGGACTGGGGGGGATGGTGGATGTTGTCAGTGTGTGGCGTGGAGAGGGCTCGGTGTGGAGTGGGGAGTGGGGGGATGGTGGATGTTGTACAGACGGGTCAGTGGGTGGCGTGGAGAGGGCTCGGTGTGGAGTGGGGAGTGGGGGGATGGTGGATGTTGTCAGTGTGTGACGTGGAGAGGGGTCGGGGTGGAGTGGGGAGTGGGGGGATGGTGGATGTTGTCAGTGTGTGGCGTGGAGAGGGGTCGGTGTGTAGTGGGGAGTGGGGGTGATGGTGGATGTTGTCAGTGTGTGGCGTGGAGAGGGGTCGGTGTGAGTGGGGAGTGGGGGGGATGGTGGATGTTGTCAGTGTGTGGCGTGGAGAGGGCTCGGTGTGGAGTGGGGAGTGTGGGGATGGTGGATGTTGTACAGACGGGTCAGTGTGTGGCGTGGAGAGGGGTCGGTGTGGAGTGGGGAGTGTGGGGATGGTGGATGTTGTACAGACGGGTCAGTGTGTGGCGTGGAGAGGGCTCGGTGTGGAGTGGGGAGTGGGGGGATGGTGGATGTTGTACAGACGGGTCAGTGTGTGGCGTGGAGAGGGGTCGGTGAGGAGTGGGGAGTGGGGGGGATGGTGGATGTTGTCAGTGTGTGGCGTGGAGAGGGGTCGGTGGGGAGTGGGGGGGTGGTGGATGTTGTACAGACGGGTCAGTGTGTGGCGTGGAGAGGGGTCGGTGTGGAGTGGGGAGTGGGGGGGTGGTGGATGTTGTACAGACGGGTCAGTGTGTGGCGTGGAGAGGGGTCGGTGGGGAGTGGGGAGTGGGGGGATGGTTGGTGTTGTCAGTGTGTGGCTTGGAGAGGGGTCGGTGTGGAGTGGGGAGTGGGGGGATGGTGGATGTTGTACAGACGGGTCAGTGTGTGGCGTGGAGAGGGGTCGGTGTGGAGTGGGGAGTGGGGGGATGGTGGATGTTGTCAGTGTGTGGCGTGGAGAGGGGTCGGTGTGTAGTGGGGAGTGGGGGGATGGTGGATGTTGTACAGACGGGTCAGTGTGTGGCGTGGAGAGGGGTCGGTGTGTAGTGGGGAGTGGGGGGATGTTGGATGTTGTACAGACGGGTCAGTGTGTGGCGTGGAGAGGGGTCGGTGTGGAGTGGGGAGTGGGGGGATGGTGGATGTTGTCAGTGTGTGGCGTGGAGAGGGGTCGGTGTGGAGTGGGGAGTGGGGGGATGTTGGATGTTGTACAGACGGGTCAGTGTGTGGCGTGGAGAGGGGTCGGTGTGTAGTGGGGAGTGGGGGGATGTTGGATGTTGTACAGACGGGTCAGTGTGTGGCGTGGAGAGGGGTCGGTGTGGAGTGGGGAGTGGGGGGGATGATGGATGTTGTCAGTGTGTGGCGTGGAGAGGGGTCGGTGTGGAGTGGGGAGTGGGGGGATGGTGGATGTTGTCAGTGTGTGGCGTGGAGAGGGGTCGGTGTGGAGTGGGGAGTGGGGGGATGGTGGATGTTGTCAGTGTGTGGCGTGGAGAGGGGTCGGTGTGGAGTGGGGAGTGGGGGGATGTTGGATGCTGTACAGACGGGTCAGTGTGTGGCGTGGAGAGGGGTCGGTGTGTAGTGGGGAGTGGGGGGATGGTGGATGTTGTCAGTGTGTGACGTGGAGAGGGCTCGGTGTGGAGTGGGGAGTGGGGGGATGGTGGATGTTGTCAGTGTGTGGCGTGGAGAGGGGTCGGTGTGGAGTGGGGAGTGGGGGGATGGTGGATGTTGTCAGTGTGTGGCGTGGAGAGGGGTCGGTGTGGAGTGGGGAGTGGGGGGATGGTGGATGTTGTCAGTGTGTGGCACGGAGAGGGGTCGGTGTGGAGTGGGGAGTGGGGGGATGTTGGATGTTGTACAGACGGGTCAGTGTGTGGCGTGGAGAGGGGTCGGTGTGTAGTGGGGAGTGGGGGGATGTTGGATGTTGTACAGACGGGTCAGTGTGTGGCGTGGAGAGGGGTCGGTGTGGAGTGGGGAGTGGGGGGGATGATGGATGTTGTCAGTGTGTGGCGTGGAGAGGGCTCGGTGTGGAGTGGGGAGTGGGGGGATGGTGGATGTTGTACAGACGGGTCAGTGTGTGGCGTGGAGAGGGCTCGGTGTGGAGTGGGGAGTGGGGGGATGGTGGATGTTGTCAGTGTGTGGCGTGGAGAGGGGTCGGTGTGGAGTGGGGAGTGGGGGAATGGTGGATGTTGTACAGACGGGTCAGTGTGTGGCGTGGAGAGGGGTCGGTGTGGAGTGGGGAGTGGGGGGATGGTGGATGTTGTACAGACGGGTCAGTGTGTGGCGTGGAGAGGGCTCGGTGTGGAGTGGGGAGTGGGGGGATGGTGGATGTTGTCAGTGTGTGGCGTGGAGAGGGCTCGGTGTGGAGTGGGGAGTGGGGGGGATGGTGGATGTTGTCAGTGTGTGGCGTGGAGAGGGGTCGGTGTGGAGTGGGGAGTGGGGGGATGGTGGATGTTGTACAGACGGGTCAGTGTGTGGCGTGGAGAGGGGTCGGTGTGGAGTGGGGAGTGGGGGGATGGTGGATGTTGTCAGTGTGTGGCGTGGAGAGGGGTCGGTGTGGAGTGGGGAGTGGGGGGATGGTGGATGTTGTCAGTGTGTGGCGTGGAGAGGGGTCGGTGTGGAGTGGGGAGTGGGGGAATGGTGGATGTTGTACAGACGGGTCAGTGTGTGGCGTGGAGAGGGCTCGGTGTGGAGTGGGGAGTGGGGGGATGATGGATGGTGTACAGACGGGTCAGTGTGTGGCGTGGAGAGGGGTCGGTGTGGAGTGGGGAGTGGGGTGATGGTGGATGTTGTCAGTGTGTGGCGTGGAGAGGGGTCGGTGTGGAGTGGGGAGTGGGGGGATGTTGGATGTTGTACAGACGGGTCAGTGTGTGGCGTGGAGAGGGGTCGGTGTGTAGTGGGGAGTGGGGGGATGGTGGATGTTGTACAGATGGGTCAGTGTGTGGCGTGGAGAGGGGTCGGTGTGGAGTGGGGAGTGGGGGGATGGTGGATGTTGTCAGTGTGTGGCGTGGAGAGGGGTCGGTGTGGAGTGGGAATGGGGGGATGGTGGATGTTGTACAGACGGGTCAGTGTGTGGCGTGGAGAGGGGTCGGTGTGGAGTGGGGAGTGGGGGGATGGTGGATGTTGTCAGTGTGTGGCGTGGAGAGGGCTCGGTGTGGAGTGGGGAGTGGGGGGGATGATGGATGTTGTCAGTGGGTGGCGTGGAGAGGGCTCGGTGTGGAGTGGGGAGTGGGGGGATGGTGGATGTTGTACAGACGGGTCAGTGGGTGGCGTGGAGAGGGCTCGGTGTGGAGTGGGAATGGGGGGATGGTGGATGTTGTACAGACGGGTCAGTGTGTGGCGTGGAGAGGGGTCGGTGTGGAGTGGGGAGTGGGGGGATGGTGGATGTTGTACAGACGGGTCAGTGTGTGGCGTGGAGAGGGCTCGGTGTGGAGTGGGGAGTGTGGGGATGGTGGATGTTGTCAGTGTGTGGCGTGGAGAGGGCTCGGTGTGGAGTGGGGAGTGGGGGTGATGGTGGATGTTGTCAGTGTGTGGCGAGGAGAGGGCTCGGTGTGGAGTGGGGAGTGGGGGGATGGTGGATGTTGTACAGACGGGTCAGTGTGTGGCGTGGAGAGGGCTCGGTGTGGAGTGGGGAGTGGGGGGATGGTGGATGTTGTACAGACGGGTCAGTGTGTGGCGTGGAGAGGGGTCGGTGAGGAGTGGGGAGTGGGGGGATGGTGGATGTTGTCAGTGTGTGGCGTGGAGAGGGCTCGGTGTGGAGTGGGGAGTGGGGGGGTGGTGGATGTTGTACAGACGGGTCTGTGTGTGGCGTGGAGAGGGCTCGGTGTGGAGTGGGAATGGGGGGATGGTGGATGTTGTACAGACGGGTCAGTGTGTGGCGTGGAGAGGGCTCGGTGTGGAGTGGGGAGTGGGGGGGATGGTGGATGTTGTACAGACGGGTCAGTGTGTGGCGTGGAGAGGGGTCGGTGTGGAGTGGGGAGTGGGGGGATGGTGGATGTTGTACAGACGGGTCAGTGTGTGGCGTGGAGAGGGGTCGGTGTGGAGTGGGGAGTGGGGGGGGTGGTGGATGTTGTACAGACGGGTCAGTGTGTGGCGTGGAGAGTGGTCGGTGTGGAGTGGGTAGTGGGGGATGGTGGATGTTGTCAGTGTGTGGCGTGGAGAGGGGTCGGTGTGGAGTGGGGAGTGGGGGGATGGTGGATGTTGTACAGACGGGTCAGTGTGTGGCGTGGAGAGGGCTCGGTGTGGAGTGGGAATGGGGGGATGGTGGATGTTGTACAGACGGGTCAGTGTGTGGCGTGGAGAGGGCTCGGTGTGGAGTGGGGAGTGGGGGGATGGTGGATGTTGTACAGACGGGTCAGTGTGTGGCGTGGAGAGGGCTCGGTGTGGAGTGGGGAGTGGGGGGATGGTGGATGTTGTACAGACGGGTCAGTGTGTGGCGTGGTGAGGGGTCGGTGTGGAGTGGGTAGTGGGGGATGGTGGATGTTGTCAGTGTGTGGCGTGGAGAGGGCTCGGTGTGGAGTGGGGAGTGGGGGGATGGTGGATGTTGTACAGACGGGTCAGTGTGTGGCGTGGTGAGGGGTCGGTGTGGAGTGGGGAGTGGGGGGGTGTTGGATGTTGTCAGTGTGTGGCGTGGAGAGGGCTCGGTGTGGAGTGTGGAGTGGGGGGGATGGTGGATGTTGTCAGTGTGTGGCGTGGAGAGGGCTCGGTGTGGAGTGGGGAGTGGGGGGGATGGTGGATGTTGTACAGACGGGTCAGTGTGTGGCGTGGAGAGGGGTCGGTGTGGAGTGGGGAGTGGGGGGATGGTGGATGTTGTACAGACGGGTCAGTGTGTGGCGTGGAGAGGGGTCGGTGTGGAGTGGGGAGTGGGGGGATGGTGGATGTTGTACAGACGGGTCAGTGTGTGGCGTGGAGAGGGCTCGGTGTGGAGTGGGAATGGGGGGATGGTGGATGTTGTACAGACGGGTCAGTGTGTGGCGTGGAGAGGGCTCGGTGTGGAGTGGGGAGTGGGGGGATGGTGGATGTTGTCAGTGTGTGGCGTGGAGAGGGGTCGGTGTGGAGTGGGGAGTGGGGGGATGGTGGATGTTGTACAGACGGGTCAGTGTGTGGCGTGGAGAGGGCTCGGTGTGGAGTGTGGAGTGGGGGTGTGGTGGATGTTGTCAGGGTGTGGAGTGGAGAGGGGTCGGTGTGGAGTGGGGAGTGGGGGGGATGGTGGATATTGTACAGACGGGTCAGTGTGTGGCGTGGAGAGGGGTCGGTGTGGAGTGGGGAGTGGGGGGGATGGTGGATGTTGTCAGTGTGTGGCGTGGAGAGGGGTCGGTGTGGAGTGGGGAGTGGGGGGATGGTGGATGTTGTACAGACGGGTCAGTGTGTGGCTTGGAGAGGGGTCGGTGTGGAGTGGGGAGTGGGGGGGATGATGGATGTTGTCAGTGTGTGGCGTGGAGAGGGGTCGGTGTGGAGTGGGGAGTGGGGGGATGGTGGTTGTTGTACAGACAGGTCAGTGTGTGGCGTGGAGAGGGGTCGGTGTGGAGTGGCGAGTGGGGGGATGGTGGATGTTGTACAGACGGGTCAGTGTGTGGCGTGGAGAGGGGTCGGTGTGGAGTGGGGAGTGGGGGGGTGGTGGATGTTGTACAGACGGGTCAGTGTGTGGCGTGGAGAGGGGTCGGTGTGGCGTGGGGAGTGAGGGGATGGTGAATGTTGTCAGTGTGTGGCGTGGAGAGGGCTCGGTGAGGAGTGGGGAGTGTGGGGATGGTGGATGTTGTACAGACGGGTCAGTGTGTGGCGTGGAGAGGGGTCGGTGTGGAGTGGGGAGTGGGGGAATGGTGGATGTTGTCAGGGTGTGGCGTGGAGAGGGTTCGGTGTGGAGTGGGGAGTGGGGGGATGGTGGATGTTGTACAGACGGGTCAGTGTGTGGCGTGGAGAGGGCTCGGTGAGGAGTGGGGAGTGGGGGGATGTTGAATGTTGTCAGTGTGTGGCGTGGAGAGGGGTCGGTGTGGAGTGGGGAGTGGGGGGATGGTGGATGTTGTCAGTGTGTGGCGTGGAGAGGGGTCGGTGTGGAGTGGGGAGTGGGGGGATGGTGGATGTTGTCAGTGTGTGGCGTGGAGAGGGGTCGGTGTGGCGTGGGGAGTGGGGGGATGGTGAATGTTGTCAGTGTGTGGCGTGGAGAGGGCTCGGTGAGGAGTGGGGAGTGTGGGGATGGTGGATGTTGTACAGACGGGTCAGTGTGTAGCGTGGAGAGGGGTCGGTGTGGAGTGGGGAGTGGGGGAATGGTGGATGTTGTCAGGGTGTGGCGTGGAGAGGGTTCGGTGTGGAGTGGGGAGTGGGGGGATAGTGGATGTTGTACAGACGGGTCAGTGTGTGGCATGGAGAGGGGTCGGTGTGGAGTGGGGAGTGGGGGGATGGTGGATGTTGTCAGTGTGTGGCGTGGAGAGGGGTCGATGTGGAGTGGGGAGTGGGGGGGATGGTGGATGTTGTACAGATGGGTCAGTGTGTGGCGTGGAGAGGGCTCGGTGTGGAGTGGGGAGTGGGGGGATGGTGGATGTTGTACAGACGGGTCAGTGTGTGGCGTGGAGAGGGGTCGGTGTGGGTGGGAGAGAGTAGGGTGGGGACGGATCAGTATGGAGAAAGAGGTCGATGTAGGTCGTGGGCGGACCGTTCGGTGTGGGAGGAGAGTTCGGTGTGAGGAGATAGTTCAGTGTATGGGGACAGAGGAGTGTAGGAGTAGGGGTCTGTGAGGGGTCTGGTTGGAGGGATAAGTATGATGTGTTGATGAGAGGGGTCTGTGCGGGCTTGGATCGGAGGGAGTCAGTGTGGGTTCCAGTCCTGTCACTGAGACCCGCCCTCCATTCCAGTTCCCAGGCTTCAGCCGAAGACGAGGAGGGATCTCGTAGGCTTCGAGTCCCTGGAAGCCCAGAGATGGAAGATAGCCGAGATGATCATAATTCCCACCATCGCCGTCCTCTTCATCGGCATGTGAGTGCGCCGCAGGGTTAATGACCTGTTAACTGTCAGAAGCACAAGTCCATGGGTATCCGGGCCAATACAGCAGAGAACAGTGCGGCCCTTCGGCCCACGCTTTTGGGACTGAGAGACGAGAGGATGGGGGGAGCTAGAGAGGGAGAGGGAGCTTAAGGAAGAGAAAGAACTAATAAACAGAGAGAAACCACTCTGTAAAACAAAACTATCTCTGACATTTTTCGCTTCCCCTGCCTAGAATTTTCCAGTTTCTCTCTTCCTCTTTCTGTTTCTCTCCCTTCATCCTCTCGTTCCTCAGTCCCTGACGGCCCAGGTCGAAGGGCCTGTACAGTGCTGTACTGTTCTGAGGTCTATCGTCCCGTGCATACTCGGACCTGTCTGCTTGATCTTTGCCTTTTTTCAGTTTCTACGCCGCTATCAAGTCAGAGGTAACGCAGAATCACAGAATTGTGTGGGAGAGGATGAATTCTCCTGGTGCCGCTCATTCGCACTTCGGGTGTTCTGATTCCGATGTTTAATCTCTTGTTTCCGTCTATTCCCGGGGATCCCGCCGTTCCTCGGCGCCTGGGTCCAATCTCCGTGAGCGCACCGTGACAAACATAACTTGGGTACAATTTTACCCCGAAGATCACGGAATCAGAGAGAAGTCAATTTTAGAGGCAAAGGGTCAAAGTGAACAAGTTGTTACCCGACTGAGGTTGTGCCGGTTGGTTCAACAACGTCCCCGCACCCTCCCCATCGCCTTTCTCTCTCCCACACTCCCTCACAGATACCCTTTCTCATCCATTCACTCACTCACTATCCGCCGTCCAGCCTCTAAACTCCACCAATTTCTGTGACATCATTCGGCCCCTGCACCCTTCCCTGCCTCTGTGACGCACGTCCCCATTGACTCCTACATCCCACTCCGTCTGTCAGCATCTTTGACGCCTACTCCCCTCCCTATCTCTGACCCTCCCCCACCACGACCCCCGTATCCCTCTCCATTTCTGTGACCCTCTCTGACCCGACAACCCGCCCCGTCTCTGTAACCCTCTTCAGGCCGCTACACCCTTCCGCGTCTCTGTGACCCCTCCGTCAACTACACGCCTCCCTTTCTCTGTGATCTCCTCCGACACGAATACCCCTCCCCCGTATCTGTCACCCCATTTGACCCCGACTGCCCTCCCTATTTCTATGAACACCCACCGCTCCCGCATCTCCATTTCTGTGAGCCTCTCTGACCCCGGTGCACCGTGACCCTCTTCCGACTCCTGGACCGCTCCCCGTCTCTGTGACCCTCCCTCCGGACGTGAGGTGCAGTATACAACGGACAGAATCGTTGCAGGAGTGGGGTTGTGTTCGTACCCCGACAGTGCACGGCACGGGGGCCGCACGTTCATGGGCAGCGTGGGAGGGGGTGAAGCGCCTACATTGTGGAGCGTATTAATCCTTCGCCTCCTGGTGTTCCTCTCCCGCAGGGGATCAATTCTGATTATTATCCTCCTGTGGATGAAGCAGGTGCGACAGTTGGCAGCGAATTGCAACCAGGGCTACCGATACCTGAAAGACGAGACCGTGACGCCCACCCACTGATGGGGATGGGGGAGGCCCCGTTCTGGTTTGGAGGGGTAGGGCCAGGTCTCGGTCTGTAACTACATTCTTCAATAAAGACTCAAAGTTTAAACACAAGAGATTCTGAAGATGCCGGAAATCCAGGGCAACACGCAGAAAATGCAGCAGGAACTCAGCAAGTCAGGCAGGATGTGTGCAGGGGAATAAACAGGGGTGGGGTCCCAAGGTTGCTGTGAATTGCAGAGGTGGGGAGGGGAGTATTGGGGGCGATGTCCGGCTGAGGGGGGTTTGAACTGGAAGCTGCTCAGGGTGTGAGCGATTTGGACGGAAGAGTCTGGACCAGAGGCAGGGGCGGGGTCTGTGAGTGAGGGTTATAAAGGCGGGGAGGTTTTATCAGTGAGGGAGGGTGTTACAGGGATTAGGACAGAGTCAGGGTTTCGTTGGGGGAGGGATGGTTCCATTTACCAAAAGAGTTGTCACCATCCCCCTCCCTCCACAACTCGGCTAATCCCGGGATGTCCCAGCACAAGGCTTGTATAGAAGACAACCATGCCAATGAAAAGGGACAGTCAGTGTGCACACAGCAAGATCCCGCAGTCAGGAATGTGACAACCTGTACCTTCCACTCTGTCGTATCTCACGCCTTGGGGTGAGACAGAGAGTAATGCTCCCTCTACACCATCGCATTTCACACTCTTGGGGTCAGGCACAGAGTGAAGCTCCCTCCACATTGTTCTATCACATAACTACGGGGTGAAGCTCCCTCCGCATTGTCCCATCACACACTCCTGGGGTCAGACACAACGTGGTGTTGTTCTGAAAGAGTTGGGAGAAATCGAGGAAAATCTGCTGCATACAGTTCGTGAGGTATTTTGGAGGGGATTCGAAGTCGCTCTTGGACATTTTAGTGAGTGGCTGTTTTATTGTGGAGGCTTCGTTCGGAGTTTTTCTGCCAGATTGGACTGGGTTTGTTGGCGGCTGCTAACTGTGCAGCTCCCAGCTGCGGCCGCTGGCAACGCGCCAGGAAACCGTTTCTCTCCGAAAACAGGGAGTCAAACGCCGTTGTTCCCCCATTAACATCGGGACAACATCATTCGTCCTTTGTTGTCGTGACTTTCGTTCAGTGTAGGAGCTGGAACATTTTTTGAGACTTCTCGACCTCTCACGGCCTGGGAGTTCCTCAGGACAGACGGAGCCTTTCCGGGCGTTGAAATTACCGGCGCCGAGCCAGCAATGTACTTCCGAGTACAAACTGTTCTGTTCAGTTAATGTACTCGTTCCAGGACTTTATAATCGGCGTCGCCTCGTATTTTCCAATTCGGACATAGTGCCAGCATGCCGGACCGGTCTCCAGGGAGTCGCAGGCCTTCGGGGAGTCATGCAATGGCGGCTGCCTCTCCACCCTCGGACAATGCCCTGTTTCGGTAGGTGGAAGATGAGCGCGTCCTGTATTTTGCGTCCTGGAATAACTCTGGAACAATGTGCGGAGGCCATAGAGGACTTGATTGGGGGAGACGGCATCTTGGCCTCCGAGAAAGAGTTCGGGAAGGCAGCGTTTTATCTGAGAAATGATGAGTCAGTGCACCGGGCTCTCAGTAGGGGGATCAATGTGGAAGACATCTTTCTACAGATGGAGCCGGTGACAGCTCCCATGAAACGAATTGTCCTCGGTCACGTCAAGCCTTTCATCCTCATTGAACTCCTGCTTCCCCATCTAGCCTGTTTGGGACAAGTACAGTCAGGGATAACTGCTATAAAATACAAATCTAAGAGACGTACTCTCCGCAACGTAATCTCTTTCCGGCGCCTGGTGTTCATGCAGCTGGCACGGATAACACGGTTGAGGGCCGGTTTACTGTCCGGCACAAGAGGGTAGACCATCAGGTCCATTGGAGCTCTGAGCGCCCACGACGCCATGCGTGCGGGAAGGTGGGGCACTTTCGGAGGGACAGTCTCAACACCCGAAACCCTAGGGAAGGCACCTCTGGCACCAATGCCCCAGCTGCCCCTGCTCCGGTTCCTATTCCTGCCCCTACACCTGACCCCATTCCTGTGTCTCTTTCAGCCCCTGCCCCTGCCCCTGTGGTTCGTGTGGGAGATCTTGAGGCTGTGTGCAGGGAGGTTCCGGCAGGGGACGGGGTGGAGCGAAGAAGAAATACAAGCACCCTAAGAAGTCGGCCCCCGGGAACGCAGAGCTGACGCCCACTTGGGGAAGTGTACAGGTGGACGGGGAGAGTGCCGCCGCCTCGGTGAATCCTGCAGCTGTGTGCTCCTCTGGCTTGAAAAGGAGAAGTGGATCTTCCCCTAAGAGGGCATGGAGTGTAGACGCGGGGGAATCCCCGGGAGGGGTGGGAATCCGGGTGGAGGTTGGTTCTAAACCTGAATCCCCAGATGTGGCCTCCAGTCCTGTGGTAGGTGGAGTGATTGTGCAGAAAGGTGGTTTTAGCCCTGTTTACGCAACTGAGACAGCCCGAGAGCCCTCCACCCAGGACTTACTAGTTAGCGCCTCCCTGGAGGCAATAATGTCAGCGGAGCGGAGCCCAGCCTCTGTCACTCTCAGCATCAGGCTGCCGGTGGACCCCTAGAACCGGAATTGCCAGGGTCCACCTCGTACCTGTCTCCTGGGGAGGGTGATGTACTCTCCACATGCCGACCCCTGCAATTAATGGCTCGCAGGGAGTTCCTGGGGATTATCCCTTCATTGCCGCAATTGTGGATAAGGTTGATGTGACGGTGGAGCGGGCAGGTATGAGTGGGGTACCCACTGCGCAGTGTGGGTTACAGGTACAGCCGTCAATTGGTACACACGAGGAAGATATGAGGGATCTATTTGTAGTGAGGGGGTGGACGGAGTTTTCTTTAATAGCGAGACACCCACTCCTGAGAAATCACCGTTGATACCTGTGGAGGATATCAGAGAGTTCATTCTCACCTCTGACCGTGCAAAGCATCGGCCGAAATTCGCATCCCTTCGCTCGTCTTAGTATGCCGAGACCGGTTAAATCCTTGCGTGTCATCCTCAGACGGATGGGGAAAGGGAAGAGGAATTCTGTGTCTGGGAACGACAGGCGACAGCTGAAATCCCTCCTGGATGACCTGGTGAGGGACATCGGAGTGGTGGTAAGTAGCTTTACTCCTTCGGGAGATGTTGGGTTGGTTGGGTTGGCACCTCTCGGGCCTGGAAAGCAAAGAGAATTCTTGCTGTTTTCGGGATCGTGTGGTTAAGGGCGCCACCTAGTGTACACCGACATGAAGCTCACCGTAGCGAGTCTGAATATAAACGGTAACAGGCGTTCTCTCCGCAGATTTAATACATTCTCATTTCTCCGGGACGGGACATATACGGTGAGTTTCCTGCAGGAAACCCATACCATCCCGCGGGATGAGTCCGCTTGGCTCCTGGACTGGCAGTGAGAGGTCTACATGAGCCACCTCAGCATCAGCTCTAGTGGGGTGGCGATCCTGCTGGCCCCAACCTTCTAGCCGAAAATCGTGAGTCTAAGATGTCGTGCCCGGCCGTCTGCTCCACCTGGCCGTGCGCCTGGATGGTGTTACCTCTGCATTTTATCAATGTGAATGCCCCGAGGGGCGGGGTGATGCAGACGCGCCTAATCTATCAGCTGTCAACTCTGCTGAGTTCCATCGATCCTGGGGACTGCACCATCCTCGGGGGAGACTTGAACTGTACCCTTGAGGTGGAGGACCGCTCTGGACTCCAGCACGACCCAGTATCGGGAAAGAAGTCAGTCGGCTCCTTTGATTTGGTGGTCACCTGACGGAATATTCACCCCGATTCTAGCGTCTTCCCGAGAAGGTCTAGAGTGGGAGTTTCCCGCATCGGCCGCCTGTATATCTCCCGGGCGTACATCTCCCGCGTGTCGGCGCCCTCCATGGAGCCGGTGTCGTGCTCGGATGATCACCTTGTGTGGATGGAATTTACTCCTCTGCACCCTTGGGTGCGATTGGGTATTGGCATTTTAACAACCGACTGCTGGAGGAAAGCCGATTCCGGGATTCTTTCCGAGCGTTCTGGGTCACCTGGAGAGAGAGACGGGAGATTTCTGCTCCCTCTGGCAATGGTAGGAAATGGGCAGAGCCCGCATCCGGTTTTTATGTCGGGAGTACACTAGGGTTTCGACAAAGAGGCGGGGCTCTGACACTGAGCGGCTTGAGAGAGCTTTGCTTGACCTCGAGCTCCGTCTTGGTCCGACCGCTGGAGACCAACACCTATGACATAAATACCAGGAGAAGAAGGACGTACTGAGGAATCTGCAGCTCCAGCAGTCCCGAGGTGCGTACGTGAGGTCAGGGATCCAAATGCTGCAGGATTTAGACCGTGGCTCACCCTTCTTCTACTCGTTGGAGAGGTGGCGGGGAGTCCAAATGCAATTAGTGGAGTTACTGGCTGCTGATGGTTCCTTCGTTACGGACCCTGAAGAAATCAATATAGAAGTCCGTTTATTCTATCGGTCCTTATTCTCACTGGACCAGTCAAATGCAGATTCGTGCAATGAGCTCTGGAAAGATTTGCCTAAGGTCAGCCCTGAGGACGGAGTGCGGCTCCACGCTCTCCTGACTCGGGAAAAGCTGTCTACTGCCCTGAAGCAACTCCGGAGTGGAAAATCCCCTGGCTTAGATGGACTAAGTGTATTGTTTATCAGGGTTTCTGGGATGTCCTGGGGGATGACTACAGCCGTCCTAGGGGAGAGCCTCCCCACGGGGAAAATGCCCCTCTCATGGCGGAGAGCTGTCGTGGTCCTACTGCCCAAGAAGGGAGACCTCCGCCTGCTGAAGAACTGGCTCCTATACTCTGCCGCAGAGAGCCTTGTTAAAGATCAACGGATCGTTGACATAGCTCATTCCCTTCAGAAGAGGAGTACGTCAGGGGTGTCCCATGTCCTGCCAGCTGTGTGCGATCTGTATCGAGACATTCTTGAGCCGTCTTCGGTGAAGGCTGATGGGTCTAGTTCTCCGCGAACCGGACATGGAGGTCGCCCTCTCGGCCTATGCCGATGACGTACTCCTCATGGTGACAGATCCCAGTGACCTGCGGAGGATGCGCGAGTGACGAGTTTTCTCGGCAGCATCCTCCGCTGGGATCAACTGGGCGAAATGTTCCGTACTCAGTGGTCAGGGGCAGGTGGACTCACTGCCACTTTTGAGTGGAATACCAGGCATCTGGGAGTATTCCTGAATCCTTCTGGGGAGACCTGGCTTGCGAACTGACAGGACCTGGAGACGAAAGTCATGGCCCGGCTGGGGCGCTGGTCAGGCCTTCTCAGGGTGCTTTCCTATCGAGGCAGGGTGGTGGTCATAAACCAGCTGGTGGCCTCCATGTTCTGGTACCGGATGGTCACCTTGGCTCCACCTGCCCCTTTTGTCGGGAGAATGCAGAGGAAGTTAGTGGACTTCTTCCGAGGTACTGTAACAGGAAACCCTGGGTCTCCGCAGCGGTCCAGAGTCTCCCATTGGAAGAGGGCGGACAGTCGCTGGTGTATGTACGTCCGCGACTGGCCTCTCCCCGCCTCAGGACCCTGCAGAGATTCCTGTACGCCGAGCACCCTCCCAGGTGGCACGTATTGGCGACATTCTTCCTCCGGAGGGGCTGCTGTCTTTACGAAGAGATGCAGCTACCACCCGGGGGGCGTCAGCCGTGCTGCTTTGCGGATTCTGCCCGGCTTCAATCAGGACTCACTGAGAGTCTGGAACATGGTTGCCTCGGGCCCAGAATCCCCTTCTCTGGCAGAGGGCGGAGTCCTGGCCGACCCCTGCCCTTCCACAACTGATGCCGGTGCTGCTCGGGTGAGTGGAACGACTCAGGCTGGGCTCACCTCTGCACCGCCGGAACTGTTTGTCGGGCCCAGGCTCCGCAATCTTATCTGAGAGCCGAGCCACACAACTTGAACCGTCGCTCCTCGACACCCACAATCCCATTCAGGGATGCATGTAGGAGGTACCTGTATGGGTTGCTGCTCCACACCTTCCACTTCCCAGCCCTTGTCCACCGTCCCGACACGCCATGGCGGGCCGACTTTCCACCTGGAGGTGAGGGGAGTCCCGAATGGAAGTCCCTTTACGGGGCATTTCTTCCCATGAAGAACATGGGCTGGAGGCTGTTGCATAGAGCAGTGCCCTGTAATAAATTATTTAGTTTGTACACGGATCTCCCAGGTGCAAAGAGGAGACCTTGGACCACAATGCATGGAGTGTGCGAGGCTGCAGCCCCTTTCTTCGTATCTGCGTGGGCTGCTTCTCGCCGTCTGGTTACATTTTAGCCCCACCCTATTTATATACGGTCATCCAGTAAGGAGGGGACATGGAGGGATGAGGATGTCCTTGTCAATCTGCTCCTGGGGCTGGCGAGATCAGCCATCCGTGGGTCTTGGAAACGGGTGGCGGAGGGATCTGCCCGGGCAAACTGTCTGGCAATGTTTAGGAAGTACATTCGTTCCCGGGTAAATAAGGTCCACGGCGACCTTAGGGGCGTTCCGGGATCGTGGGCTTCTCGTGGGGGCTGGGGCGGGGGGTTAGTGCCATCATCGACAGAGATGGAAACATTTTGGTTTAATGTGTATTGTCTATTTGTAGTGTAGTAATTGTATTAGTCTCTGGTTTGTATATCAAGTCAAGTCACTTCTATTGTCATTTCGACCATAACTGCTGGTACAGTACATAGTAAAAACGAGACAACATTTTTCAGGACCATGGTATTACACGGCACAGTACTAAAACTAGACTGAACTACGTAAAAAAAAAACAACACAGAGAAAGCTACACTAGACTACAGACCTACCCAGGACTGCGTAAAGTGCACAGAAACAGTGCAGGCATTTACAATAAATAATAAACAGGACAATAGGGCAAGGTGTCAGTCCAGGCTTTGGATATTGAGGAGAATGATAGCTTGGGGGAAGAAACTGTTACATAGTCTGGTCGCGAGAGCCCGAATGCTTCGGAGCCTTTTCCCAGACGGCAGGAGGGAGAAGGGATTGTATGAGGGACACATGGGGTCCTTCATAATGCTGTTTCCTTTGCGGATGCAGTGTGTAGTGTAAATGTCCGTGATGGCTGGAAGAGAGACCCCGATGATCTTCTCAGCTGACCTCACTATCCGCTGCAGGGTCTCACGATCCGAGATGGTGCAATTTCCGAACCAGGAAGTGATGCAGCTGCTCAGGATGCTCTCAATACAACCGCTGTAGAATGTGACGAGGATGGGGGGTGGGAGATGGACTTTCCTCAGCCTTCGCAGAAAGTAGAGATGCTGCTGGGCTTTCCTTGCTATAGTGCTGGAGTTGAGGGACCAGGTGAGATTCTCCATCAGGTGAACACCAAGAAATTTGGTGCTTTTTACGATCTCTACCGAGGAGCTATCAATGTTCAGCGGGGAGTGGTCGCTCCGTGCCCTCCTGAAGTCAACAACCATCTCTTTTGTTTTGTTCACATTCAGAGACAGGTTGTTGGCTCTGCAGCAGTCCGTTAGCCGCTGCACCTCCTCTCTGTAAGCTGACTCGTTCTTGCTGATGAGACCCACTACGGTCGTGTCATCGGCGAACTTGATGATATGGTTCGAGCTGTGTGTTGCAGCACAGTCGTGGGTCAGCAGAGTGAACAGCAGTGGACTGAGCAAGCAACACTGGGGGGCCCCGTGCTCAGTGTGATGGTGTTGGAGATGCTGCTCCCGATCCGGACTGACTGAGATCTCCCAGTCAGGAAGTCTAGGATCCAGTTGCAGAGGGAGGTGTTCAGGCCCAGTAGGCTCAGCTTTCCAATCAGTTTCTGAGGGATGATTGTGTTGAATGCTGAACTGAAGTCTATGAACAGCATCCGAATGAATGTGTCTTTTTTGTCTAGGTGGGTTAGGGCCAGGTGGAGGGTGATGGCAATGGCGTCACCTTTTGAGCGGTTGGGACGGTATGCAAACTGCAGGGGGTCCAGTGAGGGGGGTAGCAGGGTCTTGATATGCCTCATGATGACCCTCTTGAAGCACTTCATGATGATGGATGTGAGTGCAACGGGACGGAAGTCATTTAGGCAGGACACTGAAGACTTCTTCGGCACTGGGACGATGGTGGCGGCCTTGAAGTACGTTGGAACAGTGGTGCTGCTCAGGGAGATGTTGAAGATGTCAGTGAGAACATCTGCTAGTTGGTCTGTACATCCTCTGAGCAATCTACCAGGGATGTTGTCTGATCCATCAGCCTTTCGTTGGTTGACCCTGCACAGGGTTCTTCTTACATCGGCCACGGTGAGACACAGCACCTGTTCATTTGTACGAAGGGCGGACTTCCTCTCCGCCACGTCGCTATATCTTGTAGCACTGAATTTTAGAAAGATATTTTGTAAAATACAGGGGTCAGACATAGAGCAAAACTCCTTCCAAACAGTCCTGTGGTCAGACACAGATTGAAGCTCCCTCCACACAGTCCTGCGGTCGGACACGGAGTGAAGCTCCCTGATCGTTGTCACACCCTCTCGGGACAGGGAAATCACAGTTTATTGATTCTGTCTCCCTCGAGTTAAGCTAAGAAGGTTCGGGCTTTGGAAAGAAATGTGGACACACATGCAGCGTGTAAATACAGGTCAGCGGGGATGCTGCTGAGAGGTTTCTGTGATGTTAATTAGCACCCAGTCTGTCTATTATTACCTCGGCTTTGAGGACTGATTTACATCTGTTGAGGATTAAACCCCTGTGATGCAGACACGGTGACACACTCTCCCCCAAACCCAGCACCCAGCACCCCGGCATGGCAGGCTTCAGAACTGAACCCGTTCAATGAACATCCACGGGTTCTGATCGAGCAGCTGTCCCCAAGCTCCCAGAGGCAGAGAGAAGAGATGATAATGAGCCAATGATGAATATTTTCCATCCCTCAGACGCCAAGGACTGGGTTACCCTGGAAACTGGGTTGCAGAGAGGTTGTAATCAGCTCATGAGAGAGGCAGAGAGGAGAGGGTGGGAGAGAGAAGAAAGCAGTTTGCGGTCAGTGTGAGAGAGAGGGCAGAGAGAGAGAGAGAAAGAGTGAGAGAGGGGGTAGAGGTGGAGAAATAGTGATAGAGATAGCGAGGAAAGCATATTGAGTTTGCTGAGGGATTGTAATCATTTTGTGTGCGAGGCAGAGAGAGAAAGGGAGTGGGAGGCAGTGTAAGTGGCAGAGAGTGAGAGAAAGAGAGAGACAGCGAGTGTGAGATGGGGAGAGCAAACTCCATAGTTATTGAGAAGTAATCAGTTTGTGATCGATAGAGAGACGGAGTGAGTGAGAGAGAGAGAGAGGGAGAGAGAGAGAAGACGGAGCGGAGGGAGTGAGTGAGATAGAGAGAGAGAAGGGGGAGGGAGGGAGAGCAGAAGAGACTCGGAGATCCCAGCTTTGTATTCGATTTCCGCGAGGGTTGTTCTGGAACACGGTTCTCTGAGACACTATGGGATCTGCCCCTTCCGCAGCCCTGCCCAAGGTCATTCACCTGGAGGTGGATGGAAGGATTCGAAAGGTGGGATTATTGTCCAATGGTTTCTCACTTCATCCCTCATTATCAGCGCCCAGAAACAGCTCATCCTTTGAAGGAATAGAGTACGCCCTTATCCAGAACTGGGTTCGCGGGATAGGAATCCTACCGTAACATGGATATGTACGGTGGGACGGTATGGAGGAAAATTCACTCTGTGTTTGACCCCAGGAGTGTGTGATGAGACGATGAGGAGGGACCTTCACTCTGTGTCTAACCTCGAGAGTGTGTGATCGATTGGTGTGGAGGGAGCTTTGCTCCGTTTCTGACCACAGGAGTGTGTGCTGGGATGGTATGGAGGGAGCTTCACTCTGTGTCTCATCCTAGAAATCTGTGATGGTGTGGTGGAAGTTCCACTTGGTGTCTGACCTCGGGAACGTGTGATGGGATATTTGAAACGTTGATCTCTAGTGGTGGTCCTAGACACTGAAGAAGATTGGTTATTTCCTTGAACCCCAGGAGGTGGCCATAAGGCCCATCCTAACTGTGACGGTGCATGGAGCAGTCCCATTCCCACACGGAATTTACATGTAACCGGTTTTCCTCGCAGTCACAGTCTGAGAGCTGGGTCAGTAACTGAGACAAAGGCTCCCCTGTCTTGTCAAAATGTTCTGGCAGCTCGTTTTGTGCGCTGCCTGGGTGACTGATCCCACTCCACGCTGAGGGTCTCTCCTGATCCCGGGAAACATCTCCAGCCTGTTCTGTCTCTCCCATCGCCAGCCAGTAGCGAGGCCATTCGGCCCATCCCTCTCATTCCAGCCTTTGAAATAGCCTTTCCAATCAGATCCCCATCTCCTTCTCCCGATGTTTATTCTCTATTGGGAAGCTCCCACCCGATTTGTTTCCGTCGCACTTCCCCCTCCTTTCTAACAGAACATTATCTCCCCTTCACCTCTCCACGGAAAATGTTCTACCCCCGCAGTTACTCGACCATTTTGTTTTTGCTCCGATCACGTCATCGTCCCCAGGAGTGGATATTTCCCATTGCTAAACCCGGGAATCCAGGAAGGAGGCGCTTCAGCCGGCTCAGAGTCCGTGCTAGCTCTTCATCAATCCCATCATTCCCACCTTCTGTTCCTGAACCAGTCATCAAATGGAACAATCTTCTTCCACATGTCAGATTCAAAATTAAGATGTGCGTTTCTGAAAGAGGTCTGGGTTAAAGTCAAAGGACAAATGTGATTTAATTATGAATGCAGAAGCCCTGACAAGATTAACTGTTTGTGGAATCATTGAAGTCCTGAGATATGGACTATTGTTTTACAGAAACGTGTAAAAAAACAACTCCAAATATGGAATGGGAAAACACTGTGTACCTCCCGAGTCAGGGAGGAGGGGTGGTAAGGAAGAAGGATAAAACCTGCTGCCCTGTAAGGTTCAGGGTTCCCTTCTCTGAGGGGGCCCAGCTCTGCAGAACTGTTAATAAACTTTGTTTCCTTGAATTTGTCTTGAAGCCATTATTCGGGAGCGTGTCTCGTTTCTGACAACTTGGGGTGCTCGTCCAGGATCCACACTCCGGCCGTGAGGGGGGCAAGGAAGGACATTGGAGAAGGTGCACCCTGCCGAGTTCGGCAGTCCCTGATTCCTTGCTCGTCGCCCCGCGCGGCTTGAGCGAGTGATATCCGGCGGACTCAAGGAAACAAAGAGGGGTTGTCGAGGCAGTTGAGACAGTGAGCGATCGAGTAATTTCTGTGCACAGGACCCAGGTAAGAAATTGAATTCCTGTAGAGACGTAGTACACAAGAATCGTGGAGCTGCGGGGTTCCTGCAGGTGGATCCTCCTGTAGAGACGTAGTACACGAGAATCGTGGAGCTGCGGGGTTCCTGCAGGTGGATCCTCCTGTAGAGACGTAGTACACGAGAATTGTGGAACTGCGGGGTTCCTGCAGGTGATTCCTCCTGTAGAGACGTAGTACACGAGAATTGTGGAACTGCGGGGTGCCTGCAGTTAAATTCCTGGGCGATCGCGGGAATACAGGTTCCGGAATTGGACAGGAGTGACCGAGCTAGGTGGGTCACATTCAAATTAAATTCCTGCAGAGACGTAGTGCACGAGAATTGTGGAATTACGGGGTGCCTGCGGGTGGATTGGAACCGAGCAAGTCCTCGAGATGGGGAATAAGGGGTCTAAGAGAGAAAAGGGTAAAGGAAATCCAGGTGCCAATGATGAAAAATACCCCGGGGTACCCCCTGATAGTCCGTTGGGACGGATGCTAGAAAATTGGGATTACGGGAGGCGAAAAGGGAAGTCAAAGAGAAAAATGATACAGTACTGTGAATTATGGTCCCGTCAGCCGATCCAAGGGTCGGCTGTGTGGTGGCCTAAGTTCGGGTCTAGCGAGGATTGGGTACAACAAGCCCTTAATCTGTACGTGAATTCAAAACCTAACGTTAAACCCGAAGAAAGTGATTATGCCCTATGCTGGTTACCAACGACAAATAGTTATAAATTGAAAATGATAAATGAAGGGGGACAGAAAAAGAATACATGGGAGGTGCTCGACCACCTGCCACCCCCATATGTGCCCCCTACCGCTCCGCAAATCGAAGACCCTGAGACGGAGGTTGGCCAACAGCTGATTCGTGTTGAATTTGTATCGAAAGCATGGCCAGATTAAAAAAAAACTGGAAAAACTAGAAGATTGGAATACTAAACCCTTAAGTGAACTACTTAGGGAGGCACAGAAAGTGTTTGTAAGAAGGGATGAAGAGAAGCAGAAGACGGCAAGGATAATGGTCCAGACAGTGCGACAAGTAACCGCAGATAGTAGAGAGAGAGACGGGGATCATGGTTGGATCGAGGTAGTAGCCAGGAGCAAGGAGGAGGGCTAAGCTTTAAGATGTTTTCACTGCAACGAAGAAGGACACTTCAGGCACGAGTGCCCCAGATACCGACGGGAAGTGCGCTCGTACGTCATGATGGAAGATGAAGACTAGGGTGGTCGGGGGTTCCACCCCTTGGGGATGAATTATCGGCAGGAACCCCTGGTAAATTTAAAAGTAGGTCCCCAAGGGTCAGATACAACCTTTATGGTAGATTCGGGTGCCGAAAGATCTAGCGTAATCCAGATACCCCCCGGCGCCCGGACAGGAACAAAAGTAATGGGGGTATCCGGTATCGGAGGAAAGACAATACAAGTGCAAATTGTGGACAACGTGGAAGTCGGATATGAAGATAGGGCAACAAGGCAAGACCTTCTCCTGCTGCCCTCGGCAGGATTTAATCTATTAGGAAGAGATCTTCAAGTTCAATTGGGTATTGGAACCGTGCCAAGCAATGGAGAAATAATAGTAAAATTATTCGCATTAAAAGAAGAGGACGATCAGAAAATAGAGCCCGAGGTATGGTATAGAGAGGGAAACAGGGGAGGATTGAACATCAGCCCTTTACAGATTACCTTGTTACTGGACAGTCACCCAGTGAGAAGGAAGCAGTACCTCATTGCGATGGAAGGAAGAAAAGGGCTGCAGCCGGTGATTGAGGGATTGATCGCTGACGGACTACTGGAGGAATGTATGTCACCATATAATACCCCAATACTCCCAGTGCAAAAGCCAGATGGGACTTATCAGATGGTACAAGACCTGCGGGGCCTAAATGCAGTAGTCCAAACCCAATACCCGGTAGTGCCCAACCCTTACACACTGATGAGTAAGATCTCCCCTGACCATGAATGGTTCAGTGTAATAGATCTAAAAGACGCCTTCTGGAGTTGCCCGCTAGAAGAGAGCAGTCGTGACATGTTTGCGTTCGAATGGAAGTACCATACCCCGTGGCATCCCCAGAGTTCGGGAAGAGTAGAACGAATGAACAGCACCCTGAAGGCACAGCTAACCAAGTTGATGTTGGAAACCAAGCTACCATGGACCAAGTGTTTGCCGATTGCTCTCCTGAGAATACGTACAGTGCCCCGGAAGGACATAGGAGTATCTCCTTATGAAATGCTCTTTGGACTGCCATGTTGGAATAAAATAGAGGGGTATCCCACACTACAGGGGGGTGATTTATTTGTAAAGAACAATTTACTGGCCTTGTCCCGTTCCTTTGCAGAACTGCGGAAAAAGGGTCTCTTGGCCCAGACTCCGCCGCTCGACTTTGCTTTACATCAGATCGTGCCTGGAGATTGGGTTCTGGTAAGGACCTGGAAGCCGGAGAAGTTACAGCCACAGTGGGAAGGCCCTTTCCAGGTCCTGCTAACAACAGAGGCGGCAGTTCGGACAAAAGAAAAAGGGTGGACACACGCATCCAGGGTAAAAGGACCGGTGAAGCCCGAAAGCCGCACTGAGTGGACCTGTGTTCCCGGTGAAGAACCGTTGGTGGTGAAGCTAAAAAGGCAGCAAAAATGAACTCTATGTGGACTGTAACATTATTGACTGTAATATATTTGATTCTATATGTCGGGGAAATTGAAGGGAAATGTGACAAGTGCAGAACCGTGGTACGAGTGGGGCAGAGGGTGTTCCCAGGATCATTTGTGTCCCACTCGCATGTAAATGACCGTTGTTATGATAAAAGCAGAAGGGTGTTGGGAAAATGGTAAGCCGTACTATCAGGTCTATAATAACGGCGGTTGGTGGCGAACAGTACTCTGGATGGTGGGAGGTGGATTAATGAGTTTGATGCTTTTACCCTGCCTCATTCCCTGTGTACAAGCACTAATAAGACGAAGTGTGTCACAACTTCAGGCAATAGCAATACCTCAGCACGGCACTGGCATTGGAGCTGTTGGCAAAACAGCAGAGCCAGATGCGAACAGCAATATACCAGAACAGGCTGGCTGTGGATTACCTATTGGCCTCTGAAGGCGGAGTATGTGGGAAGTTCAATCTTACAAACTGTTGCCTCAAGATTGACGACAGTGGAAAGGCCGTGTTAAAAATATCCGACAAAATTCGGAAACTGGCCCACGTGCCCACGTGCCAGTACAAACCTGGAGATCCCTGGGGAACATGAGTTGGCTAGACGGGCTACTGGGAGGTAGTTGGTGGCGCACCGCTCTCCTAGTAGCAGGCGGGGGTCTAATGATTCTCTTACTTTTGCCGTGTGTGATTCCTTGTTTACGAACACTGATCAGGCGCAGTATATTCCAGCTCCAGGCAGTAGTGATATCCCAACATGGAACAAATGAGCTAAAACTTATGCTATTAAAGAAGAAAGCTGACCCTCCACGGGGGGCAGAGGAAGGACGGTGGGCCCCCTGGAAAGTGATAGAAATGCTAGCTGAAACACACATCTTAAAAAGAAAAAGGGTGGAATTGTAAGATTCAAAATTAAGATGTGCGTTTCTGAAAGAGGTCTGGGTTAAAGTCAAAGGACAAATGTGATTTAATTATGAATGCAGAAGCCCTGACAAGATTAACTGTTTGTGGAATCATTGAAGTCCTGAGATATGGACTATTGTTTTACAGAAACGTGTAAAAAAACAACTCCAAATACGGAATGGGAAAACAATGTGTACCTCCCGAGTCAGGGAGGGGGGGGTGGTAAGGAAGAAGGATAAAACCTGCTGCCCTGTAAGTTCAGGGTTCCCTTCTCTGAGGGGGCCCAGCTCTGCAGAACTGTTAATAAACTTTGTTTCCTTGAATTTGTCTTAAAGCCATTATTCGGGAGCGTGGCTCGTTTCTGACACACACATCCAATCCCAACGGGCCGTGGGTTTGCTCATCTCTGAAGGTGAATTGTGACATGAATAATTCGTGTCCCAGAATTTATTCCGGGGATGTGTGAAATGATCCACTTCGGGAGATCAATATGTGGAATACTGTGTTGACAGGGTTGATAAGGAGATGCTTGGTGTTTTGGCATTCATTAGTCACGGGATTGAGCTCTAGAGCCGCCAGGTGATATTGCAGCTCGATAAAACTCTGATTAAAACACACTGGAGTATTGTGTTCACTTCTGGTCGCCTCAATTTAGGAAGGATGTGGAAGCCAAGGGAATTTACCAGGTTGCTGCCTGGATTAGGCAGCATGTCTTCTGAGGGTAGATTGAGTGAACTAGGGCTTTTCTCTTTGGAGCAAAGGGAAATGAGACTTCACAGAGGGGTACGATATGATAAGTGGTATGTATGGAGTGGACAGCAGCGACTTTGTCTCGAATGTGCCGCCTGGTAGAGGCAGATACGACAGAGGTGGTTAATAGTCAATTAGACAGGTGCAGGAATGTGTGGACAATGGAGAGATGTGGGGAGAAGGAGTTGGGTGACATCAGTTTTAATAGTTTGGCACAATATGGTGGATGGAAAAACCTTTTCCAGTGTGGTACTATTATCCTTGGCTCCAAGGGGATCTTTCCAATCACCTCTGGTCTCCCTGCCAGAGTCAAGCACTCTCGTCCTGGGAAACATTCTGGTAAACCACTCCTGTATCCTCTCACAAGCTCCCAGAGTGTATTTCCCTGAATTGCACCAAGTCATTTCAGGCTGGGATAACTAAGCC
Organism: Hemitrygon akajei; assembly: GCF_048418815.1. Classification (NCBI taxonomy): domain Eukaryota; kingdom Metazoa; phylum Chordata; class Chondrichthyes; order Myliobatiformes; family Dasyatidae; genus Hemitrygon; species Hemitrygon akajei. The sequence continues at coordinate 173,568,520 of NC_133124.1, read as the reverse complement.
CGATGTGCTCATGCCTGGGGAGGGGGTGTGGTGGGTCGGGGCTTAGAAAAACCAGTGTGCCCCCTCTCCAGCCTGTTAGGAGACAGGAGCAGCGGAGGGAGAGGAGAGGGAGATCGTTCAGCCGAATGACCCTGACACAGAAGCAGAGGAAGCGGTGATTTGGCCCCATGACCCAATGAACACTCGCCAGAGGTCCAAAAGCAGTTCCAGGGTCTCTGCCCTATCCATGCACCCACCTCCCCAGGACCGAACCCTAGAACACTTGCCCCATGTGTGATGAGGCAGACCAGCACAGAGATGACTGTCGTGACTGCCTCTTCCCTCCTCCTCTCCCCTCTCCCCCTCTTCCCCTCCCCTCTCCCCCTCTTCCCCTCCCCTCCTCCTCTCCCGTCTTTTCCCACCTCTCCGCCCTTCTTCCCCTTTCCCACCTCTCTCTTCCTCACCCTCCTCCCTTCCTTACTCTCTCCCCTCATTCCCCTCTCCATCCCCCTCTCCTCTTCCTCCCCTCCCCCATCTTCTTCTGTTCCGCCCTTCCCCCCTCCCCGTCCCTCTATTCCAGGTGATCTTCAGCCGCTTATCCAGTCTGTCCGACGTCCGGGACCTCTTGTGTGCCGCTGCTGGGCTTCTCAGGTCAGTCGGGCCGCTTGGCGCAGCGACTAACTCCCCGCTCCTCAGCCAGAGGCTGGCACGTTCGAATCCGTACATCTTAGCACCGAGGTCCGTGCTGGGGGAGGAGTAGTGAGGGGGGAGCGCTACGGGAGGTGGGGTGTGGAAGGAGCACTGTGGGACCGACCGCTAAGAGGGAGTACTGTGGGAGGGAGTTTTATGGAAAGCTGAGGGCTGTGGGAGGGCATTCAGTGGGTGAGGGGGGAATTGGTGATGGGGAGTGCGGAGTGTCTGTGGGAGGAGATTCAGTCAGTGGGGGGAGTGTTCAGCAAAGTGACGGATATTAATTATGAAATATTTGTTTTATAGTTCTCCATATAAGGTTGTTGTTACATCATCAGGGCCCTCAGGTAAACAATTTTTAAATGTTAAATTCTTCCCTGTATCAGGCCCTCACTGGCCCAGACCAGCGTTTTGCCCATCACTCTATCCCCGTCGCTTCTCGGGCCGTAGTCCTGGTTCAAACATCTGCACCCACGGACAAGACAGCTCACGAACATCTCTACTTCCTCCGGAGGTTTGAGAAGTTCAACATGCCACTGTTGACCTTGACGATTTTTATCAATGCGCAAAGGAAAGCTTCCTGCCCCGGTGCATCAGGGCTCGATACGGCAACTGCTCTGCCCGTGACCGCAAGGAACTACAGAGAGTTGGACACAGCTGAGCACATCGCAGGCATCAACTTCCCTTCCAAGGACTCTGTTTACATTTCCCTCTGCCTTGGTGAAGCAGCCAGCGTGATCAATGACCCATCCATCCCCAGACATTCTGTCTCCTCCCCTCTCCCATCGGGCAGAAGATACAAAAGCCTGAGAGCATGTACCACCGGGCTCAAAGACAACTTCTACCTCACTGTCATAAGATTATTGAACAGTCCCCTAGTGCAATAAGATGGACACTTGACCTCACAATCTACCTTGTACCTTGCCGTCTGCCTGACTGCGCTTCCTGGGCAATTGTAACTGATACTGTTTTACCCTTGCACTATGTCGATGCACTGATGTGAGGAAATGATCTGTGTGGACAGAATGTAACATCACTGTACCTCGGCACTTGTGACAATAACAAGCTGATTTATTGATTTCACTCACAGACAGAGAGGTCCTCCTACAGAAATTCTGCACTGATGTCACCGTCCAGCTCTCCAGGTACTGGATTGAGAACAGCGGAAAGCGGGAACGTGATTACCGGCGCTCTCTGTCCCCTTCATCACTGACGGTCCCCGTTGCCTCTGGTGGCCAGGCCCACAAGACCACAAGACAGAGAATTCTGCTCCGCTATCCCATCATGGCTGATTTATTTTCCCTCTCCACTCCATGGACATCAGGAGACTGGAGAGACCAGATAGTCTGAGACTGTTTACCCTGGAGCAGTGGAAGCTGAGGGGTGACCTAGCAGAGGTCTATAGGATTTGTGGGAAACATGTAGGGGAGACAGTTTTACCTTGTTAATGGATCCCCAAGCATGATAAAATGGACTCCTGACCTCACAATCTACCTCATTGTAGCCCTTGTCTTCCTGCACTGCACTTTCTCCGCGACTGTAACACTTTATTCTGCATTTTGTTATTGTTTTTCATTTTTAATGTTTTTTTCATGTATGGGTATCAAAAACAAGGGGGCAGAGGGTGGAAGGGTCAAGCCCATCTGAGGGGTAATTACTTTCACACAGGACATTAAAATTATCCTTACACGGAGAGGGGTTGGTTATCTGGAACGGGCTGTCAGAGAACATCTTCTGTTCCGTGTGTTCTCGCTGAACCTCCCCTCATCCCTCACCACATCTTCAGGCCATGTAGGTCTTTGACTCAAAATGACATCTTTCTCCGTGCATATCAATGTTTTGTTGTTACATGTGACAAATAAATCCAATCTTTAATCTTAATCTTTTTGCACTCCCCCCCAATTTCTCAGAAAATTCCCTCTATACCCTCTCTCCTCACTACCTCCCTCCCTCCCCCTCTGCAGGTACCTGAGGGTGGACGAAATCGAGAGTGAGATTCGGAATAAGCTGACTGTCTTGGAGAGACGGGTGGAGGGTGAGTGATGTTTGTCCACCCCTGCACCTCCGACCACGGACTCCATCCCCCTCCTCAGTGACTGGGAGAGGGGGGAACGTGGCATTTCCACAGTAATGTCATTCAGCTACCCCCTCCTCCCTCATTCCCTATCTATTATTGCACTCTCTTTTGTTGGAATTTAAGGAAACGTTCTTGACTAACTCTTTCCCATCCAGCCCTTTTCACAGTCTGGGAGCCCCAGTCAATAGATGGAGAATACAGGTGAGAGGCAATGCCGAGGCAGGGTAATGGGTCCTACACAGATTACAGAGGAGGAGCTGTTTGCTGTCTGAAGCAAATTGTGGTGGATAAATCCACAGAACCTTGTGTTTTTTGCAACAGTCTGCGATCTCACTACAAATTTGCTCTTCTAAATCCCAGGGATTATTGAGTGGTCAGTGGCGGAGGCAGATACACTGGTGAAATTTAAGAGACTACTAGATATGTATATGGAGGAATTTAAGGTGGCGTTATATGGGCGGCAGGGTTTAAGGGTCGGCACAACATTGTGGGCCGAAGGGCCTGTACTGTGCTGTACTATTCTATATAATCCCATTAAAGTGGTCATAACTTTCTTATTCCTCAGTTCTACCCATAAAGTCTCAGTGGATGAACATTCCAGTCTGTTCTGACTGATCACTGCCGTGGCATTTTCCCTGACCAGTAATGCCACCCCAGCCCTTTCATCACCCCCCCCCCCTCCCACCCCCGGTCGATCTGACTCGTCTAAAACAATGGAACCCCGAAATACTGAGCTGCCAGCCCTGCCTCCCCCCACAACCAAATCTCAAAGATGGCTAAAATGTCATAATTCCCCGTGCTGACCCGTGCCTTAAACTCGGCCGCCTTTCCTGCAACACTCCTTGCACTGAAACACGCGCAGCTCAGAACACCAGTCCCACCACGCTCAACCTTTTGATTCGTGACTTTGTAACATCTTTCTTCACAACATTTGCAATTAGTAATTTTGTGATTAGTAAGGGTGTTAAAGGTTACGGGGAGAAGGCGAGAGAACGGGGTTGAGAGGGATAGTAAATCAGCCGTGACCGAATGGCGGATCGGGGCAGCCCACACGCCGACGCTCCCGTTCGATCGCTCCCCGTGATCGTTGCCCTCCTCCGTGGGCGTCCTCAGCACAGGCTGATCCCAGGATCCCACCGACCCGGAAGACGAGGCGGTTAATCGGGAATGGCTTGGATTGTGTTGCAGTGGAGAGCGGGAGGAGAGCCGAGATCGCCAAGTGTCAGGGGGAGATCGAAAGGCTGCGGGAAGAGCTTGCCAAGAGGTAGGAGGTACACAAGAGGCCAGCCTCCGTCCGATCCATGTCCTCAGGGTGAATTCTTCCCTCTCATTGGGCCAGATCAGCATTTATCGGCTCCCTCTCGCCTCCCTCAAAGGTGGGGCTGAGTCGCCCCTTCGAACCGCCGCAGTCCACGGTACTGTGGGGGAGAGAGGGAGTCCCAGGGTTCAGACCCGGCGACGGTGAAGGAATGACACACAGATTTCCGAGTGGCAGTAGAGGAGGGGGCAAACTGTCCCCACAGACATAAAGCTGCCCTCATCCTTCTGGGTAGTAAGTGGTGCGGATGTAGATAATGTCCGAGTAGCCCGGGCGACTAACAGCAGAGGGTTCTGTAGACGCTGCACACTGCAGCCGTGGTGGGCCAGTGGCAGAGGGTGAGGGTGAGGTGTTTAGGGTGGGTAGGTGCGGTGCTGATTGACCGGCCTACCCTGTTCTGGACTGTATTGAGCTCCTCGAGAGGTGATGGACAACCGTGGGTCACCAGCGTCCGAAAAAATAACCTCTACAGAATTTTCTCAGCAACTCTGAGAACACCCTGGAAATGTGGGGCGAGGTCGTCAGTGTTGGACAGAGGGAAGGGGACACACGGAGGGAGGGACTGAGGCTCAGGGTGAGTGGACCCTAGTCGTCGAGTAGCATTGTGAAGGGTCGTGGGATTGGGGTGAGGAATGAATGCTGAAAGCTGATCTCTCTGTCTCTCTCTCCCACAGACCCATCTGGATTTGTGACTCCCCGTGTCCCCCTGCCAGCAGGAGGCTCACCCCTCGCCGTGACGTTCCCTCATATCCCAAGGTAAGAACCCCCTCTCCCAATGTCTTCAGTCACTCCTCCTAGTCTCTGTGACCTTCTCCAGCACCTAGAACCCTCCTTGTCTCCTTCTACCCCTCCACCCCTCCCCATCTCTATACCCCTTCCAGCCCCCGCACACCTCCCAGTCTTTGTTACCCCTCCAGCTCCTATACCCCTCTCTGTTTCTGTGAACTGCTCTTCCTGCCAGCCCGCCCCTCACTGAGTGGGGAGCACAACACTGTGGGGGGGGCTGTGAGGAGGGAGCGTGGGCTGTGGGAGGGGTGGTTAGGAGGGTGCACTGAGGAGGAAAGCTCACACTTTCTCCAGACGAGACGTTAATCCAAGGCCCGGTCTGTGCATGTTAAAGTCCCACAGCCACAAATGGGGAGTCTGGGGTGGGTGGGGGAGTGTTTCTCTCTGGGGTCCCAGAATGCTGTTTATGAGATCTTACTGAGCGGTGTTTCCGTCTGCATAGACATAGGTATGTGCTTCTGTGAAGAGGCGCCAGGCCAGGGGTGGGGTGTGTGGTTTGGTGGGGCGGAGGTTTAAGACACGCATGTGGCTTTGACGTGGAGATGTTGCCCTCGTGCACTGACCTCCTGTTCCTCCTTGTGCCTCTCCCTCCCAGTACACCCTCTCTCCAGAGACCATCGAGGCACTGAAGAAGCCAACCTTCGACATCTGGCAGTGGGCTCCCAACGAGGTAGGCATCGGGAATTTCAGAGGCGGAGCTTCTGAGCACAGCAAGAGTCCATCACCGGGCCATGAGGTGCAGTTCCTCATCGAGTCCCACTCCATGGGGGATTCCCTGTTTGAACACAATGTTATTGTACTTGGCCAACTCTGCTTGGAATTTTTATTAGCTTGTTATTGTCACGTGCACTGAGATACAGTGAAAAGCTCGCGTTGCATACTGTTCATACAGATCAGATCACTACACAGTGCATTGAGCTGGATCAAGGCAAAACAATAACAACACAGAATAAAGTGTAGAAGCTACCAAACGAGTGCAGTGCAGGAATACGATAAAGTGCAAGATCATAACGAGGGAGATTGTGAGCTCAAAAATCCATCTTATCACATAAAAGGTCCATTCTAGAGTCTGAAAATCGTAAGATAGAAATTGTCCTTGATCTTGGTGGTGTATGCTTTCAGGGTTTTGTACCTTCTGTCCGATGGAAGAGGAAATGTCCAGGATGGGTGTGGTCTTTGATTCTGCTGTCACCTCTCCCTGTCCCAATCTATGAAATGTACACAACCTGTCACCTCTCTTCCCTAGTCTCTCAAATGTACACAACCTGTCACCTCTCTTCCCCAGTCTCTCAAATGTACACAACCTGTCACCTCTCCCTGTCCCAGTCTCTCAAATGTACACAACCTGTCACCTCTCCCTGCCCCAGTCTCTCAAATGTACACAACCTGTCACCTCTCTTCCCCCATCTCTCAAATGTACACAACCTGTCACCTCTCTTCCCCAGTCTCTCAAATGTACACAAACTGTCACCTCTCTTCCCCAGTCTCTCAAATGTACACAAACCGTCACCTCTCTTCCCCAGTCTCTCAAATGTACACAACCTGTCACCTCTCCCTGCCCCAGTCTCTCAAATGTACACAACCTGTTACCTGTCTTCCCCAGTCTCTCAAATGTACACAACCTGTCACCTCTCTTCCCCAGTCTCTCAAATGTACACAACCTGTCACCTCTCTTCCCCAGTCTCTCAACACAACCCATGTCACTACCCCCCAGTCTGTCAAATGCACACAACCTCTCTCCCCAATCACTCAATCCTGTCTTTCTCTCACCCATCTCCCAATCACTCATTTTCATCAGTTTCTCTCTACCTCCTTCTCTTTCTCTTTTTTAATTCTGTTGTGCTCTCTATCTCCCTCCCTTCCCCAATTCCCTCACTCACTGCAGCTCTCTCTCCCTTCCCTCCCACCCTCTCTCCATCTATTGCTTCATTCACTCGCTCACTTTCTCCCAAATATTCATCACTCTCTCTTTATTTCCAGTCTCTCACTTTTTTTGTCATTTCAATTTCTTAAATCTCTCTCCATTCTCTCATTCCCTGCATTTCATCCTCTACAATTTCTCAGCTTTGCTGCATTCTCTCTTTCTGTCTGTCTGTCTGTCTGTCTGTCTCTCTCTCTCTCTCACTGTCTCACACTCTCTCTCTCACTCTCTCTCTCACTCTCTCTCTCTCACTGTCTCACACTCTCTCCCTCTCTCACTCTCTCTCTCTCTCTCTCTGTCTCTGTCTCACACTCTCTCTCTCACTCTCTCTCTCTCTCTCACTCTCTCTCTCCCTCTCTCTCACTCTCTCTCTCACTCTCTCTCTCTCACTCTTTCTCACTCTCTCACTCTCTCTCTCACTCTCTCTCTCACTCTCTCACTCTCTCTCTGTCTCTCTCTCACACTGTCTCACACTCTCTCTCACTCTCTCTCTCACTCTCTCACTCTCTCTCACTCTCTCTCCCTCTCTCTCACTCTCTCTCCCTCTCAGTCTCACACTCTCTCTCTCACTCTCTCTCTCACTCACTCTCTCTCTCTCACTTTCTCACTCACACACTCTCTCTCTCACTCTCTCTCTCTCTGTCTCTCTCTCTCACTCTCTCTCACTCACTCTCTCACTCTCTCTCTCTTTCTCTGTCTCTCTCTCTCTCTCTCACTCTCTCTCTCTCTGTCTCTCTCTCACTCTCTCTCACTCACTCTCTCACTCTCTCTCTCTTTCTCTGTCTCTGTCTCTCTCTCTCTCTCTCTCTCTCTCTCTCTCTCTCTCTCATTTGCATCCTCAGATCTGCTCTCACACCATTCCTCCCCACCCCCTTTCAAGCAGAGAGTCCCAGACCACAACAGCTTCCCCCAGGAAATGTCGGCTCCAGCCCCGGTGGGTTATGTTGGGGATGAGGAGGACTGGGGAGAAGGGGGAAGATTGGGGGTGGGATAGGGTCTGGATCTGGATGTGTTTCTGCTCTCCCCACAGATGCTGAGTTGTATCGAGTACATGTTCCACAGTCTGGGCCTGGTCAACCAGTTTAACATCAATGGCATCACTCTGAAGCGATGGCTGGTAGGTATCCTCTCCTCATCCACCCCTCCCAGGAACCATTCATCCACAAGATCCCCATCCCAAACCCTTCCTGTCTACCTGGCTAATGCCCCTCCCTCTGTCTGTTGCACCTCCCTCATCTCACTCTTCATCATTCTCCTGATTCATCTCTCTCTCCCTCTCTCCTTTTCCCATCCATCTCTCTGTGAAAGAGTTGGGGGAGTGGGGCAGGGCTTTCGATTATTATACATTTCTGTATTCTTCTCTGATCTCTCTTAATTTTTCCCTCTAATGCCTCTCCCTCTATTTTCTCTCTTTCTTCTTCCCTACCTCTTCATCTGCATCCTTCCCCTTACCCTTCCAGATGTACAGAGATGGGATGGCGATGCGTGCCGGAGGGGGTCACAGAGATGAGAAGGGGTGCAGACGCCAGTGGGGGTGACAGAGATGGAGGGGCTAATGGGGTTGAAGGGGGTTACAGGGCCAGGAGATGGGGGAGGGGTTAATTGTTTCTGTTCGATGAGGTTGAACCCAGTGATGGAACAGAGGGATCCTCCCCTGATCCCACCACAAACCGATCCCATCCCGATCCCACTGGGGGCTTGTTGATGTTGGACAGAGGGAGGGTAGTTAGGGGCTGAGGAGGGGAGGATACACAGCCCCTGATGGAGGGATTGGACAAGTATGAGGCTGGAGCACCAGCAGGAACCTGATGGACCGAAGGGTCTGTAACTGTCTGCACCCTCTCTCTGTGCCACAGCTGAGTGTCCAGGAGAACTACAGGGAGAATCCGTTCCACAACTTCCGCCACTCCTTCTGCATCACCCAGACGATGCATGGCATGATCCAACTGTGTGAGCTGCAGGTGGATGTATGGGAGCACGTTCCGACCATCCCGTCCATACTAGCCCTCTGTAACGATCACTATGGTCAGGTTCACTCCTGCGGAGTAGCACTCCTTCCCCACCGCACCCTCCTCATTGCCCCTTCCTCCTCACCACCCCTCCACCACACTTGCTCCTCACTGTCCCTCCCACAGCACTCCCTCCTCACACTCCCCCCTGATTTGGAGGTGTTGGAGAGATGTTGGGGGCAGGGAGCCCCAGTTGGGTGACGTGTTGTGATGGGAAAGGGGGAGGTGTGAGCCCAGACGTACACTGACCCCATCCTTCTCTCTCGTCATCTCAGGCCCGGCTGAAACCCATCCAGATCTTGATCCTGATGACCTCCGCTGTCTGCCACGACCTGGATCACCCCGGGCTCAACAACACGTGAGTCTGAGTGCCCAGCCCCAGGGGTCACTCCGAGCTGGTATTCCCACTCCAACGCCTTGATCCCGATTCCCCCTGTCTCCCAGAGAAACACACATGAAATGCTGGTGGAAATCAGCAGGTCAGGCAGCAGCTATGGAAACGAATCAACAGTTGACGTTTCAGGCCAAGACCCTACATCAAGTCTAGAAGGAAGGCGGAAGATGCCACAATAAGAAGGTGGGGAGAGGGGAGGAGGACAAGTTAGAAGATGGGTGAGGGAGGGTGAAGTAAGAATTTGGGAGGTGATAAGTGGAAAAGGCACTTCACAGTCCTGATGAAGGGTCTTGTCCCAAAATGTTGTTTATTCATCTCCAGAGAAAGATAAGGACCAATCTTGTAGTAAAAAATGTGTACTGTTGAGGTTACCCTGTTATATAAAAAAAAACTGGAATGAGTTCAGAAAAGACTTACCAGGATATTGCCTTGGCTTGGGGGTATGAATTACAAAGAGAGGTTACTGGGTATATTGAAAGTGGAAGTTGATAGGTTTTAGAATCGTCACAATGTCAAAGGTTACAGGGGGAAGCCAGGAAAATCAGAGTTGAGCGATAGTCAATCAGGCATGATGGAATGGTGCAGTAGACTCGATGGGCAGAATGGCCTTACTCTGCTATGTATGGTCTCCATGGTATATCTTTCATTTTAAATAAACTCAATGACTTGACCTCCATAGTCATATACGGCAATGAATTTCACAGATTCACCATCCCCGGGCTGAAGAAATTCCTCCTTATACCTGTTCTAAAGGCATGTCCCTGTATTCCGAGGCTGTGCCCTTTGATCCTAGAATCGCCAACTATTGGAATGATTCTCTCCACGTCCACTCTATCTGGGCCTTTTAATGTGATTATTGAGATGTATTGGGCTGAATCTAAACATTTTCATCAATGACTTTGGAAAAAGAATCAGAGGTTGTGATGAGCTGGAGGCAAAATCCATTACTTAAGTTTGTTACTCAGATGTGGTATTGCACTAAACTATGGTTTGTGTGGACGAGGTACCAGCATAGCTTATACCATTCCCCACCGACTGCTGAACATCAGCTGAATGATGTTCGCTCAGCACACTTACCAAAATCATGGAGCCGTGCCACAGGCGTGAGAAACCCCATTGTCAAATTCAATTCTGAAAAACTAAGGGCCTTCATTTTCCAAACTGATATTGTCTATAACAAGGGAACAGTGGCTGTATTTCTGGTCTCCAGTCAGCTGGGTCCGATGGCAAAACTTCTTCAAGGTGTGCTTGGAATCCTTGGTGACAATGGTGTCACTTCCTCTGTGTTGAACCAGACTCCACCTCGTGGTTCATTTACCAGCTGCGATGGATAACAGTAGAGACACGGAATCCGGGCACATAAACCCCTCTGTGCTGTCACAATTCATGGATTTCTGGCTCTCCACTCTTCCAACACAGCAGCTGAGAAGAGAAAGAACAAAGTTTGGTACTGAACAACTTGTGGATCCACCAAACTCCTATGTGTAGGAATTGGACCTTGGGTATTGCTGGTGTGGTAATTGTGTGCTGTGTACAGCACAAATACCAGTTTGGAAGTTCAAGTTTAATTGTCATTCAACCACACATGAATAGCAATGCATATAGCCAAATCAAACTCTGTTCCTCCAGGAAAGTACTTGCTTTTCTGCTAAACGTGTAAAAAGTCTTGGACGTGTTGGACCAGGTGGCAACCACCATCAGACTTAGGGACCATATTGAGGGTCAAAGCGCAGGGACTATTTGACCTGTGTCCAATGCCAACTCTTTTCATGTTGGCAATCTCAGCCTTCGTGGTTGCCAGCTTTTCTGGCTCCAGTCTACACAGCAGCACATGGACTAGTGGGCCAGTTGTAGGACGTGGTGCCTGACCCCATGTTTTGTGGCGATAGTGGAGAGGTGAGTGGTGATGTTTGAGAATTCATCCAGCAGTTGAGTAAACTCACATATGCTTGACAGAGTCATTGTGGGGAAGGTACTGGGGGAGCAGGGTAATGACTAAAGTCCTTGACATCCAGAAGCTATCAGTTCTTAAGATTGACTAATAGTCCTTGAGCACTCAGGAAATCTACACTGAGTAGTGCTCTAGCCACTTTAGCCAGGAAGAAGTCCCATGTGTAACGTCGACAAGTGAAGCAGAGCGTCACCCAATGTGTCCCGTGAGTCTGGATCCTACTGGTGTTGGTGGCCTCCAGCAAGGCTTCGCTGCTCATCGCTTTCTAATCCATAGGTGATGGTAGCAGCACACTCACTTGAGCACAAGTGCCACACAGGAAGCATCAGCCTGAAAGGGCATCTGTAATGAATAGTAGTCAACTCTGGCAGCTGGAACCCATGGTGTTCACAGACTCTGATGTCCAATGCGCTGGCACCGTTGAAGCTGCAAGGTGGTCAGCATTCGTACCAAAGCAAACATGGTGACTGGACTTATTGAGGTAGAAAAAAGAGGAGGAATGACCTACTGCTCCCTGGCTCAGTGTAGACCATCAGCCATTTTAGCAAGCTCCGTTTAGTCCTTCACAGGTACATTAGTGAGGGCTACGTGAAATTGATCAGGCATTTGCTGCATGAAGAGTTCTTGAAAATAAAACAAGGATGGTGATTCCTCAGGAGAGACAGCATGTGGTCCATTAGCTCCAACGGCCTAGCATCCCTGAGGCCGTGCAAGGAGAGGAACTGTCTGGCGTGATCAGACTCCAGTAGTCCAAATGTCTGTGAAAGGTGAGCTTTCAGCGATTGGAATTCCTGGTGTTCAGGCAGGTGTTCAAGTAGACTCACCACGCTCACAGCCACGGAATTGCTGAGCCATGGAGTTGGTGTTGTCAGCAGTGATTGCTCACAATGCTAATTGGGCCTTGGCCGTAAAATAACGAGCATTTTACTCTCTAAACTCTGGCAGTTTCAAAGCGACTGTGTTGATTGACATGTTCAGCAACTCTGGAATCATCCTGGAGCATCAGGGTCACCATTGTGAGTTTTTGCAAATAAAAATGGTGGAGGCATTTTATGTTTTAGAAAAACCACAGCAATTGATTTATTGTACTCCTAACACGGAAGACAAAGCATGCTAAAAGTACTTTACCAAATTACATCATCACATCAGACCAGCCTCTTAAAGTGACCCCCATCTGAATGTCAGTGGCTGTGAATGATGTTCTGTACATTTCCACCAATTACCTCACCCTACACCACTAATGATGTTCGGCTCACTGGCCTATAATTTCCTGCTTTATTTTTAGAGTTTTTCATAAACAGTGGAATGCCATTGGCTATCCTCCAATCCTCATGTCTGCATGCTTTTATGCATTGAGTTGCAGCCACATGATTGGCTGATTAGATATTTGATTTAATGAGCTGGTATACCTCATAAAGTGGCGATTGAGTGTAATTAGAGTTAGCACTGAAACAGACTCTTCAGCCCAACTTCCACATGCCCAGCAAGATATCAGAGTCAGTCCCATTTGCCCGCATTAGGCCCATATTTCTCTAAAGCTTTCCTATCCAAATACCTTTTAAACAACCTAATTGCACCTGCTTCTGTAGCTACCACTGGCAGTTCATTCCATTTACCTACCACCCTCAGTCTGGTCAAAACTAGCCCCTTAAGTACCCTTTAATCTTTTCTTTCTCACCTTAAACCTACTGAATGCATGTGTAAACACCATGACCATCCACCTTATCTATGGCCCCTCAGGTTTTATAAATCTCAATCACGTCAGCTCTCAGCCTCCTAAGCTCCAAGAGAAAAAGCTTGAGCCTTTCTCATCTTTCTTTATAACTCAGTCTCTCCAGTCCCAGTGACATCCTTGTGAATCTTTTCTGTACCCTTTCCAGATTAACGACATCCTGAGTGTCCTGAATTGCACACAATATTTAAGTGTGGTCCCAACAACATCCTGTACAACTGTAAAATGACATCCCACTCCTGTACTCATTGCCCTGACCGATGAAGTCCAGTGTGCCAATCACCCTCTTCACTATCCTGTCTACCTGTATCTCCATGTTCTGGGAACTAGATTCTACAACAGATCCCTGAGACTGCCATTAATCCTACCCTGGTTTAACTGATAAAACTACAACACTTTATACTTATCCAATTTAAATTCCATCAGCCAGTCCCTTGCCCACTTTCCCAGCTGATCTAGATGCTCTCACTGTCTACCATGCCACCCATCTTGGTGACAGCCACAAACTGACCATAACGGAATTAAAATTGGCAAAACGGTTAACAGACATGAGTTGAGGAATGTGGAAGTAGGCAAATCTATGCCGGATGATATCGGAAGCTGTCATTCTGTGAACCTGTTCTCGTGACCACCACTTTGTAAACTGTTTTCGCTCTGTTTCGTGGTCAGGAATGGTTTGATCAGAGCAACTGAAGGTACACGCAATGAGGTCTCTCCCGATAACCCACTAAACCAGAGATAATTTCCAAACCGTAATCTGTTTGAGATCTCATTTGGTATGATAGAATCTGCGGGCTGATGAGGAGAATGACCTGAAGTAACTGAGACCAGTGCTTGACTGAACTGTGCAATATTAGAATCAATGGGAATGAGAGTGGAAAATGAATGGCTGTCCAGTGCCATTTGATCAAATGCGGCTCTGATGTTGAGGGTAGAGAATGCCACCTCACCCTGGGAGTTTGGTTCTCTTGTCTGTGTTTGGATCCCAGCTGTGATGAAATCTGGAGAGGAGGTGACTTTAGAGGAACAGCTTCTGTGAGCAGCTTGTTGCCTGGCAACTGGCCAGGATAGACGTGTCCTGTTCAGCGTGGATAGGATCTACTCAGGCAGATTGATGGATAGTTGCCAGTGACGTAGCTGCCCCGGAACAGTCTGGCTAAGGAGGTGGCAGGCTCTGGATCACAGGGCATCAGTACCATTGCCAGAATGACATCAGGAACCATGGTCTTTCCTGTACCCAATGTCATCTCTTGTTGATATTGTAGAGTCAACTAAACCGGCCGAAGACTTGTGTCTATTGTGCTGGGGACCAGTACAGGAGGGTGAAGTCGATCACCCACTCCAGACTTGTGTCTATTGTGCTGGGGCCCAGTGCAGGAGGGTGAAGTCCATCACCCACTCCAGACTTGTGTCTATTGTGCTGGGGCCCAGTGCAGGAGGGTGAAGTCCATCACCCACTCCAGACTTGTGTCTATTGTGCTGGGGCCCAGTGCAGGAGGGTGAAGTCCATCACCCACTCCAGACTTGTGTCTATTGTGCTGGGGACCAGTGCAGGGGGGTGAAGTCGATCACCCACTCCAGACTTGTGTCTATTGTGCTGGGGCCCAGTGCAGGAGGGTGAAGTCCATCACCCACTCCAGACTTGTGTCTATTGTGCTGGGGCCCAGTGCAGGAGGGTGAAGTCCATCACCCACTCCAGACTTGTGTCTATTGTGCTGGGGCCCAGTGTAGGAGGGTGAAGTCCATCACCCACTCCAGACTTGCGTCTATTGTGCTGGGGCCCAGTGCAGGAGGGTGAAGTCCATCACCCACTCCAGACTTGCGTCTATTGTGCTGGGGACCAGTGCAGGAGGGTGAAATCCATCACCCACTCCAGACTTGCGTCTATTGTGCTGGGTACCAGTGCAGGAGGGTGAAGTCCATCACCCACTCCAGACTTGCGTCTATTGTGCTGGGGACCAGTGCAGGAGGGTGAAGTCCATCACCCACTCCAGACTTGCGTCTATTGTGCTGGGGACCAGTGCAGGAGGGTGAAGTCCATCACCCACTCCAGACTTGCGTCTATTGTGCTGGGGCCCAGTGCAGGAGGGTGAAGTCCATCACCCACTCCAGACTTGTGTCTATTGTGCTGGGGCCCAGTGCAGGAGGGTGAAGTCGATCACCCACTCCAGACTTGTGTCTATTGTGCTGGGGCCCAGTACAGGAGGGTGAAGTCCATCACCCACTCCAGACTTGTGCCTATTGTGCTGGGGACCAGTGCGGGAGGGTGAAGTCCATCACCCACTCCAGACTTGTGTCTATTGTGCTGGGGCCCAGTGCGGGAGGGTGAAGTCCATCACCCACTCCAGACTTGTGTCTATTGTGCTGGGGCCCAGTGCGGGAGGGTGAAGTAGATCACCCACTCCAGACTTGTGTCTATTGTGCTGGGGACCAGTGCGGGAGGGTGAGGTCCATCACCCACTCCAGACTTGTGTCTATTGTGCTGGGGACCAGTGCGGGAGGGTGAAGTCCATCACCCACTCCAGACTTGTGTCTATTGTGCTGGGGCCCAGTGCAGGAGGGTGAATTCCATCACCCACTCCAGACTTGTGTCTATTGTGCTGGGGACCAGTGCAGGAGGGTGAAGTCCATCACCCACTCCAGACTTGTGTCTATTGTGCTGGGGCCCAGTGCAGGAGGGTGAAGTCGATCACCCACTCCAGACTTGTGTCTATTGTGCTGGGGCCCAGTGCAGGAGGGTGAAGTCCATCACCCACTGCAGGAAGACAAGCTCAGCCCTTCTGGATGAAGGTGGCAGCAAATGCTTTCTTTAGCTTTTGCTTTGGCTCTGATGTGAAAATCCTTGGCTGCACACTGCCCTTTGTGGCAAACCATTCATCACATCTTCCTCACCAGATTGGTTAGTCCTCCCCTTTCTCCCCATCAGCCAGCCCACCTTGACTTTCTGTGTTATCTCCTGCACCTCTTTATCTCCTGCAATAACCTTAGATGCCACATTGCAGGAAATCAAAGCTTTGATGGGACAATTTGTGGCAAAATTTGGGACAGGGAGCTGCATTGTCAAGGAGAGGAAGGAAATCCAATAGAGGCAAACGGTTCAGAGATGTAAAACTGATAGACCTTTAATCCCACTCTTAATAAATGTAACATTAGACAAATCCTCTGTGGAACATGCACTCAGTGATTACTCTATTAGGGACATCCAGTCATCTGACAGCAACTTCATGCTTAAAAGCATCCAGACATGGTCAAGAGGTTCATACCAAGCATCAGAGTGGTGAAGAAATGTGATCTAAGTGACTGACTGTGGAATAATTGTTGGTGCCAGACAGGGTGGTTTGAGTACCTCAGACCCTGCTGATCTCCTGGGATTTTCATGTACAACGGTCTCTAGAGTTTACAGCATGTTGTGTGAAAACAAACAAACAAAAAATAAAAACTGGTGAGCTGCAATTTTGAGGGAAAATGCCTTGTTAATGAGAGACTCGGAGAAGAATGGGCAGACTGATTCAGCTGACAGGAAGGCGACAGTAGCTCAAATAACCACAAGTTACAACAGTGGTGTGCAGGAAAACATCTCTGAGTGGATAATAGGCCGAACCTTGAAATGGGTGAACTACAGCAGCAGAAAACCACATAACCCGTAATATCAGGACAAGACCGTCTCTGTTCCACTATTCAATGAATATGACTGATTTATGACCTGATCGTCACTTCATTCCCCTAACCCCATGGCCACCGATTCCATTAATATGCAACAAATCAGTACTATCACTGAACACAGGCAGTGTCTGAGCCCCCACCACCGCGTGAGTAGACTCCCCTTCACACGGAGCCCAGAGCTGGCTGCGATATTCCAACCATCCAGGCACCTTCTGTGCAAGGAGAACCAGGTCAATGTTTGAGGAGCACGTATGATTTTGGAAAGATATCTCTGCCCTTGAACTTGGACCCCCATACAATTAGTGCCAATGCAGTGTTTCCCTTCACATGCCCAGCGTACCTGCGTTGTAACCATCAGTAACCTGTGCACAGTGAACTATGACAACTTCCATCGAGTCACAAGGTCGGAAACCGGCCCTTCCCCCCACCTGGTCCATGCCAACAAAGAGTACCATCCAAGTGACCTTTAGCCCATATCCCTCTGTCCATGCACCTGTCCAGGCATCTTTGCCTCAACCACTTCCTCTGGAAGCTCATTTCATATGTGGATTAGCCTCTAGCTGAAAAAGATGCCCCCTGAGTCCCTGATAAACCTCTCCCTTTTCACCTTAAACTGTGCATTCACCCTACCTGTGCCCCTCATACTTTTACACAACCCCATAAGGTCACACCTCATTCTCCTGCTCTCTGAATCTCAGCCTGTTCATCCTCTCTCCATAACTCAGTTGTTTGGGTCCTGACAATGTCCTCGCAAAACTCATCTTCACTCTTCCCTACAGCAAGGAGACTAAAACTGAACATTGATTCCCGAAACCTGGGTAAAAGGATGTCTGTATTCAAAACGTCTCATTACTTTACAAAGCAAAATATTTGTCTTCCTGTCCCAAATGATATTGGAGCTGCAGAATCTGGGCCCATTCAATCAGCCTGTCCCTGTACGTTGCACCCACCCCCCACCCCACCCCCACATGGTCTATGTCCTCCTCACAGCCCCGTTTAATCTGCCTCTGTCTCTGACTCCAGCATGAGGAGGTAACCAGGCGGAGATCAGTACAGAGACCCAGCAGCCATCTGGGAAACCCTTCCAATTTATCCCAACATCACCCCACCCCCTCACTCAAAGGTTTTGAAGTCCGCTCACTGTTGTCACGTGGGGAACGCACTAGTCAGTCCACAGCAGCGAGGGTGACCCAAGTCATCTCTAAGTAGAGGGATGAATACTGGCCACAGCCCCCCACCCCTCGGCTGAAGGGAACCAAGTGCCTTCTTCCCAACAGTGTTGAACTTTCAGAGGTTCCTTCAAAGCACCTTACCTCTCCTCCCACAGTGCAGTTCTCCTTCCTCACCTCCCCTCCCACAGCACAGTGCTTCCTTCTCACCTCACCTCTCACCGTGCAGAGCTCCCTCACCTACCTCAGAAGGTGAAATGCTCCCTCCTCTTCCAATATATTTTATTAGTTTCTGCATTAGTGAATACAGAGTACAAGATATATATTATAAGTCAAAAGAAAATACAAAATAGTACCAAATACATTCCATTAAAAATAGAGTTACAATCACAAAACATTGTATTCATAAAAATTAAATCATAATATTGAAATATAATAATTTTGATATACAGAAAAAATATCTAAACCCACTACCAAAGTCAGAGCTGTTAGGAAAAGCAAGAAAAAGGGGGAAAACCCCTTATCATATAATAAAATATATTATTAGCCACCATCTGTACTTTACAACAAATCAACGGTTTTGAAAATAACTCAAAAATAGTCCCCACAGTGTATAAAAGTTTTGGCTAGATTCAAAAACTGAACATTGGATCTTCCTTAAACTTAAGCATGACATAACATCCCGTAACCACTGAGTATGAACACAGAAAGACTATAATTTGTAAATAATGAAAAAAATTATCTTTGGGTAAACTATATTTAGCTACATTTGCTCAAATGAAAGAAGAATTCCTCCAACAAACAAATCCTGAAAGCATCTATCCCATTCTTTAAAAACTGAATTGGTCATTGAAGGTTTAAAAAAATAGTTAAAACAAATGGGACTAGACAAAGAAAATCTCAATAGACCAAAGAATTTCCTAAATTGTACCCAGATCCTCAAAGTATGTTTAACTGCCAGATTTTCAGTTAGTTTACTAAAAGATAAGGGGAGTGAGGATCCCAGAAGAGAAATAATAAAAATTTATTAACGGAGTTAGCTTCTAAAGAGACCCATGTCGGACAGTTAATACTCCCTCCTCAACTCCCCTCACACAGCACAGTTCCCCTTCCTCACTTCCTTCCCACAGCGTGGTTCTCCCTCCTCACCTCCCTTCCCACAACGAGGTTCTCCCTCCTCCCCACCCCTTTCTCAGTGCAGTGCCCCCTTCTCATTTTCCCTTTTCCATGATCTATCATTAACGATAGCTTGACAAATTGTGTTTTAGAAATGCCCAGCTTTCATTCTTCGGTTAGGAGTGCAACACCTCGTTTCCTTTCTGTGTCCCTCAATGCCAACACCACCGTCTTTTTCACTATTGCTTATTCAATCAGAGAATAGCTAGTCAAACCGGAAGGTAATTTCCTTTTCAGCGTAACGGATCTCAATGAGGATGTCAAACCTTTGCTATTTGTCGATGTTATACTGCCAAATGTCACTGATCTTGGTCAGAGGGAGATCTCCAGATTTTGATTCCAATGTGGTGAAACTGGGGTGTTCCACTCCTGAGCTCCACAACTTCTTCCCACAGTGGCTTCATCGAATATCTCTAGCCCCCCTGGAAATGGCTACCTCCCCTTCCGCAGCACAGCACTGCCCCACCCACAGTGGGGTGCCCCACCCCACCTCCCGTCACACAGTGCGGCACTCACTCCACACCTCCCCTCACACACTGTGGCACTCACTCCACACCTCCCCTCACACAGTGCGGCACTCACTCCACACCTCCCCTCACACAGTGTGGCACTCACTCCACACCTCCCCTCACACACTGTGGCACTCACTCCACACCTCCCCGCACACAGTGTGGCACTCACTCCACACCTCCCCTCACACAGAATGGCACTCACTCCACACCTCCCCTCACACAGTGTGGCACTCACTCCACACCTCCCCTCACACACTGTGGCACTCACTCCATACCTCCCCTAATACAGAGCGACACTCACTCCACACCTCACCCTCACACAGTGTGGCACTCACTCCACACCTCTCCTCACACAGTGTGGCACTCACTCCACACCTCCCCTCACACAGTGTGGCACTCACTCCACACCTCCCTTCACATAGTGTGGCACTCACTCCACACCTCCCCTCACACACTGTGGCACTCACTCCACACCTCCCCTCACACAGTGTGGCACTCACTCCACACCACCCCTGACACAGTGCGGCACTCACTCCACACCTCCCCTCACACAGTGTGGCACTCACTCCACACCTCCCCTCACACAGTGTGGCACTCACTCCACACCTCCCCTCACACAGTGCGGCACTCACTCCACACCTCCCCTCACACAGTGTGGCATTCACTCCACACCTCCCCTCACACAGTGCGGCACTCACTCCACACCTCCCCTCACACAGTGCGGCATTCACTCCACACCTCCCCTCACACAGTGTGGCACTCACTCCACACCTCCCCTCACACACTGTGGCACTCACTCCACACCTCACCCTCACACAGTGTGGCACTCACTCCACACCTCCCCTCACACAGTGCGGCACTCACTCCACACCTCCCCTCACACACTGTGGCATTCACTCCACACCTCCCCTCACACAGTGTGGCACTCACTCCACACCTCCCCTCACACACTGTGGCACTCACTCCACACCTCCCCTCACACAGTGTGGCACTCACTCCACACCTCACCCTCACACAGTGTGGCACTCACTCCACACCTCCCCTCACACACTGTGGCACTCACTCCACACCTCCCCTCACACAGTGTGGCACTCACCCCACACCACCCCTCACACAGTGTGGCACTCACTCCACACCACCCCTCACACAGTGTGGCACTCACTCCACACCTCACCCTCACACAGTGTGGCACTCACTCCACACCTCCCCTCACACACTGTGGCACTCACTCCACACCTCCCCTCACACAGTGCGGCACTCACTCCACACCTCCCCACACACAGTGTGGCACTCACTCCACACCTCCCCTCACACAGTGCGGCACTCACTCCACACCTCACCCTCACACAGTGTGGCACTCACTCCACACCTCACCCTCACACAGTGTGGCACTCACTCCACACCTCACCCTCACACAGTGTGGCACTCACTCCACACCTCCCCTCACACACTGTGGCACTCACTCCACACCTCCCCTCACACAGTGCGGCACTCACTCCACACCTCCCCACACACAGTGTGGCACTCACTCCACACCTCCCCTCACACACTGTGGCACTCACTCCACACCTCACCCTCACACAGTGTGGCACTCACTCCACACCTCCCCTCACACAGTGTGGCACTCACTCCACACCTCACCCTCACACAGTGCGGCACTCACTCCACACCTCACCCTCACACAGTGTGGCACTCACTCCACACCTCACCCTCACACAGTGTGGCACTCACTCCACACCTCCCCTCACACACTGTGGCACTCACTCCACACCTCCCCTCACACAGTGCGGCACTCACTCCACACCTCCCCACACACAGTGTGGCACTCACTCCACACCTCCCCTCACACACTGTGGCACTCACTCCACACCTCACCCTCACACAGTGTGGCACTCACTCCACACCTCCCCTCACACAGTGTGGCACTCACTCCACACCTCCCCACACACAGTGTGGCACTCACTCCACACCTCCCCTCACACACTGTGGCACTCACTCCACACCTCCCCTCACACAGAGCGGCACTCACTCCACACCTCCCCACACATAGTGTGGCACTCACTCCACACCTCCCCTCACACACTGTGGCACTCACTCCACACCTCCCCTCACACAGTGTGGCACTCACTCCACACCTCCCCACACATAGTGTGGCACTCACTCCACACCTCCCCTCACACACTGTGGCATTCACTCCACACCACCCCTGACACAGTGCGGCACTCACTCCACACCTCCCCTCACACAGTGTGGCACTCACTCCACACCACCCCTCACACAGAGCGGCACTCACTCCACACCACCCCTCACACAGTGCGGCACTCACTCCACACCTCCCCTCACACACTGTGGCATTCACTCCACACCACCCCTGACACAGTGTGGCACTCACTCCACACCTCCCCTCACACAGTGTGGCACTCACTCCACACCTCCCCTCACACAGTGCGGCACTCACTCCACACCTCCCCTCACACAGTGCGGCACTCACTCCACACCTCCCCTCACACAGTGTGGCACTCACTCCACACCTCCCCTCACACAGTGCGGCACTCACTCCACCCCTCCCCTCACACAGTGCGGCACTCACTCCACACCTCCCCTCACACACTGTCGCACTCACTCCACACCTCCCCTCACACACTGCGGCACTCACTCCACACCTCCCCTCACACACTGTCGCACTCACTCCACACCTCCCCTCACACACTGTGGCACTCACTCCACACCTCCCCTCACACAGTGTGGCACTCACTCCACACCTCCCCTCACACAGTGTGGCACTCACTCCACACCACCCCTCACACAGAGCGGCACTCACTACACACCACCCCTCACACAGAGCGGCACTCACTCTACACCTCCCCTCACACAGTGCGGCACTCACTCCACACCTCCCCTCACACAGAATGGCACTCACTCCACACCACCCCTCACACAGTGCGGCACTCACTCCACACCTCCCCTCACACAGTGTGGCACTCACTCCACACCTCCCCTCACACTGTGTGGCACTCACTCCACACCTCCCCTCACACAGTGCGGCACTCACTCCACACCTCCCCGCACACAGTGTGGCACTCACTCCACACCTCCCCTCACACAGTGTGGCACTCACTCCACACCTCCCCTCACACACAGTGTGGCACTCACTCCACACCTCCCCTCACACACTGTGGCACTCACTCCACACCTGCCCTCACACAGTGTGGCACTCACACCACACCTCCCCTCACACAGTGTGGCACTCACACCACACCTCCCCTCACACAGTGTGGCACTCACTCCTCACATCCCCTCACACAGTGTGGCACTCACTCCACACCTCCCCGCACACAGTGTGGCACTCACTCCACACCTCACCTCACACAGTGTGGCACTCACTCCACACCACCCCTCACATAGTGTGGCACTCACTCCACACCTCCCCTCACACAGTGTGGCACTCACACCACACCTCCCCTCACACAGTGTGGCACTCACACCACACCTCCCCTCACACAGTGTGGCACTCACTCCTCACATCCCCTCACACAGTGTGGCACTCACTCCACACCACCCCTCACACAGTGTGGCACTCACTCCACACCTCCCCGCACACAGTGTGGCACTCACTCCACACCTCCCCTCACACAGTGTGGCACTCACTCCACACCTCCCCGCACACAGTGTGGCACTCACTCCACACCTCCCCGCACACAGTGTGGCACTCACTCCACACCTCCCCTCACACAGTGTGGCACTCACTCCACACCTCCCCTCACACAGTGTGGCACTCACACCACACCTCCCCTCACACACTGTGGCACTCACTCCACACCTCTCCTCACACAGTGTGGCACTCACTCCACACCTCCCCTCACACACTGTGGCACTCACACCACACCTCCCCTCACACAGTGCGGCACTCACTCCACACCTCCCCTCACACAGTGTGGCACTCACACCACACCTCCCCTCACACACTGTGGCACTCACTCCACACCTCTCCTCACACACTGTGGCACTCACTCCACACCTCCCCGCACACAGTGTGGCACTCACTCCACACCTCCCCTCACACAGTGCGGCACTCACTCCACACCTCCCCTCACACAGTGTGGAACTCACTCCACACGTCCCCTCACACAGTGTGGCACTCACTCCACACCTCCCCTCACACAGTGTGGAACTCACTCCACACGTCCCCTCACACAGTGTGGAACTCACTCCACACCTCACCCTCACACAGTGTGGCACTCACTCCACACCTCCCCTCACACAGTGTGGAACTCACTCCACACGTCCCCTCACACAGTGTGGAACTCACTCCACACCTCACCCTCACACAGTGTGGCATTCACTCCACACCTCACCCTCACACAGTGTGGCACTCACTCCACACCTCCCCGCACACAGTGTGGCACTCACTCCACACCTCACCCTCACACAGTGTGGCACTCACTCCACACCTCCCCTCACACAGTGTGGAACTCACTCCACACGTCCCCTCACACAGTGTGGAACTCACTCCACACCTCCCCTCACACAGTGTGGCACTCACTCCACACCTCCCCTCACACAGTGTGGCACTCACTCCACACCTCACCCTCACACAGTGTGGCACTCACTCCACACCACCCCTCACACAGAGTGGCACTCACTCCACACCTCCCCTCACACAGTGTGGAACTCACTCCACACGTCCCCTCACACAGTGTGGAACTCACTCCACACCTCACCCTCACACAGTGTGGCACTCACTCCACACCACCCCTCACACAGAGTGGCACTCACTCCACACCTCCCCTCACACAGTGTGGAACTCACTCCACACGTCCCCTCACACAGTGTGGAACTCACTCCACACCTCACCCTCACACAGTGTGGCACTCACTCCACACCACCCCTCACACAGAGTGGCACTCACTCCACACCTCCCCTCACACAGTGTGGAACTCACTCCACACGTCCCCTCACACAGTGTGGAACTCACTCCACACCTCACCCTCACACAGTGTGGCACTCACTCCACACCACCCCTCACACAGTGTGGAACTCACTCCACACCACCCCTCACACAGTGTGGCACTCACTCCACACCACCCCTCACACAGTGTGGCACTCACTCCACACCTCCCCTCACACAGTGTGGCACTCACTCCACACCTCCCCTCACACAGTGCGGCACTCACTCCACACCTCCCCTCACACAGTGTGGCACTCACTCCACACCACCCCTCACACAGTGCGGCACTCACTCCACACCTCCCCTCACACACTGTGGCACTCACTCCACACCTCCCCTCACACAGTGTGGCACTCACTCCACACCTCCCCTCACACAGTGTGGCACTCACTCCACACCACCCCTCACACAGTGCGGCACTCACTCCACACCTCCCCTCACACAGTGTGGCACCCACTCCACACCTCCCCTCAGACAGTGTGGCACTCACTCCACACCTCCCCTCACACAGTGTGGCACTCACTCCACACCACCCCTCACACAGTGCGGCACTCACTCCACACCTCCCCTCACACAGTGTGGCACTCACTCCACACCACCCCTCACACAGTGCGGCACTCACTCCACACCTCCCCTCACACAGTGTGGTACTCACTCCTCACCTCCCCTCACACAGTGTGGCACTCACTCCACACCTCCCCTCACACAGTGTGGCACTCACTCCACACCACCCCTCACACAGTGCGGCACTCACTCCACACCTCCCCTCACACAGTGTGGCACCCACTCCACACCTCCCCTCAGACAGTGTGGCACTCACTCCACACCTCCCCTCACACACTGTGGCACTCACTCCACACCTCCCCTCACACAGTGTGGCACTCACTCCACACCTCCCCTCACACAGTGTGGCACTCACTCCACACCACCCCTCACACAGTGCGGCACTCACTCCACACCTCCCCACACACACTGTGGCACTCACTCCACACCTCCCCTCACACAGTGCGGCACACACTCCACACCTCCCCTCACACAGAGCGGCACTCACTCCACACCTCCCCTCACACATTGCGGTGATCTCTCTTCACCTCCCCTCCCACACCATGGGGCTCCCTCCTCACAGTCCCTCTCACACCACGATCCACTCACCTCACAGTCCCCTCACACAACACTGTGCTTCCTCCTCCCCACCCTTTCCACAACGTGGTGCATCCTCTTCACCACCACCCCCGTTGTACTACCCCCTCAACAGCTCCCCCCACCCCGGAGCGGCATTGCGTGAGTGATTCTGTCTTCTCACTGCACACCCTGCGCCTCCCACCCCTGAATAGAAGCAATGTGATTTTATTTGTCTGAGTTAACGAGTCTCTAGTTTCTGTTAATATGAATGAACATGATCAGAATGTAGGTGGTAACCTGGGTCTGTGGGACCCAGTGCTGTGTGGGATCCTGCTGTGTAGTTGGTTGCAAAGTTCCCTATATCATTGGCCTTCTTCCCGAGAACCAGAAGGCTCTCGACACCCCCCCACCCCGAATCCCCTGCCCACTAGCGCTGTGACACCTCAGGCTGGCCCGATTGATCGGAACTGCAGCTCTGAGTATATGATCGTCTCCCCACTGCGAGCAGGGCCCCCACCACCGGGCAGCTCCCGCAGGTTGGCGTACACTGGGTCACACTCCTCCCCCTGTCCAACGGACGTTACTGGTGAAACTTCCTGTGGGATCTGTCTCGTCCTCTGCCTCTCCGTGTCCTGGGGCAGAAATAAAAGCAAATCTCAATTCTGCATCAAACACCATTGAACTGCTCACTCCCCATCACGAAACTAATTCCACAACTTCTGGATTTACTTCCAAGGACTCTACAACTCAGGCTCTCCAATATTTATTACTTATTTGTGTATTGTTACTTTTTATTTTGTATTTCCAGATTGTTAGCTTTTGCTCACTAGTTGTTTGCATCAATGATGTGTGGATATTTAATTGCTTCTGTTTTGTTTTTTAGTTTTTATTATGAATGCCCACAAGAAAATAAATCTCAGGATGGATTGTGGTGACATGTATGCACTTTGATAATAAATCTACTTCAAACTTTGAATACTGAGGACAAAGATATTAAAACGCTGAACACTGGCTAGTGAATAACAGGCTAGAACCCTGCTGTGGGCACAGTCCTCTTGTTCTTTCCCCTCCCCTCCCTCATTTCTTCTCAGTTACTCTCTCCTCCCAATTCCCTGCGAGTCTCCTATCTTTGTCTATTTCATTCATTTCCTCTCTTGTTCCTCCTTTTTCTCTCTTTCCACCTCTGCCACCTTATCTCCGTCCCTTTCACTCCCTCCATCTCTCTTTCACACTCCCTCACTTTTGCTCCTTCCCTCCCTCTCATTCACTCACCCATGCTCCTAAACCCCAGGCCATAGTAATCTGTGAGCAATCCCCCCTCAATGTCCCCCCCGCAGCGCCGTGCTCCCGGTGTCCTGCCCTTTACTGGACTGAACTCTGACCTGTACCTGAGGTGTGGTCAAGTGTGCAGTGGAGCTGACGGTCGTGTCCAGGGTCTCCGAGGCTCTCTCCTTGGTCCGTGCATCCCGCCTGGAACAGCAGAAGGTTGGACTAGAGTTACAGAGCATTGTTGTCAGCCAAATCGACACCCCAATCTCACCTCACTGCGACATCCAGACCATTTGATACCCTCAGCACCACTCTGCCCCACCTCCTCCTTCCTCCTTCCCATCTCCCCACTTTCCCCACCCACTCCCTTCCCTTTTCCCAACCCTCATCCTCCCCACTTCCACCTTCCCATCACCTCAATTAACTCTACTCCACTCAGAGAGAGAGAGAAATATCTGAAAGTTTAATAGTTTCCTTCTTCGTTTGGACACCTCACCTGTGGTGTTGACAATTGACCACTGATCAAAACATAAAAACACAACTGCAGATGCTGTGGATCAAAGAATACGTACACGACGCTGGAAGAACTCAGCAGGTCAGGCAGTATCCATGAGAAAAGAGTAGCCAATGTTTCGGGCCGAGATCCTTCATCAGGAATGGGGGTGGGGACAGAGGGCCGAAGCCCAGTAATAGAGATAGGGGAGGGGGTAGGGCCTAGAGGCGCCAGGTGGAAAACCAATCAGAGGAAAGATAAAAGGGGGAGGGGAGGGGATAAGCATGAAAGAACAGTAGAGATAAAGAAGCAGAAAGTTGAAAGGGGAGAGAGGCAGAGAGGGAGCTCGGATAGGGGAAGGGGTGGGGGAGGGAATTACTGGAAATTAGAGAATTCAATGTTCATACCACCAGGCTGGAGGCTACCCAGATGGTAGATGAGGTGTTGCTCCTCCAACCTGAGTTTGGCCTCATCATGGCAGTAGAGGAGGCCATGTATGGACATATCTAGATGGGAATGAGAGGCAGAGTTGAAGTGTGTTTCCCTTCTGGCGTCATCAAAGATGCCCTCACCCGCATCTCCTCCACTTCCCGCACTTCAGCCCTTAACCCATCCTCCCGTCACCACAACAGGGACGGGGTTCCCCTTGTCCTCACCTACCACCCCGCCAGCCTCCGGATCCAACACATTATCCTCCGCAACTTCCGCCACCTTCAACAGGACCCCACCACCAAACACATCTTTCCCTCCCTTCCCCTCTCAGCTTTTCGCAGGGATCGTTCCCTCCGCGACTACCTGGTCCACAAATCCCTCCCCACAGAACTCCCACCCGGCACTTATCCCTGCAAGCACAAATGCTACACCTGTCCCCACACCTCCCCCCTTACCACCATTCCGGGCCCCAGACAGTCCTTCCAGGTGAGGCAACACTTCACCTGCAAGTCTGCTGGAGTCGTCTATTGCATCCGGTGCTCCCGGTGCGGCCTCCTCTACATCGGCGAGACCCGACGCAGATTGGGGGACCGCGTCATCGAGCACCTCCGCTCCGTCCATCACAATAGACAGGACCTCCCGGTTGCCACCCAACTCTGCCTCTCATTCCCATCTAGATATGTCCATACATGGCCTCCTCTACTGCCATGATGAGGCCAAACTCAGGTTGGAGGAGCAACACCTCATCTACCATCTGGGTAGCCTCCAGCCTGGTGGTATGAACATTGAATTCTCCAGTTTCCGGTAATTCCCTCCCCCTCCCCCTATCCCAGGTCTCTCTCTGTCTCTCTCCCCTTTCAACTTTCTGCTCCTTTATCTCTACAGTTCTTTCATGCTTATCCCCTCCCCCCTTTATCCTTCTTCTGATTGATTCTCCACCTGGCGCCCCTAGCCCTTCCCCCTCCCCTATCTCTATTACTGGGCTTCGGCCCCCTCTTTCTCCCCATTCCTGATGAAGTCCTGAAACGTTGGCTACACTTTTCTCACGGATGCTGCCTGACCTTCTGAGTTCTTCCAGTGTCGTGTACGTATTCTTTGACCACTGATCAAGGTGTGACTACCCAAGCGCTGTGTGACCACGGGATGACAAGGACCTGACTGGAAGGCAGGGAATTCCCAGTCTCCCTCATTGTGCTTTTGGATCTGGAGCTCTCTTTGTTTAGGTTGGTTTATTTTATCATGTAAGTTACGTATAACATTCAGACGCCATGTACGTCCTCCCCGTGACAACGTGGATTCCTTCGGGTGCTCTAGTTTCCTCCTACATTCTAAAGACGTACCAGTTAGTAGCTTAACTGGTCATTATAAATTGTCCTGTGATCAGCTCGGGTTTGGGAATGAAAGGCCTGTTCCATGCTGTGTCTCTTAATAAATTAATTTGTCATGTCTGTAATGTACAGTGCTGCTGCTAATTGCCATAACATATACAGTGCCTATAAAAACTATTCACCCCCTTTTGCTGCACAAATCACTCTCTCACCTAGATGGAGTCAGTTGTGCTGTGAGGATTACATTCCTTGACTTCTCTAGTGCCTTTAACACCATCCAGCCCAAGATCTTAAGGCACAAACTAACGGAGATGGGAGTAGACTCTCACATGGTGGATTGGATAGTGGACTACTTGACAGATAGACCTCAGTATGTGCGGTTGGGAGACTGTAGGTCTGACACGGTGGTCAGCAGCACAGGAGCGCCGCAGGGAACCGTACTCTCTCCGGTCCTGTTCACCCTGTACACATCAGACTTCCAATATAACTCGGAGCCCTGCCATGTGCAGAAGTTCGCTGATGACACGGCTATAGTGGGGTGTGTCAGGAATGGACAGGAGGAGGAGTATAGGAAACTGATACAGGACTTTGTGATATGGTGCAACTCAAACTACCTGCGTCTCAATATCACCAAGACCAAGGAGATGGTGGTGGACTTTAGGAGATCTAGGCCTCATATGGAGCCAGTGATCATTAATGGAGAATGTGTGGAGCAGGTTAAGACCTACAAGTATCTGGGAGTACAGTTAGACGAGAAGCTAGACTGGACTGCCAACACAGATGCCTTGTGCAGGAAGGCACAGAGTCAACTGTACTTCCTTAGAAGGTTGGCGTCATTCAATGTCTGTAGTGAGATGCTGAAGATGTTCTATAGGTCAGTTGTGGAGAGCGCCCTCTTCTTTGTGGTGGCATGTTGGGGAGGAAGCATTAAGAAGAGGGACGCCTCACGTCTTAATAAGCTGGTAAGGAAGGCGGGCTCTGTCGTGGGCAAAGTACTGGAGAGTTTAACATCGGTAGCTGAGCGAAGGGCGCTGAGTAGGCTACGGTCAATTATGGAAAACTCTGAACATCCTCTACATAGCACCATCCAGAGACAGAGAAGCAGTTTCAGCGACAGGTTACTATCGATGCAATGCTCCTCAGACAGGATGAAGAGGTCAATACTCCCCAATGCCATTAGGCTTTACAATTCAACTGCCAGGACTTAAGAACTTTTCAAAAGCTATTATTAATGCTTTTTGAGATAGTGATTTAGATGCATATCATAATTTTTTTACTGAGTTAAGTATTGTATGTAATTAGTTTTGCTACAACAAGTGTATGGGACATTGGAAAAAAAAGTTGAATTTCCCCATGGGGATGAATAAAGTATCTATCTATCTATCTATCTATCTATCTATCTATCTCTTGGATGTTTTCATGTTTTCTTGTTTTACAACATTGAATCACAATGGATTCAATTTGCCTTTTTGACTGAGCAACAGAAAAGGACTCTTTCATGTCAAGATGCAAAACAGATCTCTACAAAGTGTTCTAAATTAATTACAAATATAAAACACAAAATAATTGATTGCATAAGTATTCACCCCCTATAATGTGATACACCAAATCATGACTGGTCCAGCTTATTGGTTTTCAAAGTCACATAATTAGTTAAGTGGAGATCTGTTTTTGGAGACCTGTGTACTGTCAAGATATTTCAGTTGATTGTAGTATACAGTCTCTAAAATGTATTCACACCCCCATCCCATAAGTTTTCATGTTTCATTGTTTTCCAACATTGAATCACATGGATTTAATTTGTCTTTCTTGACACTGATCAATACTGTTTTTATTGTCAAGATGAAAACAGATCTCTACAAAATTACAAATATAAAACACAAAATAACTGATTGCATAAATATTCACCCCCCCCCCCACTTTATAATGACCACCAAATTATCACTGGTGCAGCCAATTAGTTTCTGCAGTCACATAATTAGTTAAATGGAAACCTGTGTGCTGTCAGGGTGTTTCAATTGATTGTAGTAAAAACATACATTTAACTGGAAGCTCCAACTGCTGGTGAGTCAGTATCCTGGCAAAAACTACTCCATGAAGACAAAAGAACACTCCAAGCAACTTTGTGACAAGCTTATTGAAAAGCACAAGATAAAAGAAGATGGATAAAAGAACATTTCCATGTCACTGAATATTCTTTGGAGAACAGTTAAGTTAATCATCAAGAAATGTAAAGGATATGGTACAGCTGTAAATCTGCCTCAGCAGACCATCCTCAAAAACCTGAGTGACTGTGCAAGAAGGGGACTAGTGAGGAAGGTCACCAAGAGACCTGTGACAACTCTGGAGGAGTTGCAAGCTTCAGTAGCTGAGATGGGAGAGACTGCGCAAACAACAACTGTTGCCCAGGTGCTTCACCAGTCCCAGCTTTATGGGAGGTTGGTAAAGAGAAAGCTACTGTTGAGAAAAGCTCACATGAAATCTCAGCTAGCATTGGCCAGAAGGCATGTGGGAGTCTCTGAAGTCAGCTGGAAAAAGGTTCTATGGTAGATTGAAAGCAAAAGTGAGCTTGGTGGCCATTAGACTAAATGCTATGTTTGACATAACCCCAAAACTGAACATCAGAAATCACCAACCCTACCATGAAACATGGTGGTGGCTGCAACATGCTGAGGGGATGCTTCACTGCAGCAAGCCCTGCAAGGCTTGTGAAGGTAGAGGGTAAAATGAATGCAGCAAAATACAGGAAAATCCTTATTTCCCAGGAGAACTGGGACTTGGGAGAAGATTTGTTTTCCAGCAAGACAATGACCCCAAGCATAAAGCCAAAGCCACACAGGAATGGCTTAAAAACAACAAATGTAATGTCAAGTCAGAGTCCAGACCTCGTTCCACTTGAGAGTTAGTGGCCGGACTAGAAAAGGGATTTTCACTCATAATCCCCATGCAATCTGACGGAGCTTGAGTAGTTTTTTAAAGAAGAATGGGGAAAAATCAGAGCGTCCAAATGTGCAAAGCTGGAAGAAACCTATCCACTTGAGAGTTAGTGGCCGGACTAGAAAAGGGATTTTCACTCATGATCCCCATGCAATCTGATGGAGCTTGAGTAGTTTTTTAAAGAAGAATGGGGAAAAATCAGAGCGTCCAAATGTGCAAAGCTGGAAGAAACCTATCCACACGGACTCAAGGCTATCAATGTTGCCAAAGGTCCATCTGCTAAATACTGACATGAAGAGCGTGAATTCTTATGCAATCACTTATTTTGTGTTTTACATTTGTAATTAATTTCGATCACTTAGTAGAGGTCTGTTTTCACTCTGACATGTGAGAGTCTTTCTGTCAATCAGTGTCAAATAAAGCCAAATTAAATCTACTGTGATTCAATGTTGTAAAACAATATAACATGAAAACTTCCAAGGACGGGTGAATACTTTTTATAGGCACTGTATACCACCAGCATGTAGGATGTAACAATGAACGTGAATGTTTGTTGGCTCCCAGTCAGTAAGGGAGATGGACAGGAACAGATGCAGACCCGATCGAAGCAGTCACCCACAGGCAGACAACAGAGGGTAGGGTTTGAATAGAAGCTGAATATTCCTCAGCCAGGATTTCACAGATTGAGGTGTTTGAGGCTACCTTCTCCCTCAATTCTAACCAATTTTTAGCAGGAGTGCCATCAAGAGTATCCTGACCACCTGCATTACTGTCTGGTACAGCAATTGGAAAGATGTTAACCAGGACCCTTAGGATTGTCAAAGATCCTTCCCATCCGTCTCACAACCTCTTTGACCATCTTTGCCCCCTCCAATCCCCACCATCAGGCAGGAGGAACCGTAGCATTATGAGAAGGACTGTGAGGATGGGAAACAGCTTCTTCCCCACTACTGAACTCCCTGAAACCACCCAGATCTCATCACTTATGAAGTGTTGTTAATGCACCTTATGATCAATGTTAATCTTACAGAATATATTTAATTATTTGTTATTTTATTTAGTAATGTTGTTTTATGTGCTGTGTGTGTGTTATATGCACTGTTTTGTATACCCTGGTCCAGGGAACGTTGTTTCATTTCATGGTATAAATGTATACAATTGAAACAACAATAAAACCGAACTTGAACGTTCATCTGGACTTACTTCTGGATGTACCTGGAGATGAAGAACCCAGCCAGTAGCATACTGAGAATGACACTGCTCGTGAGTAACACTGTGGTCCAAACAGCAGAGACTCCACCTGTAACATCAAGCAACAGGACAGCTTCAGAATAGTCCACTGTACAAGTCAAACCCTTTCTCATTTATGGACAGGCTACTGCACAGGATCTCAAAAAAGCTGCAGTAAATTCCAAACTCAGCAGCATCACGGGCACTAGCCTCTTCAGTACCGAAATCATCTTCAAAAGTTGAAGCCTCACAAAGACGTTGTTATGGACCTTCACCACTCAGGATATGATTTCTTCTCAATGCTTCCATCAAGGAGGAAGTACATCCTGAAGACACACACTCATGTGTGAGGAACAGCTTCATCCTCACTGCCACTGCCTCACCATTCTTTTCACTTTTTGTTTTGCTCTCCCTTTGCACAACTTATTTAATTCAAATTACTTTCTATAAATATATATCATGCCTATAAAAAGTTTTAATTTGGCTTTTTTGACACTAATCAATAGAAAAAGACTCTTTCATGTCAAAGCGAAAACGGATCTCTGTAAAGAGATAGAAAGAAATTGCAAATTCAAAACAAAATATTTTATTGCATAATTGTTCACCCCTCTTTAACAATGGCACACCAAATCATCACTGGTGTAGCCAATTGCTTTTAGAAAACACATAATTAGTTACATGGAGATTTGTTTTTGGAGACCTGTGTACAGTCAAGGTGCTTTCATTCATTGTGGTAAAAATACACCTGTGTCGGGAAGGTCCACCTGCTTGTGAGTCAGGGGTCTGGCAAAAACTACACCATGAAGTCAAAAGAATGCTCCAAGCAACTCCCTGATAGGGTTATTGAAAAGTACAAGTCAGGAGTAGGATACAAGAAAATTTCCAAGTCACTGACTATCCTTTGGAGAAGAGTTAAGTCAATCATCGAGAAATGAAAAGAATATGGCACAGCTGTACATCTGCCTGGAGCAGGATGTCTTCAAAAAGTGAGTAACCGTGCAAGAGGAAGAGTAGTGAGGGAGGCCACCAAGAGACCTATGACAGCTCTGGAGGAGTTACAAGCTTCAGTGGCTGAGATAGGAGAGATTGTGCATACAACAACTGTTGCCCGGGCACTTCACCAGTTGCAGTTTTATGGGAGAGTGGCAAACAGAGGCCACTGTTGAAAATAAATTCACATGAAACCACAGCTAGGGTTTGCTGGAAGGCATGTGGGAGACTCTGAAGTCAGGTAGAAGAAGGTTCTACGGTCTGATAAAACCAAAATTGAACATTTTGGCCATCAGAGTCAACGCTATGTTTGGCATAAGCCAGACACTGCACATCATGAATACACACTATCCCCACAGTGAAACATGGCAGTGGGGATGCTTCACTGCAGCAGGCCCTGGTAGGCTTGGAAGACAGAGGGTAAAGTCATTGCAGCAAAGTACAGGGGAATCCTGTTGGAAAACCTGATGCAGTCTGCAAGAGAACTGGGACTGGGAAATCAAATTGTTTTCCAGCAAGAAAAAATTGTTTCCCAAGCATAAAGCCAAAGCTACACAGGAATGGCTTAAAAACAACAATGTTCATGTCCTGTTGTGGCAAAGTCACAGTATGGACCTCAACCTAATTGAGAATTTATGGTTGGACTGGAAAAAGGCAGTACAATTGCGATCCCCATCAAGTCTGACAGAGCAAGAGCAGTTTTGTAAAGAAGAACAGGGAAAAATTGCAGTGTTCAGATGTGCAGAGCTGAAAGAGACCGATACACACAGACTCAAGCCTGTAATTGCTGCCAAAGGTGCATCTACTAAATACTGAGATGAAGGGGGTGAATACTTATGCAATCACTTATTTTGTGTTTTATATTTGTAACTAATATATATTACTTTGCAGAGATCCATTTTCACTTTGACACATAAGTCTTTTTCTGTTGATTAGTGTCAAAAAAGCCAAATTACATCCACTGCGATTCAATATTGTAAAATAATAAAACATGAAAACTTTCAGGGGGGGGAGGAATACTTTTTATAGGCACTATATGTAGTTCTCTTTGTAATTTATAGATATTGTACTGTACATTGCCATGTAGTCTTGCTGCAGAACAACACATTTGACAGCATGTGCTGGTGATACTGGACCTGATTCTGATTCTGATTCTAATGTAATATCCAGGACATTCGGCTTTTCATTGCCAACATTTTGTAGGAGACAGAGATCCATGTGTTCCTTCCCAATTTTACTTGGGCTTTGTCCTCAGCACATTGAGAGAAAAACCTAAATTCTTGGATAAAGGCAGTGGGGTCTTAAAGGAGAGTGAACAGTGTGATTCCCATTTCACCATCCCAATGTGTTCCTCAGCTTGGGATCTGATCCCAAGGGAAGCAGGGCAGCAGTCTGTACACAGCAAGATCCCATGACTAGCAATGTGATGATGACCATTAGTGGGCTTGGGATGCTGGCGTAAATTCCCCTCTATCTGTGCGATCTTTCCCCTCCCGCCGGAAGTGAAGGTGGACTTTGCTCACATGGAGCTAAGTGGGGGATGGAGGGAATTGTTGAGGAAGGGCTGCACTTCACAGAATGGAGAATATTTCTCAGAGATATCCTCACCTGTCATCCACAGGAAAACTGCGAACATGACCTCTCCATGTTGGTTTTGGACTGTACAGAAAGCAGTCACATCCTCCTCTTCCTCGCCCACACCCAAGATCAGCGAGCCAGTCACCAGTTGCCCGTCTGCCACCTGCCACGTCTGGAAACGACCGTGTGTCTGGTTCCCGCTGAGGTTGGCGAGGGGGAGGTGCCAGGTGAGCTCTCCGGGTGGGTTTGATCTGGCCGCACACACACATGTGATGACCTCGGGAGTCCGAGTGCATCCTGAGTCCCGAGAAATCTCAGGCTTATCTGGGAAGAAACAGGCAGGAGATGTTGGTAGCACTGATATATTGTAATGGTCCAGTGTTATTCTGAAGCATCAGCTGTCCTCTGTTAGACACCCCTTTCCATTCTCTGTAAACTGAGGCTGTCTCCATTTTGATGCATTGGATCCCCCTCCTCCACATTCAGAGATGCTCTTCTGCATATCACTGCTGTAACGTGTGATTGTTTGAATTACTGTCGCCTTCCTGTCAGATTGAACCAGTCTGGCTTTTCTCCTCTGGCCTTTCCCATTAACAAAGTGCTTTGCCCACAGAACTGCCACTCACTGGGTTTTATTGTGTTTGTTTTTCATACCATTCTCTGTAAACTCTAAAGTCTATTGTGCGTGAAAACTCCACACGATCAGCAGTTTCTGTAATCGTCAGGCTCTTGAACAGAAGTGGATAGTTACACCCATTTAAGTACTCTGTATATCGCTATTTCATGCTCGTTATTTATGAAGATTGATTAATATCTGCATTTCCACAGTTTATTTACAGTTAACAGTTCCTGATCTTTACAATTTACAGTTACTGTTCTACAGATTTCCTAAGTCTGCCTGCAGAGAAAGAATCTTAGGGTTGTATGTGGTGACGTGTATGTACTCTGATAATAAAATTTACTTTGAACTTTATACTCAAACCACCCTGTCTGGCACCAATGATCACTCCATGGTTAAAGTCACATAGATCATATTCCCTCCCCATTCCAGTGTTTGGTCTGATCAACAACAGAATCTCTTAACCATGTCTGCATGCTTTTATGCATTGAGTTGCTGCCACATGATTTGTTGATTAAATATTTGCATAAACGAGGAGGTGTACAGGTACTTAATAGTGTGGCCACTGAGTGTGTATTGTGTATCGAAGGATAAATAGTCCATTGACTTTGCACTTGTACTTAGAGATGTAGCAATGCATCTTTCATATTCACCCAGGAATTGTTCACATTGTTGGGAGAAGTGATTGAGAGATTCTGTGGGGCATCTAATAAAGACAAATAAAGAGGTAAACATGAGAACACATGGTGTAGAACAAGATTCCACGTGTCAACCACCTGAAAGATTTCTACAGTCAATTCCATTCCACCTTTGCAATGTGTTCCAATGTACACAGAATGTGGAAAAGTACAGCTCAGGAACAGCCCCTGTGGCTCATGATGTTATGGTGAGAGAATTATTCTAGAAACCAAATCTAAAACTAAGATAACCTATTCTGCCTACAACATGTCCATATCCCTCCATTCCTTACACATTCATATGCCAACCTTAGTGCCTTTGAAACACCTCTACCTTCACCTCCACACTTGATAGATCATTACAGGCTTCCTCAGCTCGCTGTATAAAAAGCAAACTCGTCCCGCGAATCCTTTTTGCATTTACGCCTTCTCGCCTTCATGCATGGACTCCAATATTGAACATTACAACCCCGGGTAAAAGATACCGACTGTCTATATTTGCTCTGAAATCTCTCTGTGTCTGGAGAAAACAATCTGTATGTCCAACCTTTCCATATCACACCTGCTCTGTCATCCAGACAGCATCCTCTTCTTCACCCTCTCCAAAGCCTCTCCACCCTTCCCATAATGCGGTGAACAGAACTGAATGCAATAGTTCACATGGGGTCTAACTGAAACTTTATTCACCTTTAACATAACTTCTCAACTCCAGAACTTATAAAGGCAAACATGCCTTACACCTTCTTTCCCAGCCTATCAAACTGTTGGGAGCTATGAACTCAGATCCCCAGATTCCTCTGATCATCAGCATTGTTCAGCGTTCTGCCATTGACTGTTCCTGTCACTTTACACCTGATTTTCCAAACTGCAACACCTCACACTTACTTCAATTAATCTCCATCTGCCACTTCTCTGCCCCATCTGCAACTGATCTCTATCCCGCCTAATCTTTTGGCAACATTATTCACTGTCCACAACAACACCAGTTTAGGAAATGGTAAATTAAACAGACCCACAAGCCAGGATGCCCACAAGAAGAAGGAACTTTCTCCATTCTCACAACTTCTCCAAAGCTTCAGAACAACAACTCACCATAAACTTAGCATGGCGATGTGGGCACCGGAGATATAGGTGGGTGAGGGAGGTTGGATTTGTGGGATATCAAGGTCAGTTCTTGCCTTGAGGCGCATCAGGCAGCACAATTTTCCATTTCCATAGCATATGTTTGCTCAAACCAACACGGACGGATGGAAAGCGTGCAAGGAGCTGGCCGGATTCACACTCGGGACTAGTTGCTGATGCCCCTACAGCGACGTCCCGCTCAGTAGGTTAATGCTCATTGTAAATTTCCCTGTGATTAGGCAAGGATTAAACTGGGGAATTGCGGGGCAGTGTGGCTCGAAGGCCTGGAGGGGGCTTTTCAGTACTGTATCTCAATAAACAAATAGATAGATTTAGAGGGAACTGTTGGACTAAGACCATCCACTCACATTCCACAGTGAGGGCTATTTCCCTCTCCAAACACCAGCCACAGCTTGTTGCTGGAACTTGTTGTGCTCAGTGTGACCCCGAGATGTCTCCACCTCAGGTTCGATGCTGGGAAACTCTGGACGGATCAGAGGATCGATGTAGGAATCCCTTCCTTCATATTCACCCAGGAATTGTTCACGCTGTTGGTAGAAGTGACTGAGAAATTCTGTGGGGCATCTAAGGACAAACCAATGGTTAACAGTGGAACAGTTTTGAGGCAATAGAAGATCATAAATCAGTTTTGAAAGCGAGCTGGGCCTGTTGGGACATGTCTGCGGAGCAAGAGATCACAGAGTGAGTTGGAGACAGTTCCATGCGGAGTGTTTGATGCTCTGGGCCAACTCACTGGAATTTACAAGCATGAGGTGGAATCTCATTGAAACACATCGAACATTGAAAGCCTTTACTGGATGATGTGGAGATAATGTTTCCTATAGTGTGTATGTCGAGGGCCAGAGGGAACAGCCTCTGAACAGACGGATGTCCATGTAGAATGAAGACGAGGAGGCATTTCTTTAGCCAGAGGATGGTGAATCTGTGTAATTCATTACCACAGACGGTTGTGGAGGGTGTCATTGGGTATATTTCATAGCTTCTTGCTTAGGGTGTCAAATATTATGGAGAAGACCAGAGACTGGGTTTGAGGGGGATAACAAATCAGCCATGATGGAATTTGTGTAGCAGTGTCGATGGGCCGAGTGTTAAGTATAACATATTAAGTGTCCTGTAGCCTCCCATCCTCCTGATAATCTGGCAAATGCCTGAGCTGTTACATTTCACCAGCCTGAGTAGAGGGGGCTGGATAACTGGATGGTGCCATTCTGCTACAGCCAGAGGGTTCTCTGGAGCTGCTTCATTTATGCCGTATCTTTTTAAGGAGAGGAATGTTTTCCCTCCTCAGCAATTTACTATGGACTGGCCAGCGTCGAATATAAACCCGCAGTCAGGAGATGATGGTGTCACTTGGTTTGAGGAGTATTTATTATGTTGTAACCAAGTTCTGTTCTGTTCAGCTGATTCATGTTTGGACTCTGGGACTGTTCTGTTGAGTTTGTAAATATTTTGGGTAAATAAAACCCCTTTTTTTTCACCTTTACCTACTCTGCCAGTTTTATGCTTACCCTGGTCCTTCACAGATGTGGCAGTGGTGGGGTCAGCAGTAGGAGGTGCAGGAAAGGTGTTTTGAATTTTTTTTCCAACATGAAGAAAGCAGTAGGAGGAGGGAAAACACCGGCCGATCGAGAGCAGCAGCTGGAGTTGGGGAGCAGTCTGAAGCTGAAGTGGAAGGTGGGGCCAGGTCCTCAGAAATAGAGGAGCCCCGGGAGCCCACTATTATCGACCTGGCCAATATTCTTCACACGTATATGGGACAGCAGCAGGTACGAGATGCCCAGTTGGTGAGGGCAAGAGCAGCGATTTACAGCACTGCAGCCCCAGTTCAATCTGCTCCAGTCAGAGGTGCAGGCCCACACCCCTCCAATATTTGATCAACCTCCTGGTAAGACAGATACTGTGGGGGCAGATGTTGTGGGTTCAGACACAGGCCCCCCTCCTGCCCAGGTAAACTTTGGGGTCTCCCATGAGGATGGCTCTACAGCAATACACTTGAGATCTACTCAGGAGCCAAAGCTTCAGCAGCTGACTGCTACTGATGATATTGAACATTTTCTTGTCACTTTTGAGAGAAAAGCAACAGCATGCAGATGGCCAATTGGAGATTGGGCCTTTAGGCTCATTCCATTATTGACAGGCAAAGCTAGGAATGCCTATGTTCATATGGACATTGATGATGCTGCAGACTATGAGGAAGTTAGAAGGGCTATTACAAAAAAATGATATAGATCCAGAAACCTACAGACAGAGATTTTCAGCCTTGAAGTTGAACCAGATGAAGGCCCAAAAGAACTATGTGTCAGGTTAAGGAAGCTTTATAGGAAGCGGGTTGACCTGAAGGGGAAGACGGTGAATGAAATTGGAGAAGTTACTGTCCTGGAACAATATCTGAGAATGCTTTCCCCTGAGCTACAGGTCTGGATTAAGGAGCACAACCCTGCAACGGCGTAGAAGCAGCTGGCCGAGCTGATGTGTTTGTTGCTGCCAGACGGAAGAAGCAGCCGTGGAGCTTCTCTGCCTGGAAGTTAACTAAGGATCACAAATGGCCAGGTGTCTCCCGGTCAGTACAAAGGGTGGATTCAGCCGGGGGTAAGGCTCCTGTAAAGGAGAAATCTACAGAGGTTAACTCATTTTCTAGATCTTCCAAGAGACTTATTGGTTACATGTGTGGTGAAGACGTTTACCATCCCTTCCAGGTTTAGTTTCAATTTCAACATTATAAAAAGGAAGTTCACTGAGAGGTTGGGTAGATTGTTTGATGTCCTTGGCTTTTGCCCGGGTAAGTGCAACTTTACAGACCTGACCTGGACGTAAAAGATCAAGAAGAACAGGCAAATCCTGACCCAGCACCACCGGAAAGGGGAGATGATCAGCAACCCCTACGTTCAGGAGATAATTCTGGCCTTGCACTTTGATATGAACATCTGCTGTGGGATAAAGCTTGTCATCTCCATGTACACAACAGATGGGCACAGTCTCAGTCATACACGCACTATGAGGAGGAATGAACTGTCTATGAACAAGGGTCTGGTCACTGCCACTGTCAATAAGTGCCTTTAACTCACAGCCATTCACCTCCACCATGATCTCTCTCTGCGATTGTCGTGGCTCCCTCTTTGACTTCAGATCACCTCTGGGCACATAGCACATCCGGATTGGTTTCAGAGAATTATTGGGGCAGACAAATTTAGTGTGCCCCTCTACACCACACATGTAACCAATAAGTCTCTTGGAAGATCTAGAAAATGAGTTAACCTCTGTAGATTTCACCTTTACAGGAGCCTTACCCCCCACTGAATCACCCTTTGTACTGACCGGGAGACACCTGGCCATTTGTGATCCTTAGTTAACTTCCAGGCAGAGAAGCTCCACGGCTGCTTCTTCCGTCGGGCAGCAACAAACACATCAGCTAGGCCAGCTGCTTCTACGGCCGTTGCAGGGTTGTGCTCCTTAATCCAGACCTGTAGCTCAGGGGAAAGCATTCTCAGATATTGTTCCAGGGCAGTAACTTCTCCAATTTCATTCACTGTCTTCCCCTTCAGGTGAACCCACTTTCCATAAAACACCTTTCACCTGACATATAGTTCTTTTGGGCCTTCATCTGGTTCAATATCAAGGCTGCGATATCTCTGTCTGTAGGTTTCTGGATCTATATCATTTTTTTGTAATAGCCCTTCTAACTTCCTCATAGTCTGCAGCATCATCAATGTCCATATGAACATAGGCATTCCTAGCTTTGCCTATCAATAATGGAATGAGCCTAAAGGCCCAATCTCCAATTGGCCATCTGCATGCTGTTGCTATTCTCTCAAAAGTGACAAGAAAATGTTCAATATCATCAGTAGCAGTCAGCTGCTGAAGCTTTGGCTCCTGAGTAGATCTCAAGTGTACTGCTGTAGAGCCATCCTCATGGGAGACCCCAAAGTTTACCTGGGCAGGAGGGGGGCCTGTGTCTGAACCCACAACATCTGCCCCCACAGTATCTGTCTTACCAGGAGGTTGATCACATGTTGGAGGGGTGTGGGCCTGCACCTCTGACTGGAGCAGATTGAACTGGGGCTGCAGTGCTTTAAATCGCTGCTCTTGGCCTCACCAACTGGGCATCTCGTACCTGTTGCTGTCCCATATACGTGTGAAGAATATTGGCCAGGTCGATAATAGTGGGCTCCCAGGGTTTCTCTATTTCTGAGGCCCCAGAATGCCCCGGAAGGCCCCACCTCCGCTTCAGCTTCAGACTGCTCCCCCAACTCCAGCTGCTGCTCTCGATTGGCTTGATTGAAAAAAAAATTCAAAACACCTTTCCTGCACCTCCTACTGCTGACCCCACCACTGCCACATCTGTGAAGGACCAGGGTAAGCATAAAACTGGCAGAGTAGGTAAAGGTGAAAAAAAAAGGGGTTTTATTTACCCAAAATATTTACAAACTCAACAGAACTGTTCTAGGTGCCAATCTTGAATCAGCTAAACAGAACAGAACTTGGTTACAACATAATAAATACTCCTCAGACCAAGTGACACCATCATCTCCTGACTGTGGGTTTATGTTCAATGCTGGCCAGTCCATAGTAAATAGCAGGGGTGAGAAAACATAAATGAAGCAGCTCCAGAGAACCCTCTGGCTGTAGCAGAATGGCACAATTCAATTATCCAGTCCCCTCTACTTCCGCCGGTGTAATGCAACAGCTCAGTCGTTTGATCTGGAAGGTTGAACTGCTGACAACTCGGTGAATCGGGTGGTTGGGAGTGGAGGAAGGACGGCAGTTGACTAAACAACTAGATTGTGAATGGACGGAGGATGGCGGGGGAACTGATGATTTGGGAAGTGAGTTAGAGATGGAGGTTGGCGGGAAAGAGGAATGGAGTGGAA
Organism: Hemitrygon akajei; assembly: GCF_048418815.1. NCBI lineage: Eukaryota > Metazoa > Chordata > Chondrichthyes > Myliobatiformes > Dasyatidae > Hemitrygon > Hemitrygon akajei. The sequence goes on along the minus strand of NC_133124.1, from coordinate 173,525,509 downwards.
AAAGCAAGAAAAGAAAACAGAGGTATGAGATGTCAAACTCTGAGGAGTCAGGGGATGACTGAAGCAGACAATAGACAATAGGTGCAGGAGTAGGCCATTCAGCCCTTCGAGCCAGCACCGCCATTTAATGTGATCATGTCTGATCATCCACAATCAGTATCCTGTTCCTGCCTTCTCCCCGTATCCCTTGACTCCACTATCTTTAAGAGCTCTATCTAACTCTTTCTTGAAAACATCCAGAGAATTGGCCTCCACTGCCTTCTGAGGCAGGGGATTCCATAGATCCACAACTCTCTGGGTGAAAAAGTTTTTCCTGAACTCTGTTCTAAATGGCCTACCCCTTATTCTTAAACTGTGGTCTCTGGTTCTGGACTTCCCCAACATCAGGAACATGTTTCCTGCCTCTAGCGTGTCCAATCCCTTAATAATCTTATATGTTTCAATCAGATCCCCTCTCATCCTTCTAAATTCCAGTGTATACAAGCCCAGTCGCTGCCATCTTTCAACATATGACAGTCCCGCCATCCCAGGAATCAACCTCGTAAACCTATGCTGCGCTCCCTCAATAGCAAGAATATTCCTCCTTTAATTTGGAGACCAAAACTGAACACAATACTGCAGGTGTGGTCTCACCAGGGCCCCGTACAACTGCAGAAGGACCTCTTTGCTGCTATACTCAACTCCCCTTGTTATGAAGGCCAACATGCCATTAGCTTTCTTCAATGCCTGCCATACCTGCATGCTGATTTTCAGTGATTGATGTACAAGAACACATTGTACTTCCCCTTTTCCTAACTTGACACCATTCAGATAGTAATCTGCCTTCCTGTTTTGCCACCAAAGTGGATAAGCTCACATTTATCCACATTATACTGCATCTGCCCATTCACCCAACCTGTCCGAGTCACCCTGCATTCTCCTAACATCCTCCTCATATTTCACTCTACTACCCAGCTTTGTGTGATCTGCAAATTTGCTAATGTTACTTTTAATCCCTTCATCTAAATCATTAATGTATATTGTAAATAGCTGTGGTCCCAGCACCGAGCCTTGTGGTACCCTACTAGTCACTGCCTGCCATTCTGAAAAGGACCCGTTAATCCATACTCTTTGTTTCCTCTCTGCCAACCAATTTTCTATCTGTGTTAGTACCCTACCCCCAATACCACGTGCTCTAATTTTGCCCACTAATCTCCTACATGGGACCTTATCAAAGGCTTTCTGAAGGGCCAGGTACACTACATCCACAGGCTCTCCCTTGTCAATTTTCATAGTTACATCCTCAAAAAATTCCAGAAGATTAGTCAAGCATGATTTCCCCTTTGTAAATCCATGCTGACTTGGACTGGTCCTGTTACTGCTATCCAAATGTGCCGCTATTTCATCTTTTATAATTGACTCCAGCATCTTTCCCACTACTGATGTCAGGCTAACTGGTCTATAATTCCCTGTTTTCTTTCTCCCTCCTTTCTTAAAAATTGGGATAACATTAGCTACCCTCCAATCTTCAGGAACTGATCCTGGATCTATACAGCATTGGAAAATGATTACCAGTGCATCCACGATTTCCAGAGCCACCTCCTTAAGTACCATGGGATGCAGACCATCAGGCGCTGGGGATTTATCAGCCTTCAGTCGCATCAGTCTACCCAACACCATTTTCTGCCTAATGTGAACTTCCTTCAGTTCCTCCATTACCCTAGGTCCTCTGGCCAGTATTACAACTGGGAGATTGTTTGTGTCTTCCCTAGTGAAGACAGATCCAAAGTACCTGTTCAACTCGTCTGCCATTTCCATGTTCCCATAATAAATTCACCCATTTCTGCCTTCAAGGGCCCAACTTTGGTCTTAACTAATTTTTTCCTCTTCACATACATAAAGAAGCTTTTACTATCCTCCTTTATATTCTTGGCTAGCTTACCTTCGTAGTTCATCTTTTCTCCCCATATTGCCTTTTTAGTTATCTTCTGTTGCTCTTTAAAGGATTCCCAATCCTCTGGCTTCCCGTTCATTTTTGCTATGTTATATTTCTCTTTTATTTTTAAACTGTCCTTGACTTCCCTTGTTAGCCACGGTCGCTCCCTACTCCCCTTAGAATCTTTCTTCATCTTTGGGAAGAACTGATCCTGTACCTTCTGTATTATTCCCAGAAATACCTGCCATTGTTGTTGCACTGTCATCCCTGCTAGGGTATCCTTCCAGTCAACTTTGGCCAGTTCCTCCCTCATGGCTCCATAGTCCCCTTTGTTCAACTGGAATACTGACACTTCCGATTTTCCCTTCTCCCTCTCAAATTGTAGATTAAAAGTTATCATATTCTGGTCACTACCTCCTAATGCTGTAGGATAGCAAAACAATGGAAAGAAGATGAGATTAAAGCAGTTATAAAACTGAGCCTTTTGGTGAATGGAACCTGATTCATTTGATGAAGATGATCAACAAACTTACTGGCGAGGTCAAAAGAGCAAAGGTATTACGAAATGGATCGAAATTAGTGATTTGTCGGGATAGTGCTCAGCAAGGCAAAGTGATAAGATTAAATAGAATAGACAGAAGAAAAGTACAATGTTCAGTACCCAACAATAGAAAGTGGACTAGAGGAGTTATTTCAGGAATACCAACAGAGGTTACTATGGTTGAGATTAAACAGAACATAAAAGGAGCAAAAATTGAGGCCAAACGTTTGAAAGTTACAAGAAAAAGAAACAATTGTGATAGTTTATCAGATATGATTAATTTCGATGAAGAAAAATTGCCGACAAAATTTTATTTCGGGTATATGTGTTATGAGGTCAGAATACATATACCACCGCCTTTAAAATGCTTTAAATGTCAGAAATTCGGGCATATCGCGGCGGTCTGCAGAGGGAAACAAAAATGTGGGAGATGCGCTGGAGAACATGAATATGGGAAATGCGAGGCGGAAGCTAGGCTGAAATGCTGCAATTATGGCGGGGAACACGGTGCAGCTTATCGAGGGGGCATTAATAGCAAGAAGACAGCTGAGATACAATATGTTAAAGTAACAAGAGATTAGCTATACAGAGGCAGTGAAAGGAATTGCTGAAAAAGAGAAGGCTATCAAGTGAACAAATATAGGGAATAATAAACCAGTGAACTGTGAGGGCTGTAATGTGATAAATAAGGATACACTAATAATGAGTAGAAAGGATTTCGTACTGTTCATGGTAGATGTAATTAACTGTTTAGTGTTAACGGACAAGAGAACCGAGAAAGCTAAAATTATAGTCAAGTCTGCAGAAAAATATCTTGGTATTACAGGGCTTGGGTGGGAAGTAGCTAAAGAAACGTTGAATGGAGGATCAAACAGTTCAAAGGCAGGGGAGGCGGGATCTTAATGGCAGTATATATATTTTACAACGGAATGCAAGGAGTCTTATCACAAATAGTCAAGAATTTAAGAAATATGTATCAGAGCTTAAGGAAAAAACCTCAGATTTTATGTATACAAGAAACATGGTTGAAACCACAATTAGATTTTGTTTTACAGCTATTAGGAAGGATAGAAGTAATGACAATGTTGGAGGAGTAGCAATATTTATAACCAGTGGGATGAGGTATAATATAATCAACATAGGGCAGAAATATGTATCAATAACAATCAAAATTTGGATAGGCAGAGAAAGTTTGGTAATAATAAATTATTATAATCCATGTAGAAGATTAAGCAAAGATGCAGTAAACACAGTGGGTAGTGGGATGAAAGGGAAAATAATATGGTGTGGGGATTTCAATGGACACAGTAAACTATGGGGATGTAAAAATATTGATGAAAACGGATTAGTGATACAAGAATTTATAGATGAAGAAAAATTGGCATCTATAAATAATGGACAAAGTATGAGATTTAACATTTCCCAAAACACAGAATCCACAATAGACTTAACATTTGTAAGTAGAGAATTAACAGGGATCAGTACTTCGAATGTATTAAAACAAACTACATTAGGAAGTGATCACTATCCCATACTCACAAAGATTCAGATTAAAATAGAACAAAATAAAGGACCTAGAGTGTCAAGGTGGAAACTAAATAAGGCAGATTGGGAGATATTTCAAAGAAGAAGTGAAGTAAGATGAATAAAGATTTTAGATGAAAATATATTGGATATAGAAGAAATGAATGATAAATTAGTCACAGCAGCAGTTAAAAATTCAGCAGAAGAAACAATTCCAAAACTTAAAGGTAGAGGAAAGAGTTAAAGTGTTCCATGGTGGAATTGTGAATGTAGTAGAAGTATAAAAGTAAGAAAAAAAGCATTTAAAGTGTTAAAAAGACAACATTTGGTAGAAACATTAATACAATATAAAAGAGAGCACAAGCAGAAGTTTGGAAAATAATCAGACAAGCAAAGCGAGCACACTGGAGACAATATTGTAACAAAATTGGAAAAGAAACTCAACCGTCTGAAATACGGGGCATGATAAGGAAAATGAATGGTATAAGAAGTAGCAAAGAGATTCCTGTGCTAGAAAGCAAGGACAAAATTGCAATTAACAATGTAGAAAAAGCAGAAATATTGGCGAAAACTTTTGTTAGCATACATAGCTTGGAAAATTTGACAGTTGAGGCTAGACAGCAAAGGGAGGAGAGGCTTAAGCAAAATTCAGGAATTACGGACAAAAGAGCAACATCAGAAGAAGTGCTGTAGACACCTATTAGCAAAACAGAAATAGAAAGGGCTATTATGAATACGCGGCCAACTTCTCCTGGGAAGGACCAAGTCTGGAATATAATGTTGAAGCACTTATCAGGAAGTGCACTTCTAGTTCTGCAGAGACTGTTTAATGATATACGGGGAAGAGGTAAAATACCATCTGCATGGAAACATTCTGCTATTGTTCCAATATTAAAACCTGGTAAAGATTCATCAGACCCGACAAACTATAGACCAATTGCATTAACTTCACAGCTAGGTAAACTTACTGAATGAATAATAATTGATAGGCTTACATACTTTCTAGAAAAAAGAATTTTTATTTCTCCCTACCAAAGCAGTTTTCACAAAGGAAGAACTACAGTAGATTCAATACTTAGCTTGGAATCTGAAATTAGAAAGGCTCAAACAATGAAAGAAATGGTCCTGGCAGTATTCGTCGACAGAGAAAAGGCATATGATATGCTCTGGAAAGAGGGAGTGTTAATTACATTGAAAGAATTAGGGGTGGAAGGAAAATTATATAACTGGGTTCTAGACTTTCTTTTTGATCAAACAATTCAAGTCAAGGTGGAAGAAGAGTACTCCAGGACATATTCAGTTGAAAATGGAACACCACAAGGTAGTGTCTGCACTCCATTACTATTTACCATAATGATAAATGACATATTTGCGCAAGTTGAACATAGTGTGGGGAAATCCCTATGTGCAGATACTGGGGCTTTATGGGTGAGGGGAAGAAATTTAATTCATATACAAAGGAAAATGTAAGACGCAATTAATAAAGTGGAGGAGTGGGCAAATAAATGGGGTTTCAAATTGTCTCTAAGTAAGTCGCAAGTGATATGTTTCTCAAGAAATCAGGAACCAGTTTGCGTGAAATCAAATGAACAAAAATTAGAGCAGATAAAGATAATTCCATTCCTCGGTTTGTTATTTGATGAGAACCTTACATGGAAAAAGCAAATTGAGAAAATTACGAACAAATGTAACAAAATAAACAACTTATTGAGGTGTCTTGCTGGACAGGATTGGAGTACAAGCAGGATATCGTTATTAAATATTTATCAAGCTCTAATAAGGGCTACATTGGATTATGGATGTGCAGTATACATGTCAGCTGCTGAAAGTAATTTAAAAATGCTGGATGTTGAGCGAGCTCAGGCCCTCAGGATATGTAGTGGTGCATCAGCTGTATCAGCCCTTCAAGTCAAAACAGGGGAAATGCCTTTAAGACTTAGAAGAATAAAGCTAATGCTACATTACTGGGTTAACATCATGGGGCATAACTACTCACATCCAGCTAAAGCTATATTAAAAGACTGCTGGGAACATAATAATCCAAATTATAATAGCCTTGGATGGATTGGGGATGCAGCAGCACAAAAATATGGTCTGCACAAAATGGAATATAGCCCTTCAGTTCCATTATCCGATATTCCTCCATGGCTCTTTACAATACATACAGTGGATACAAACCTGCAACAACTTTTTAAAAAAGTAGTCTAACTGTGGAATCAAATTGATAGTACAAGAATATATAGACCTGCATTTTAGAAACAAATTAGTAATATTTACGGATGGCTCCAAAGACCCTAGCTCTGGCCACACAGGTATTGCAGTCTACATTCCTCTGTGCAAAACTAGTATCAGGAAAAGAACATCAAACCATTTATCAGTGTATACAACAGAATTAATGGCAATATTGAGTGAATTATCTTGGTTAGAAGAAAATAATGTCAGAAAGGCTGTAATCTGTTCAGACAGTTTGTCTGCATTAACCTCTATCAAATCAAGAAAATCAGAAAGTAGACAGGATATTTTATTGGAGGTTCTATGCAAGTTATATACACTGACCAAAATGGGGTAGAAGTAAGCTTCCTTTGGGTTCCTGCTCATTGTGTGTGGAGGGTAATGAAAAAGTTGACATTATAGCTAAACAATCTCTCAAATCATCTATAATACAGGTCCAGATCCCTCTAAGCAAAGCGGAAGTCAAAAGCATTATAAAAACACGTATTGAGGAGACATGGCAGAAACATTGGGATGAGAGTGAAACAGGGAGACAACTGTACAAAATACAAGGACAAGTCAGATACCAAAGAATATCAGGTGGGCATAGAAAGACAGAAGTGATCATCAGTCGTTCAAGAATTGGACACACAAGTCTTACTGACACATTATATAAAATAGGGAAATGTCCAACTGGGTTGTGTGAAAACTGCAATCAACCAGAAACAGTTGAACATGTATTGATTAAATGTAAGAAGTATGAAAGAGAAAGGGTGAAGATGATAGGGGCGCTTAAGATGAACAAAAATAAAACTGCTGTGGGTATCGAAGACATTTTGGGAGTTCAAGAGAAATACGGACCTATATCATGGAGTATCTGAAAGACTCTGTTTTATTGTATAGAATTTAGGGAATGCATTTCTTTTCATTCCTCCTGTTTATCAAACGATCCACACTCCAGTCTAGCAGGTGGCGGTAATGCACCTTAAAGCTGGTTTGGCAACCGTCATACAACAAAATAAGAAGAAGCAGAAGCTCAGCCGTTTGCCAGATTATCAGGAGGATGGGCGGCTACAGGACACTTGATATGCCCGCTTGGTGGTGCGGCCGGTAATTGCAGCCGCCACAGTCGCCGCAAGCTCACTACCAAGGACAGCCCCACACTCTTACGGAGAAGGAGTTGTCCAGTCTGAAGGGCAGAAACGAGGGACAGTGTGATATCGCAGAGACAATGCTGAGCATCATCAATGAATATTGTTGTCACACTGAGGGAGCGCCGCACTGTGGGGGGGGGGGGGCGATAGTGAGTTACAGTGAGGGAGGGGTAATTCTGAGGAAGAGTCAAACTGTGGGAGGGGTGATACAGTGTGAGATCTCTCTCCTAAAGTTGAAAATAGCGGCCAAATTCTAAAAGAACGGGTTTAGAGACCTCCAGAAAGTTTTGGGAGTGAGGGTGTCATATTGACAGTGGACTAGAGCGGTTTCTTTCCTGCAAGGACCCGGTTTTTGAAGTTTTCGGTCCGTGTTTCTCGAGCGCTGAGCAGTGGCTGCAGCTGACGGATTGCCAAAGTTCGAGTGTTTAACTTTGTCCGGAGCGGGAACGGATTAAATCCGTTTTGAAACAGCGGAAACCCCTCCCGTTTAGATTGCCGAGCCCAGGGCGATTGGGAAGACTTCGGCGCGGCCGGAGGAAGAGCGGACTGACCTGGGAGACACCTTCGTTTTTGCAGCAGCACGGATGGCGCTGAGGTTTTTCAACCAGACGGACATCCAGCCTATCCACGGATAACTCCCATCTCCCTCCCCTCTCTGAACTGTTTCCTTTTGAGAGATTATTTGCTGGGGTCTCGCTGTGTTTAGCGTTCTGTAGTTGTCGAATTTCGGACTGAGTAGTGACTGCCATGACAGAGTGCATCTCCAACATGTCGGCATCGCAGTCGTATGCGGAGACTGCGGGCTCTGAAATTACATCCCGCGAAGTGAGTCACCCTTTCAAATTAATGGCTCTGAAAGATGCTGTACAACGTACGGAACCAACTTGAGTCAGTAGGAATGACGCTTTGAAGCCGACGTCGCTGGGCCTCCCCCCGCTGCTCCCTCTTTCTGTTCCTCCCGTCGGCACACACCTCCCCCTTTCCCCGTGCCTGTGGCGACGGAGGTCGGTGATGGGCGCGGCACGGGTGAAGGAGTGGGTTGAGGTAGGAAGGGAAATAGAAACTAGAAACACACCGAGGCTTCTACCACTGCGAAGGGGCGGGCATTTCCTGTTAAACATCTTGAGAGTAGAGGAGGCCATGGATAGACATATCAGAATGTCCATAGCCTCCTCTACTGTCAAGATGAATCCACACTCAGGTTGGAGGAACAACACCTTATATACCGGCTGGGTAGCCACCATGCTAATGGCATGAACATTGACTTCTCTAACTTCCGTTAATGCCCCTCCTCCCCTTCTTACCCCATCCCTGACATATTTAGTTGTTTTTTTTCTCTCTCCCTCTGCCCATCACCCTGCTTGTTCTCCATCTCCCTCTGGTGCTCCCCCCCCCCCCCCCTTTCTTTCTCCCGAGGCCTCCCGTCCCATGATCCTTTCCCTTCTCCAGCTCTGTATCACTTTCACCAATCACCTTTCCAGCTCTTAGCTTCATCCCACTCCCTCTGGTCTTCTCCTATCATTTTGCATTTCCCCCTCCCCCCACTATCAAATCTCTTAGTATCTCCCCTTTCGGTTAGTCCTGACGAAGGGTCTCGGCCCGAAACGTCGACAGCGCTTCTCCCTATAGATGCTGCCTGGCCTGCTGTGTTTCACCAGCATTTTGTGTGTGTAGGATGCAGAAGGACTTGGACAGACTAGGAGAACGGGCAAGAAAATGGCAAATGAAATGCAATGTTGGAAAATGCATGGTCATGCACTTTAGTAGTAGAAATAAATGTGCGGATTATTTTCTAAATGGGGAGAAAATGAGATGCAGAGGAACTTGGGAGTCCTTGTGCAGAACACCCTGAAAGTTAACTTGCAGGTTGAGTTGGTGGTGAGGAAGGCAAATGCCATGTTTGTATTAATTTCAAAGAGGCCAGAATATAAGAGCAGGGATGTAATCTTGAGGCTTTATAAGGCACTGGTGAGGCCTCACCTTGAGTATTGTGAACAGTTTTGGGCTCCTTATCTAAGAAAAGATGTGCTTGCTTTGGAAAGGGTTCAGATGAGGGTTCAGATGAGGTTCACAGGATGATTCTGGGAATGAAAGGTTTATCATAAGAGGAATGTTTGATGGCTCTGGGCCTGTGCTTGCTGGAGTTTAGAAGGATGTCAGGGGATCTCATTGAAATCTTTTGAATGTTGAAAGGCCTGGACAGAGTAGATGTGGAAAGGATGTTTCCCATGGTGGGGGAGTCTAGGACAGGCGAACAGGGCCTCAGAGGAACGTCCATTTCATACAAAAATGTGGAGAAATTTCTTCAGCCAGATGTTGGTGAATTTCTGGAATTTGTTATGGACAACTGTGGAAGCCAGGTCATTGGGTGTATTTAAGGCAGACATTGATAGCTTCTTGAGTGGCCATGGCATCAAAGGTTATGGGGAAGAGGCCGGGGTGTGGGGCTGAGGAGGGGAAAAATGGATCAGCCATAACTGAATGTTTAAGCAGATTTGATGGACCAATTGGCCTAATTCTGCTCCTATGTTTTATCATTTTCTCATGGATATTCAGGGCAATACTTGTTACTAAATAAATGATTTAGTTATCCTCCTGCTGAAATTTGCAGACTATTTCTGTGTACTCTGTGGAGTATTGCTGTACCTGTATGATAACTGTTCTCCATACTTACACTGCACAGTTAGTGTGAGGGTCTGCTCCGATGAAACAGATGGGTATCTGACTCTGCAGGTGAGATTTTGCCCGTGGTGTTTGAGTGCTGGGGTCATGGTCAGGACAGAAGTATATGTCAGAGTGTTGTGCCACCGAGTTACACTGCTTGAGACTGATGGTGGTCCATCCGTGGGGGTGACCCAGGTTAAGGTGGGTGAAGTTCCATTACACGTGGTGTTGAAGATGCAGGTTATGTCCACAGACTTTCCTTCAACAAGTTCAGCAGCGAATATCGTGGGTTTATCTGTGAAATCTAACAGAGAGAAATGAATCCTTTTAGTTCAATATCACCAGATGCATCAGTTCAGATAGAAATCCCAGCCCCACAACAGGAAAGGTGTTTATGGGATGATCCCTGAACAATGAGGGTAGAGTGTGAGGGAAAGTTGAACAGTGTGGGGTTCATTACTGTTCTGAAAGCTGTTGAGAGGGGAAATGGGAAACAGAGTCCTCCACTGAGAGCCACAATATCACTCAGTCACTGATACATCCAGTGGGGTACGTCCTTCCCCAAACAGTGAGACATGGGCCAAGTGGACTTGGTCATGGTGAAGATGTTCAAAAAGTTCAAATTAAATTTATTAGCAAAGTACATATACAGGTTGTTACCATGTACTGTACTACCTTGAGATTCACTTTCTTGCAGGCATTTACAGGAAAAAAAGAAATCAAACCAAATTTATAAAAATCTACACAAGCAGACAAAGACTGACAACAAAAAGACAAATTGCAAATTCAGAAATGATAGTACTGTCAATATGAGTTGAAAAGTGTCCTTGAAAGTGAGTCTGCACGGCACAGAATCAGCTCAGAGTAGGGGTGTTTGAGGTTATCCACACCGTTCCAGGAGACTGGTGTTTGAAGGGTATTCACTGTTCCTGAACTGGGTGGTGTGGGTCACAAGGCTTCTGTACCTCCTGCCCGATGTTAGTAGTGAGATCAGGGCGTGGCCTGGATGGTGGATAAAAACACAAAGGACGAAGGAATGGAAGGAAGTGCGGATGGTCGGGATGGAGAAGGAGTGGAGGGTCGCTGGGAAGCCAAACTCTGCCACATGAGAGGTACCTAGTTTGGAAAGAAACTTCATGTAACTCTGACAACCTCTTGTGTCCATGACAGTGGTACTTCAATATGTTTGGGAACATAAATTGGCTTTCATAACATAGTAACAGTCGGTACGCTAAAGGTACAGGGGCTGCTTCGGGAATGAATGGGAAGTTTCCTGAAAACTGGGAGCTGTGATGAAGTGAATATGGACCCAGTACAAGTTTATATTATTCCCCACTGACTGCTGAATGTCTGCTGTTGAGTCACTACACAGAACACCTACCAGAAACACGGAGCCGCGTGACAGGGTGATAGTTGTAACGATTACTTCCGGTAAACTCAATCCTAAAAAAGTATGGCCCTTCATCTTCCTGTGTGATGTTGTCGATAACCAGGGAACAGTCATCATCATTCAAGTCTCCAGACAGACGGGTCCGATGCTGAAACTTCTGTATCTCCTGACTGTGATCGCTGGAGTGAAAGACTATATGACGATTTTCCTGATTTTCACTGTTATACCAGATACCAGTCCTTGACTTCTTATCCACACGTGACGGATAACGGTAGTGGCATGGAATCCGGGCACACAAACCTCTCTGTGCTGTCACATGTAATGGTCTGTCAGCTCTCCACTCATTCGACACTGTGCCTGAGGAGAGAATGAACAAAGTTTGGTAATGGATGACTTGTGAACACATCGGACTTGATATCCACCCCCTGTATTACTCCTGCACTGTGGACATGGTGCGTACTATGCGTGGGAGACACAAGGAAACCCACCAGGCCTCCTCATGGTTGGATGGTCCTGTTAGTCGGGGGGGGGGGGGGGTGGAAGGATGAGTGGTGCAGGTTCATTTTGTTTTGCCTCATTGGCTCAGGAACAAAAAGTTGGTCTCTCACTGTCAGGAAGAATCAAGATAGAGGTGTCATCTAACAGTGCAGGAAGAAATGGAGTGGCCAAAACTGGTCTGCTCTCCTCTATTGGGAATCACTTCCTGTTTGCTCTACCACGTGTCACTGTCTCTACTCCTTCCATCCATCTACTACACTGGATCCGTCAGATCTTATGGATCTAGGAATGAATGTGGATCATTATTATGTAAGGGATCCCTGTGGGACTCCCACAGGTACAAGGATGCTGACGTGCCTGTGACTGAGTCCCACAGATGCTGGTGACAGACAGACTGCAGTAGGGGCCCGTTCTGACAGTTCCCACACTAACAGTGCAGCTTTCTCACAACCTGTCCCAGTCAACAATGCAGGAATCCCACACACTGTCCTGCTCGTACTGCAGCCCAGTCAACGTGTAACGTCACAGTACGTCACACTGCGGCGATTTGAATCTGCTGGAACATAAACTGGCAAGAGTAGTGGACTTAGCACAATGCATCACAATACATCCCTCCCGACGACTGGGACTATCTACAACAGGCGCCACTTCAAGAAGGCAACGCCCATCGTCAAACATCCCCACCATCCGGACCGTGTCCTGTTTTCACAGCTCCCATTGGGCAGGAGGGGCAGAAGCCTGAAGGCCCACATCACCAGGTTCAGGAACAGCTCCTTCCCTTCAAACATCCTGATCTTGATCAAACACAACCACATCCTCAGTATCGCAACACCGTGACCACTTCGCATTACAATGGGCTTCTTTTGTTTCAGTTGTGTTTTTTCTTGTAAACTTGTGTTATAATTTGTTGTTCCTCTGAATGTTGTACATCTCGTGTTAACGTACCTGTGATGCTGCTGCAAGGAAGTTTTTCATTACACGTGCTGACATGGACTTGAGCGTCTGATGATAAACTCCACTTTAACACACGTGACTCTGAATGTGTGACACTCCACTATCTACAGTGCAGTGTTCCTTCTGCACCACCCTTTTTCTGTTACAAGTTTATTCACACAAAAATACACCAAATACAAACGTACAAGACGGTGAACAAGTTCCAATTAAAATATGTTAATCAGCCAAATCCTTGGGGTGGGAGGGAAACCGTTCCCGGAAATCCCCGAGTGTACCCAGAGTAACACATGCTCTCTCTCCAAGGACAGCCGGGCATGAACATATCCCCGTAACAGGGAGGGGCAGAGAGTCGGCCTGGGCCGAGCAGACACCTTGACTGTCTTCCGCCCGGACATAGGAATGGCCAACTTGGCCAAGCCCACCAGTGGATCCTCGGAAGGACCTGCCCCTTCCGTACTGGGTGCCTGTATATCAGGAGCACAGGGCTGAAGTGCAAACAAAACCTGAGGAACAACCCCGCTGGGGGGTAAAAACAGACCGCCAAGGCATGTCTCATCCACAATTGAAGGCAAGGAAGTGAAATGTCGCTCTTACAAGAACAGCCTGGGTGCATCACGAAAAGGGACTGTGAGCTTCGCACCGCGGGTACCACCCTATCTTCATGATCAGTGACAGAGGAAAGGCCACCACCCCAGGATCCAGAATCCCTCCCAGAGACAGGTCCTGAGGCGGGACAGGGCAGGTCTCCCACTCACTGCCACCACCCAGTACCGTATAATCTGATCTCAGAGCAGACACCTCACTGATCCTCCTGGAGTTTGATCAGAGGGCACGAGCCATCCGGGAAATGTTCATCTCTACACATTTGTCACCCTCCCTGGTAACAACATTATCAGAGTCCCTCCCTCCTCGCCTGTTGAGACTCCCTCCTTCTGAATAACTGAGCAGAATGGTGATCCGGGAATACTCCGGTTCCCCTCATGCACCGGGTCTGGACTCCCTCCGTATCGGAGGCTCCCTCAGACTCAGGCACCACTTTCTGTACCCCGGCCTCCCCAGGCCTTTGCTGAATCTCAGACACCACAGGGCCCTTCGGGCCGGGTTCAGGAGGAACCTCCTGCCCCTCTCCTCTGGGGGAGAGGCCTCGAGATGGTTGTTCTTTTTCTTCACATTCCCTTCAGTCACCTGAACCCACCCCTCAGCGTCATCCACGCCGCGCCCATCCCTGACTTTCACCACCACTGGTGGGTGGGGGGTGGGTGCGGGAGATTGACTGGAGGGGGATCAGCAGGAGTAGGGGCATCTCGGGAAGGCTCCGCAGTGCTGTCCTCTGCCTCTGAAGTGAAGTTAGCGGCCCTTCGAGAATGTCCAAAGTCTTTACAGGCACGTTGTCGCGGTACTATAATAATGCCCCTCAAATTGCACCTGAAAGCCCCCATCTGCATCCCCACCCCATTCCATTTGCATCAGCAAGCGGCGCTGAAATGAGAAAAGGTGATCAAACCCCTGCAGAGGTGTCCTGTACCACACTGGGGTTGTATTTCACCGCACCAGGAGAGCGCAGCTGGGGAGGAGGGTCGTACCAGGGATATTGGAGGTGGGTGTTGGAAATAATAACCAACTTCACAAGCACCAACATCAACTCCACCGTCACACCCGTGGTTTCACACATTTCCACCGTCAGCAAGACTGAACCTACACTGTTGAGTTGTCACTGACTATTCTTATCGAGCCAGTGATGTCTCTGTGAAGCTGTTCACCAATCAGCCGGGCTCTCGCCCCACTGCCCCACACGTTCCATCCCCGAATGATCTAATTCCCACCGGTTAATCTTGTTAAAGCTGCTTCCACAACCCTGATGAGAGACTGAGTAACGGAGAGAGGTTGAACTGGTTGGGACACTCTTCATCGTAGTGTATCATACAGGGTGATCATATTGAGGTGTATAAAATCATAACGGACAGAGACAGGGTAAAAGTTCAAAGTCTTTTTCCCAGAGTTGGGAAATCAAGACCACAGAGGCACAGGTTTAAAGTGATGGGGGAGAGATTTAATAGGGAATCGAGGAGCAATTTCTTCTCCCAGAAAGTGAACAATATAGAAGACCATAAAACTATAACACACAGAAGTAGAATTAGGCCATTCAGCCCATCGAGTTGTTCCACCATACTCACACAATGGAATTCTCAACCCAATTCTCCTGCCTTCTTGTCACCTTTGAGGTCCTTTCTAATCAAGAAACTATCAGCCTCTGCTTTTAAATAAACCGAATGAATTGGCCTCCACAGTTGTCTGTGGCAAGTCATTCTACAGATTCACCACACTCTGGCTGAAGAATATCCTCCTCTTCTCTGTTCTAAAGGGAAGATTCTGTTCAGAGATAGTGGCATCTAGTCTGAGACTCTGCCACGATAGGAAACGCCACTCTATGAGGAACAAGTTGCCAGAGGAAGTTGTTGAGGCAGGTAGATTAACAACATATGGACAGGAACTTGGAGTGGAGATGTTTAGAAGGATATGGGGCAGAGGTGGCCAAATGTCGAGATGAAGGGTCTCCACCCAAAATGTTTATTCCCCTCCAGAGATGCTTGCTGACCTGCTCTATTCCTTCAGCATTTTGTGTGTGTTGCTCAAAATTTCCTACACCTGTAGAAAATTTTCCATTTGTGAATAATTTAGATGAGAATCTTTGTCGGCAGGAACAATTTGGGCTGCAGGGCCTCTTTATGAGTTGTACGACTCTGGCTCTTTCAGCTAACCAGCCGGACACACAGCCCAGCCCCCTACTGAGCCCTGAGTACCCTGGTTAGTGTCACACCAGCCAGACTAGAGGAAAATCAGGGATTTGCTGCCCGAGCTGCTGCTGATTTACCTTGAAGAAGTGGCAGGAGGAAGTACACCTTTCCGATTGTTCTCAGATCCAGCATATTCTGTCAGTTTTCCTCCCTTAGACTGAAAAAGAAAGTAGTTACAATGAATCTCCAGCAAACTGCTGTGATTCCAACATCAGTGTGAGGGACAAGATTCCCAGTCTGTACCACACTATTCCCATTAGTAATCCCACACACTACTAATTCATTCAGTTTTAATGTTGTATTGAGCATTTTAAAGGGAGCTTTGAAAACAAGGACACCTGTAAGAGGAACTGGGTTCCAGTGAACCAGAAGGGAACAGGAAACTGACAAAAAGTGGTGAAAGGAGCGTTTGACACATTGGACGTATTGGTCAGGACAGTGAGATCTAAAGTTAGAATGTTTTCTTAAAACTGTTCGATGTGTTGGTAGATTGCACTTGGAGCATTTTGTGCTGTTCTGGTCACAAAGCTACAGGAAGGATGTCATTAAGCTGGAGAGAATGCAGGAAACATGTTACCAACATTAGAGTGTTTGAGTTAGAAGGAGAGACTGGACTGGCTGGGACAGTTTTCCCCAAAATGGGAGAGGTTATTAATGATTAAAATCCATGAGGGGAAAGATTTCAGGCTCAGCTGAGGATCTTGGTCCAAGCATTAATTGAGAGGGATGCAGACATAACACTGGGGTATTCTACTCATGAACTGCCTAACTGACAGTGTGACACTCCCTCAGTACTGTCCCTCTGACAGTGTGACACTCCCTCAGTACTGTCCCTCTGACTGTGTGATACTCCCTCAGGTCTGTCCCTCTGACAGTGACACTCCCTCAGTACTGTCCCTCCAACAGTCTGACACTCCCTCAGTACTGTCCCTCTGACAGTGTGACACTCCCTCAGTACTGTCCACCTGAAAGTGTGACACTCCCTCAGTACTGTCCCTCTGACAGTGTGACACTCCCTCAGTACCGTCCCTCTGACAGTGTGACTCTCACTCAGTACTGTCCCTCTGACAGTGTGACACTCCCTCAGTACTGTCCCCCTGACAGTGTGATACTCCTTCAGTACTGTCCCCCTGACAGTGTGACACTCCCTCAGTACTGTCCCTCTGACAGCGTGACACTTCCTCAGTACTGTCCCTCTGACAGTGTGACACTCCCTCAGTACTGTCCCCCTGACAGTGTGACACTTCCTCAGTACTGACCCTCTGACAGTGTGACACTCCCTCAGTACTGTCCCTCTGACAGTGTGACACTCCCTCAGCACTGTCCCTCAGACAGTGTGACACTCCCTCAGTACTCTCCCTCTGACAGTGTGACACTCCCTCAGTACTGACCCTCTGACAGTGTGACACTCCCTCAGTACTGTCCCCCTGACAGTGTGACACTTCCTCAGTACTGACCCTCTGACAGTGTGACACTCCCTCAGTACTGTCCCTCTGACAGTGTGACACTTCCTCAGTACTGTCCCTCTGACAGTGTGACACTCCCTCATGACTGTCCCCCTGACAGTGTGACACTCCCTCAGTACTGTCCCTCTGACAGTCTGACACTCCCTCAGTACTGTCCCCCTGACAGTGTGACACTCCCTCAGTACTGACCCTCTGACAGTGTGACACTCCCTCAGTACTGTCCCCCTGACAGTGTGACACTCCCTCAGTACTGTCCCTCTGACAGTGTGACACTCCCTCATGACTGTCCCCCTGACAGTGTGACACTTCCTCAGTACTGTCCCTCTGACAGTCTGACACTCCCTCAGTACTGTCCCCCTGACAGTGTGACACTCCCTCAGTACTGACCCTCTGACAGTGTGACACTCCCTCAGTACTGTCCCCCTGACAGTGTGACACTTCCTCAGTACTGACCCTCTGACAGTGTGACACTCCCTCAGTACTGTCCCCCTGACAGTGTGACACTTCCTCAGTACTGTCCCTCTGACAGTCTGACACTCCCTCAGTACTGTCCCCCTGACAGTGTGACACTCCCTCAGTACTGTCCCTCTGACAGTGTGATACTCCTTCAGTACTGTCCGTCTGACAGTGCGGCACTCCCTCAGTACTGTCCCTCTGACAGTGACACTCCCTCAGTACTGTCCCTCTGACAGTGTGACACTCCCTCAGTACTGTCCCTCTGACAGTGTGACCCTCCCTCAGTACTGTCCCACTGACAGTGTGACACTCCCTCAGTACTGTCCCTCTGACAGTGACACTCCCTCAGTACTGTCCCTCTGACAGTGTGACACTCCCTCAGTACTGTCCCTCTGACACTATGACATTCCCTCAATACTGTCCTTGTGACAGTGTGACAATCCCTCAGTACTGTCCCTGTGACAGTGTGACACTCTCTCAGTGCTGTTCCTCTGACAGTGTGACACTCCCTCAGTACCATCCGTCTGACAGTGTGACACTCCCTCAGTACCGTCCCTCTGACAGTGTGACTCTTCCTCAGTTCTTTCCCTCTGACAGTGTGACACTCCCTCATGACTGTCCCCCTGACAGTGTGTCACTCCCTCAGTATTATCCCTCTGACAGTGTGACACTCCCTCAGTACTGTCCCTCTGACTGTGTGACATTCCCTCAGTACTGTCCCTCTGACAGTGTGACACTCCCTCAGTACTGTCCCTCTGACAGTGTCACACTCCCTCACTACTGCCCCTCTGACAGTGTGACACTCCCTCAGTACTGTCCCTCTGACTGTGTGACACTCCCTCACTACTGCCCCTCCGACAGTGTGACACTCCCTCACTACTGCCCCTCCGACAGTGTGACACTCCCTCAGTACTGTCCCTCTGACAGTGTGACACTCCCTCACTACTGCCCCTCCGACAGTGTGACACTCCCTCACTACTGCCCCTCCGACAGTGTGACACTCCCTCAGTACTGTCCCTCTGACAGTGTGACACTCCCTCACTACTGCCCCTCCGACAGTGTGACACTCCCTCAGTACTGTCCCTCCGACAGTGTGACACTCCCTCAGTACTGTCCCTCTGACAGTGTGACACTCCCTCACTACTGCCCCTCCGACAGTGTGACACTCCCTCAGTACTGTCCCTCTGACAGTGTGACACTCCCTCAGTACTGTCCCTCTGACAGTGTGACACTCCCTCAGTACTGTCCCTCTGACAGTGTGACACTCCCTCACTACTGCCCCTCCGACAGTGTGACACTCCCTCAGTACTGTCCCTCCGACAGTGTGACACTCCCTCACTACTGCCCCTCCGACAGTGTGACACTCCCTCAGTACTGTCCCTCTGACAGTGTGACACTGCCCCTTTGCTGTCGCTTGAATGATTTTTCCTGTTCCTTCTCACTGGTCTTTCAAAGTACAAAGCTCTTTACATGGACAGAATGCAGCGTAGATTAAGGAGTGTGTTGTTCTGACTCGAGGCACTGAGTTATGCAGAGAGGTTGTGTATTTTGGGATATATTCACTGGAGCCTAGGGAAATGCGGGATGTCTTCTAGAGGTACATAAAATCATGAGGGGCAGAGATAGGATGAATAAGCCCAGTCTTTTACCAGGTCCACTGAATTAAGAACCAGAAGGCTCCTGTTTTAGGTAAGAGGGCTGAGATTTAATGGAACCTGAAGAGATAACTTTTTCACTCAGTCGGTGTTCTGACCCTGGAACAAGCTACCAGTGAAACTTCATGAGGCAGTACAATTACACTTAAAATGCACTTATGGGAAAATGCTAACAAATGGGCTGGCTTAGTCGACGTGCATTGGATGGGCTGAAGGGCCTGTTCCTGTGCTGTTTGACTCGACCATCGTTCGACAGTGTGACACTCCTTGAGCACTGACTCTGCGGTGGTTTGTCTGATGTGCGACACAGTCCACTGAGGTACGGTGGCATCGTGGTTAGCACAACACTTTACAGTACCAGTGACCAGGGTTCCATTCCCACTGCTCTCTGTAAGAAGTTTGTACATTCTGTTTAGCTTCCTCATACATGGTGAAAGAGGCATACAGTATACTTCCCTTCATGTGTCAGTGTGCACAATATCAGAGTTGGGATGATATGTTGCAATGTTACAAGTCACTGGTCAGACTGCACTCGGAGAACTGCGTGCAGTTACAGTCATCACACTATACAGAGGAAGTTATTGTGCTGCAGAGAACTCAGTGGGGATTCACCAAAATGTCTCCTCCTCGTTTGGAGGGGATCCATTTTCTTTTCTCCCCCTCACTCTCCTCCTCTCTCCCTCTCTATCTCACACCTCTCCATCCCCTCTCTCCCTCTCCCCTCTCCCCCCCTCTGGGGTGAAGGAGGACAAGGGGTTACCTGATAGGAATAGAATGCTAGGAGAGGCACAGAGAGGGTTGATCACTAGAATGTATTTTTGTCATGGTGAGGTGTCAGCAACAAGAGGATGCTGGGTGCAGGTGCCAACGAGGGGTTTTAAAGGGGGTCTGAGGGGAAATTATTTTCTGCCTGTTGATTACTGAATGCATTGCCAAAGGGGTTCCCGGCAGATACATTCAGTATGTTTAAGAGGCATTTGAACAGACACTAGAATGGGCAGGAACAGAAGGATAAAGCGGGCAAAAGGGCAGAGGGGATGGCAGGAATGTGGTGGCGTGGTGGATCTATTCCCGGATAAAGCCGAGAATTGAGATCCACAACCAAGTCCACCAATAAACACGATGTAGAGCCCCACAAAGTCCACCAATGATCAGACTCTGTACAATGTCTCACATCACCAGTTCTTGCCAGAGTTGGCTACAAGCATGGAATTACATACCCAGGATCAGTCCACTGCTCGTCTCCAGAGTTAATCAGACAGACACTTCAGGGGTCACTGCCCTCTCCTGCAGCAGCTTCACTGTGTGGATAAAATTGTTGAAGAGAACACTTTTAATCAGGAAAGGGAAACAAAATGAGGAAGTATTCACAAATGATTAACCCATTCAATCCAACAGTGACATTATTTTTGCTTAGCCTAGGGGCTGATGCACTGTGGGATAGGACTCTCAGGCAGAGCCCTCCCTCTCTCTGTAACCCCACTCTGGACCACACACCCCTCCCTGTCTCTGTAACCCCACTCTGGACCACACACCCCTCCCTGTCTCTGCAACCCGACCCCCTCTGGACCACACACCCCTCCCTGTCTCTGCAACCCGACCCCCTCTGGACCAGTTGTCTCATCCAAATTTCAGAGTCTCTTGATCAATAAATAGGGATGATGAGGACAATCCAGCTGATAGTTTTGAAAAGGCAAGTGATGCGAGACCACGTCAGGATTGAAGGTGCAGCCCAGATAGGTTAATTGGCCATTTTAAACCATTCCGACTGAACAGCTATTCTGTACAGTCTGAGAGGAACTGACGGGAATTTACGAATAGATTGTGGGTGCTGGGATCACCCCGTAAACTGTCAGATTTAGACTCGATGGGCCAAATGTCTCCAACGTCCTAAGGAGATACGGAACTGTAAACAGACTGGACTGAGAGTTTGTTGAGCAACAGGAAAGAATTAAATCTGAAAATGTTATCTTTCAGAATGAATGGAAGTACAGAGTGGATCAGATCACTGAACTGTTCCCACAACCTATAGACTCACTTTCAAGGACTTTTCATCTCATGTTCTCGATATTTATTGTTTTTTTTCTCTGTTCTATTTGCACAGTTTGTTCTCTTTGCACACGAGTTGACTGTCCATCCTTTTGGGTGTGATCTTTCATTGATTCTATTGTGCTTCTTGGATTAACTGTGTATGCCCTCAAGAAATTCAATCTCAGGGTTGCATATGGTGACAGATATATACTTTGATAATAAATTTATTTTAGTTTTGCCCTTTTGAAGTGCATTCTCTTTATGAACATATGTTAATGACTGAAAATTTTGCACTGGACAGAGTTTGCAAGCTGACAGGTGAAGCGAACTTGGAGAAGTGGTGGATCGAGAGGAGGATTGTGGGAGAATTCAAGGAGATAATTATAGTATGGGGAGGTAGCAGAGAAGGAACAAGTGTAAGCTTTTACTGAGAAAAGAGAAGTGCTAAATGCAGGGAGGAAGAAAGAAAAGAGGATGCAATTCTGCAAGCCGTGCTAGAAAGGGGAAAGATTCAGAGAAAATGTGCGTACATCATCACAGGGGGCAAGACAGGTGAAGAAGTGGTCAGAGAAATGTTTTGAATTGTGGCAGAAATGAGAGATGGCTTTAATGAGAGGGTGGTGAATCTGAGCAATTCATTGCTCCAGATGGGGTCGAAGTCATAGAATATATTCAAAGCAGAGGTTGTTAGGATCTTGATTAGTCAGGGTGTCAATGGTTACGGGAAGAAGGCAGGAGAATGGGGGTTGAGAGAGATAATAAATCAGACAGGATGGAATGGCGGAGCAGACTCAATGGGCCGAATGGTCTATTTCTGCTTCTCTGTCTTATGGACTTATGGTCACAATGAAACATTCTGAAAACCTAGTACAGGGGTTCCAAACCTTTTTTATGCCATGGACCCCCACCATAACCAAGGGTCCACAGACCCCAGTGTTTAGTCTGGTCATCACATTTTGGGGAAATGTCAGTGTGTGTGGTAGAGATAAACTGAAATTATTCCAGATTGAGGGAGCTCAGTTCTTTGGGTTGAGTGGAGAACGATTCTGAGGGTCTCTCGTGATGAGGGTGGAGAAGTGAAAAAAATGCAAAGAACTAGACAAAAGGCTCAACTATCCTCAGTGGATAACTGCACACCCTCCAGCACACTCATACATCAAACCACTGGTTACACGTCCGCAGGGACAAGCAATAATTTTAACCTTCACAGCTTTGGGTTCCGTTTCAGCATGAACTTCCTTCTCTATTTGAATCATAGAAAGCATGTTGACCGGATGCATCACGGCTTGGTACAATAACCGCTCTGCCTGTGACCGCAAGAAACTTCACATCACAGAAACAAGCCTCCCCTCCATGGCCTCTGCCTACACTTCCTGCTGCCTGAGTAAAGCAGCCAGCATTGTCAAAAACCCCACACACCCCGGACACTCTCACCTCTCCCCTCTCCCATCAAGTCAAATTTATTGTCATTTCATTATATACATATTTACCATCAAACGATCCGATGTTTCTCTGGACCAAGGTGTAAAGCACAGTAGTACACATAACATACATGCACAATAACTTAAAGGTTAAAATCTACAGATGAATTAAGTATAAATAAACAAAGTAAATTTTATAAATTAAATATTATAAGGCTCAGACAGATTTGCCGGTGACACATTGAATGCGATACGGCAGGGAGTTCAGAAGCCTCTCTGTACTCCACATCATCATCGCTGTTGATGATGCCAACCAATGTTGTCTCATCTGCAAACCAGAGGACACAGTTTAAGTCACGGGTCAGGACTGTGAATTCCAGTGGACTGGGCACACAGCCCTGGAGAGTACCCGAGCTCAGAGTAATGGGCCCAGAGACATTGCTACCTACATGGACTGAATGTGGCCTTTCTGTTAAGAAGTCCAGGATCCAGTTACTGAGGAAGGAGTTAAAACATGGTGAAAATAGCTTCCCCGCTATTTCCTGAGATACGATGGTGTTAAATGCCAAAATGAATTCTATAACAGCAGCCTGACATAGGAGACCCCATTTTCCAATCGGGGCAACACAGAGTGGAGAGCAGAGGTCACTGATCATCAGTGGATCAATTCAAGGGAAAGGCAAACTGGAAAGGGTCCAATGTGGCCGGGATTAAGGCTTTAATGCGTTTCATGACCAGCCACTCCAAGCATTTCATAATGGTTGATGTTAATGGCACCGGACAATGGTCACTTTGACAGGTTACCGTCACCTTCTTTAGAACTGGACTGAACGTTGCCATCCTGAAAACTGAGGGGACAATAAACATTTCCAGAGAGATGTTGAATATATTCATCAGCACCTCAGTTATCTGGGCTGTGCAGTCATTTGGAACCTGACCTGGTCTATTATGGGGCCCACAGCTTTGCGTGAGTTGCCTTGGTCAGGGTCTTCCTCACCTCAGCTTCTGCCAGATGGAGTGTCTGTTCCACTGGTGGGAGGGTGCCTTCCTCGCCTGCACTTTCCTCTGTGCATCAACCTGGGTGTAAAAGATATTCAGCCTGTCGGGGAGTGAGGTGTCCTGGTCACTGATGCAGAGTGTAGACTTGTGGCTTGTAATCCTCAGAATTCCATGAAACCACAGACCATAAGTTACAGGAGTAGTATTAGGCCTTTTGGCCCAGCAAATCTGCTCCACCAATCAATCATGGCTGATTCCTTTTTCCCCTCCTCAGCTCCACTGCCTGATGCTCTCCCCGTAACCACTGATGTCGTGTCCAATCGAGAACCTATTAAACTCTGCCTGAAATACACCCGTCAACCTGGTCTCCACAGCTGCCTGTGGTAACAAAGTCTAATCATTCACCACCATCTGGCTAAAGAAATTTCTCCACATCTCTGTTTCAAATGGACTTCCCTCTATGCTGGTGCTGTGCATTCTTGTCCTCGACTACCTCACCATAGGAAACATCCTTTCCACAGCTACTCTGCCTAGGCCTTTCAAAGTTCAAAAGGTTTCTAAGTGATGCCCTTTCATCCTTCTAAGTTTTAATGAGTACAGACCCAGAGCTGTCAAATGTTCCTTGTACGATAACCCTTTCATTCATAGAATCATACTTGTGAACCTCCTCCAAACCCTCTCTAATGCTGGCACATCTTTTCTCAGATCAGAGCACAAAACTGTTCACAGTACTGAAGGTGAGGTCTCACCGGTGCCCTATAAAGTCTCAGCATCACATCCCTGCTCTTATGTTCTAGACGTCTTGAAATGAATGTGAACATTGCATTTGCCTTCCTCACCACCAACTCTACCTGCAAGTAAACCTGTGGGTATTCTACACAAGGATTCCCAATTTACTTGGCATCTCAGGTTTTGGATTTTGTCCAAGTTTAGAAAATAGACTGTACATTCATTTCTACTACCAATGTACATGACCATACATTTTCCAACATTGTATTTCATTTGAAACTTTCTTGCCAATTCTCCTAATCTGTCTAATGCCTTCTGTAGCCTTTTGACTTCCTCAAAACTACCTGCTCCTCCACATATCGTCAAATCGCCTGCAAACTTTGCAAGAACTCTATCAAATCCATCATTCAAATGTTTGACATATAATGTACAAAGCATCGGTCCCAACACAAACCCTAATGGAAGACCACTTGAAGCAGCAGCCAACCAGGAAAGGTTCCTTTATTCCTAGTCTTTGCCTCCGGCCAATCAATCACTGCTTTATCCATCTCCAATCTTTCCTGCAATACCATGGATTCATAGCTTGTTAAGAAGCTTCATGTGTGGCTCCTTGTTAAAGGCCTTCTGAAAATCTAAGTGCACAATATCAACTGATTCTCCTTTGTCCATCCTGCTTGCTTATTCTGCATTCTGCATTCTGTTATTGCTTTACCTTGTTCTACTTCAATGCACTGTGTAATAATCTGATCTGTAGAAACTGTATGCAACACAAGCTTTTCAGTGTGTTGGTATATGAGACAATAATACACTGATTTCAGTACCAATGTTAGTTTTTAAATAGTTATGGATAAAGACAGTGCAGGACCACAGGCTTAAATCTGAAGCTGGAGTAGGTTTGACTAGGAGAGCATCAGGCAGGATCTAGCTGGGGTCGACTGGAATGTGGAAGGCTTTTAGAAGGGCCATAACAAGAGTAAAGGGCAGCATTTTCCTCTGAGAGTGAAGGGTAAATATCCAAGTTCAAATCTGAATCTGAATCAGGATTATTATCACTGACATATATCACCAGATGTGTTGTTTTGTGCAACAGTACTGTGTAAAACAGAAGAAATATAGTAAAAATTAACAAATATGGTGGGGTAGTGTTCATGGGTTCATGGACTATTCAGAAACCTGACATCAAAGGAGAAGAGGCTCTGACTAAAACGTTGAATGTGGGTCTATTCAGTCTCCTGTACCTCCTCCTCAAAGGCAGCAATGAGAAGAGGACATGTCCTGAATGGTGAGGTTCCTTCATGATGGATGGATGCTGCCCTCTTGAGGCATCACCTTTTGAAGATGTTCTCGATAGTGGGGATGGTTGTGCCTGTGATGGAGCTGGCTGAGTCTAGAACCTTCTGCAGCTTTTTACAACTTTCTGCATACCAGACGGTGATGCAACCAGTCAGAATGTTCTCCACGGTACATCTGTAGAAACTTGCTTGAGTGGTTGGTGACACTCCAACTCTCCTCAAACTCCTATTGAAGTATTTCTGTTCATCAACATCTCAGAGCTCTGTGTGAGGGAGCTGAGAAGAAAGTGAAAACTCCAGTTATCCTCTGCCTTCACAACTCTTCCCATGGATTGTCATGAGGCAAAAATCATCCCACTCTCTAAGGAGGGAGAGATAAAACAGGGAACTATAGAGCTCTCCGCCCAATGTGATGGACAATTCCGTGACCTTTGCCTGGTCACAAATATTCCATCATTTGCTGCTTCTTGCAATTTGAAAATATTGTCATTGTAGCCAAGCTTCCATAATGTAATTCTCCATGGATTAATATGGCTCTCTGAGGTGGGTGGCTCTCGAACACGGAATATCTGACACCAAGGAAGATCTAAGCTACTCACACAAAATGCTGTGGGAACTCAGCAGGTCAGACAGCATCTGTGGAAATGAATAAACATTTCAGGCAAGACCCTTAATTAGGACTGTAAAGGAAGGGGTGAGAAGCTGGGGGAGAGGTTTACAATCTGGCAGGTGATAGGCAAGTCCAAGTGAGGGGGTAGATGGGTGAGTGGGGAAGGGTGAATGAAGAAAGAATCTGGGACGTGATAGGTGGAAGAGATGAAGGGAAAAAGGTGGAATCTAATAGAACAGAGTGGGCCACGGAAGAAAGGAAAGGTGGTGGGGAACGATAGCGAGGTATTGGACAGGTCATGTGGGTGGGGCAGCGAAAGAGAAGTGGCTTAGAGGGCCACCAGTATGTGTAATGAGGAATACAACTAAAAAGCAGAGGTGGGGGGTGACAGAGGGGAATGGTTACCAGAAGTTAGAGAAGGGCAACACGGTATAACAGTGTCAGCATAGCATATTACAGCACCAGTACCTGGGGGTCAGTCCGTGCTGCTGTCTGTAAGGAGTCTGTATGTCCACTCTGTGACCTCATGGGCTTCCTCTGAGTGCTCTGGTTTCCTCCCACAAAGACGTTCAGGTGAGGGTGAGTAAGTTGTGGGTATGCAATGTTGGTGACACTCGCGGGCTGCCCCCAGCACAATCCTTGGACTGTGTTGGTCATTGACACAATGGAATATTTTGATGTTTTGATGTACAAGTGACAAATAATCTTCATTTTGAGAAAGTTATGCTCAAGCCATCAGATTGGAATATGAGGTGTTGCTCCTGAAACCTGAATTTGGCCTCGAGCCATGGACAGACATGTCGGTGTGGAATGGGAAGTATGAAAAGGAGGATACAAAGAAGGCAATCGCTTCTCCATCACTTTCCACTACCTGGGGATGCCCCCAAAACCTGACAGCCAATGACGAATGCTCGATGTTTGGTCACTGGGAACCACTGAAGCCAATGTGCACACACCTCAGTCACCACATGAACGACAGCAGTTCAAGGTAGTGGGACAACTCTACCTTCCTGTTAGGTCAGAACCCACATACCGAATAAGAAGAGAACACATTGGCGATTGTGGACCCAATTGATTTCAGTGGCCTCTATTTCCCTGTGCTCTGATTGGTCAGAAATACACTCGGGGTACCTCCTGTATCAAATAGAGTGACCACTGAGTGTATGTTCATCATCTTCTGCTGCTGTAGCCCATACACACAAGGTTTTATATGTCGTGCATTCAGAGATGCTCTTCCCCAAGCCACAGTTGTAATTTCTCTCATTAAGAAGACATTTTACCCACAGAACGGCCACTCACTGGATTTTTTTGTTTTGTTTTTCACATCTTCTCTGTAAACTGGAGAGTCTGTTGTACATCAATATCCCAAGAGAGCAGCAGATTCTGATACTCAAACCACCCCATCTGGCACCAACAATCATTCCACGGTCAAAGTCACTTCGATCACATTTGAATTGAACCACACATTGCAATGAACCCGATCACAAGCTGTATCGGCCCTTGCCCTTCCCTTGGACAACATCGGTGGCATGGAGAAGGGAGATTTGCAGCATGGGCAGCTGCCGGTCTCCCATACAACCCTGCTTGGAAACTGTCCAAGGTGCAAATCCATAGTATCTCGAGACTAACGGATGCCTACATAAGTCACACAAAATGCTGGTGGAACACAGCAGGCCAGGCAGCAACTATAAGGAGAAGCATTGTCGACGTTTCGGGCTGAGACACTTCATCAGGACCTCGGCCCGAAACATCAACAGTGCTTCTCCTTATAGATGCTGCCTGGCCTGCTGTGTCTCGCCAGCATTTTGTGTGTGTTGATTGAATTTCCAGCATTTTGTGTGTGTTGGTTGAATTTCCAGCATCTGCAGATTTCCTCATGCTTGCCTACATAAGTGTTGTTTACACTTGAAAGCTGTGATCTCACAGTCTACATTCTTTACTGCGATCTCACAGACTGTATTCTTTACTATGATCTCACAGACTGTATTCTTTACTGTGATCTCACAGACTGTATTCTTTACTGTGATCTCACAGACTGTGTTCTTTACTGCGATCTCACAGATGGTATTCTTTACTGTGATCTCACAGATGGTATTCTTTACTGTGATGTCACAGACTGTATTCTTTACTGTGATCTCACAGACTGTATTCTTTACTGCGATCTCACAGACTGTATTCTTTACTGCGATCTCACAGATGGTATTCTTTACTGCGATCTCACGGACTGTATTCTTTACTGCGATCTCACAGACTGTATACTTTACTGTGATCTCACAGTCTGTATTCTTTACTGTGATCTCACACACTGTATTCTTTACTGCGGTCTCACAGACTATATTCTTTACTGTGATCTCACGGACTGTATTCTTTACTGCGATCTCACAGATGGTATTCTTTACTGTGATCTCACAGACTATATTCTTTACTGCGATCTCACAGACTGTATTCTTTACTGCGATCTCACAGACTGTATACTTTACTGTGATCTCACAGTCTGTATTCTTTACTGTGATCTCACAGACTATATTCTTTACTGTGATCTCACGGACTGTATTCTTTACTGCGATCTCACAGACTGTATTCTTTACTGCGATCTCACAGACTGTATACTTTACTGTGATCTCACAGTCTGTATTCTTTACTGTGATCTCACAGACTATATTCTTTACTGTGATCTCACGGACTGTATTCTTTACTGTGATCTCACAGACTGTATTCTTTACTGCGATCTCACAGACTGTATTCTTTACTGTGATCTCACAGACAGTATTCTTTACTGTGATCTCACAGACTGTATTCTTTACTGTGATCTCACAGACTATATTCTTTACTGTGATCTCACGGACTGTATTCTTTACTGTGATCTCACAGACTGTATTCTTTACTGCGATCTCACAGACTGTATTCTTTACTGTGATCTCACAGACAGTATTCTTTACTGCGATCTCACAGACTGTATTCTTTACTGCGATCTCACAGACAGTATTCTTTACTGTGATCTCACAGACTGTATTCTTTACTGTGGTCTCACAGACTTAAGAATGAAAATTGGAGAGCCTGAAGGGCCATTGGAAGGCCTTGGCGGATAGGATTAAGGAAAACCCCAAGACGTTCTACAAGTATGTGAAGAGCAAGAGGATAAGATGTGAGAGAATCGGACCAATCAAGTGTGACAGTGGAAAAGTGTGTATGGAACCAGAGGAGATAGCAGAGGTACTTAATGAATACTTTCCTTCAGTATTCACTAAGGAAAAGTATCTTGGTGATTGTTGGGATGACTTGCAGCAGACTGAAAAGCTTGAACATGTAGATATTAAGGAAGAGGATGCACTGGAGGTTTTAGAAAGCACCAAGTTGGATAAGTCACCAGGACTGGATGGGATGTACCCCAGGCTACTGTGGGAAGCGAGGGAGGAGTTTGCTGAGCATCTGGCATTGATCGTTGCATCATCAATGAAGATGGGAGAGGTTCTGAAGGATGGGAGGGTTGCAGATGTTGCTCCCTTATTCAGGAAAGGGAGCAGAGATAGCCCAGGAAATCATAGACCAGTGAGTCTTACTTCAGTGGTTGGTAAGTTGATGGAGATGATCCTGAGAGGCAAGATTTATGAACATTTGGAGAGGCATAATATGATCAGGAATGGTCAGCATGGCTTTGTCAAAGGCAGGTCGTGCCGATTGATTTATTTGAGGATCTGTCTAAACACATTGATGAAGGTAGTGCCATAGATGTAGTGTACATATATAGATTTTAGTAATGCATTTGATAAGGTACACCATGCAAGGCTTATTGAGAAAGCAAGGAGGCCTGGGATCCAAGGAGACATTGCTTTGTGGATCCAGAACTGGCTTGCCCACAGAAGGCAAAGTGTGTTTGTAGATGGGTCATATTCTGCATGGAGGCTGGTGACCAGTGGTGTACCTTAGGAATCTGTTCTAACATCTCTCCCTTTTGCTCTTTCTAAATTGCCGAAGCGAATTGACAACCCGATAGTTAAATATACCTTACGTATATGGTTTCAATTTCGGAAATTTTTCGGGTTGACTCAATTCATGTTAAATAGTCCTATTGTATCTAATTGTTTTTTCCATCCCTCAATTATAGATCATGCTTTTTTGGCTTGGAAAACTAAGGGATTATTAAGATTTTCCGACTTATTTTTGGACAACTGTTTTATGTCCTTTGAGCAACTAGCTAATAAATATAATTTGCCTAGATCTCATTTTTTTAGATACTTACAGGTTAGGCATTTTTTAAGTACGGTACTTCCTTCGTTCCCAAATTCTCTGTCTTCAGATACTTTGGAAAGTTTGTTTGAACTAAACCCTTTTCAAAAAGGGCTTATATCAAAACTTTATAATATAATTATGAAGATACGTTCAGTGCCCTTTGATAAGACCAAAAATGATTGGGAAAGAGAACTTAATCTTATTATTCCTATTGAGAATTGGGATAGAATTCTTAAATTAGTTAATACATCATCTATATGTGCCAAACATTCATTATTACAATTTAAGGTTGTACATAGGGCCCATATGTCCAAGGATAAATTAGCTCATTTTTATTCTCATATAAACCCTATTTGTGACAGATGTCATTTAGAAATCGCTTCTTTAACTCATATGTTTTGGTCATGTCCACTTTTGAGAAAATATTGGAAAGATATTTTTGATATTATTTCGGCGGTATTGAACATTGATTTACAACCCCATCCTATTACCGCAATTTTTGGTTTACCGATGATGGACTTACTTCACTTATCTCCGTCCGCCTGTCGAATGATTGCTTTTCTCACTTTGATGGCTAGAAGATCTATTCTGTTGAATTGGAAGGAAATTAATCCTCCCACGGTATTTCATTGGCTTTCTCAAACTATGTTATGTTTAAATTTAGAAAAAATTAGAAGTGCTGTATTTGATACTTCTATTAAATTTGAAAAGATATGGAGACCATTTATTCAATATTTTCATATGATGTAATGGCCCTGTGCCGGGCTTATTGGTTTTTTTTTCAGCCTTAATCGTATGTATGTTGAGAGGATCGGAGTTGACGTCATTGATGTTTATGTATACTCGTGAGATACTATGAACAGCCCTTTTTTTTTCTCTTTTTAAAAGTTTTTTTTTATTTTTTTTTCTTTTTGGTTTTTTTTTCTTTTTCTTGATACTAGATTAGTAGATTAGCTAACTTCCTTAGATAGATTTTTTTTTCTCTTTTTTACATTATATATTATGAAATATTTAAACTTACCTTGTTCATATATATACTATACGGTTTATGTTTTGGGAAACTTACTTATGCTCTATTCATTGTTTATGTAATACTTTATGTATAATGGGAGTCTATATATTTGTAATCCCTTACCATTATTTGAATTGTATCTCATTCATAATATTTTAAATATTAATAAAAAGATTGAAAGAGAGAGAGAGAGAGAGAGGAATCTGTTCTGGGACCCCTATTCTTTGTGATTTTCATAAATGACCTGGATGAGGAAGTAGAGGGATGGGTTAGTAAATTTCGTGATGACACAAAGGTTGGGGGTGTTGTGGACAGTGTGGAGTGCTGTCAGAGGTTACAGCGTCACATTGGTATGATGCAAAACTGGGCTGAGATGTGACAGATAGAGTTCAAGCCAAATAAATGTAGTTCATTTTCAAATATGATGTCCGAATATAGTATTAATGGTAAGATTCTTGGCAATGTGGAGAATCAGAGGGATATAGGGGTCCGAGTCCATAGGAGACTCAAAGCTGCTGCGCAGGTTGACTCTGTCATTAAGAAGGCATATGGAGCATTGGTCTTCAATCGTGGGATTGAGTTCAGGAGCCGGGAGGTAATGTTGCAGCTATATAGGGCCCTGGTCGGACCCCACTTGGAGTACTGTGCTCAATTCTAGTTGCCTCACTACGGAAAGGACATGGAAACCATAGGATGAGTGCAGAGGAGATTTACAAGGAGATTTGCCTTGATTGGGGAGCATGCCTTATGAGAATCGGTTGAGTGAACTCGGCCCTTTCTCCTTGGAGTGACAGTGGATGAGAGCTGACCTGATATGAGTGTACAAGATAATGAGAGGCATTGATTGTATGGATAGTCAGAGGCTTTTACCCAGGGCTGAATTGGCTAGCACGAGAGGGCATAGTTTTAAGGTGCTTGGAAGTAGGTATAGAAAAGATGTCAGGGTTAAATTTTTTAAGCAGAGAATGGTGAGTGCATGGGAATGAGCTGCCAGCGACAGTGGTGGAGGCGGAAACATTAGGGTCTTTTACGAGACTCTGGATGGGCACATGAAGCTTAGAAAAATAGAGGGCTATGGGTAAGCCTAGGTAGTTCTAAGGTAAGGACAAGTTCGGCACAGCTTTGTGGACCAAAGGGCCTGTATTGTGCTGTAGGTTTTCTATCTTGCTATGTACTCTTTACTGCAGTCTCACAGACTGAATTCTTTATTGTGATTTCACAGATTGTATTCTGTACTCTGTGATTTCACGGTAGAAAAATTCCAATAGCTAGACACCTTGTTTCATATTTGGACAAGGTAAGAAAGTTAGCAGGTCCCTGTCAAACCTTACAAAATTTAGTGATGCACCAGATAAACCATTCTAATAGCTTGGGTTGGCAATGGTTTGGCCCATGATCACAAGAAACTGCCAAGAGTTGTGGACATACAGTAGCTCAGCACATCTCCGAAACTACTTTTCCCTCCATGGATTCTGTCTACACTTCCCACTGACTCAGTAATCAAGGACCCCACCCTCATTGGACATACTCTTTTATAGCCCCTTCCAT
This sequence comes from Hemitrygon akajei, assembly GCF_048418815.1. NCBI lineage: Eukaryota > Metazoa > Chordata > Chondrichthyes > Myliobatiformes > Dasyatidae > Hemitrygon > Hemitrygon akajei. The sequence continues at coordinate 173,492,414 of NC_133124.1, read as the reverse complement.
TGGGTGGGAGAGATGAAAGCCTTAAACACGTACAGTATCAAAAGCTTCAAAGGCAGATCCTATCTCACCTTTGTAATAAGATTAAATAGTTCCTCAGCTGTTACACCTTATTCTGAATTGTTATTGTTTTACCTTGATTTGCCTCGATGCACTGTGTAAGAATTTAATCTTTTTCAACAAGCTTTTCCCTGTATCTCGGCACATGTGACAATAGTAAACCAATACCAATACACGAGGATCCCATTCTATTCTCCCACTTTCCCAACGACTACCCCCACCCTCAGATTCTACCGCTCACACACACTCTGTCCAATCCCAATTGCAACTCCACAGTGAACCGAGCAGTCCATTCGTACACAGAGCAAGATCAGACAATATTCAGAAACCAGAGACGGCAGACGCTGGGATATAGAGCACTCGCCATCTGCTGGAGAATTTAGCGAGTCCAGCAACATGTTTGGTGGGGAAGGAATGGTCAACGTCTCACGTCCAGACCCTGTATCAGAACTCAGAGTGGACGGAGAGAGAGTACTCAGGGTGAATGGGGTGGTCGGATCCAGAGGTGGTTAAGAAGATTGGCTTTATTTGTCAAATGTACATTGAAACAACCAGTGAAATGCGTCATTCCCGTCAATCAGTAACACCGTCCGAGGATGTACTGGGGCAGCCCGCAAGAGTCGCCATGCTTCTAGCACCAGCATAAAATGCCCACAACTTACAAACCAGAACTCGTGAGTCACTGGAATGTTGGAGCAAAACTGGAGCACACGGAGGAAGCCCACACGGTTACGGGGAGAACATAAAAATTACTTTCCGCGGCGGAAATTGCACCCCCCCCCCCCCATAAGTGATTGGAAGGGAGGTGGTGAGAGAGTGGTTGATGATGGGAAGTGAGACTTTAGCGGAAGTGGCATGTAGACTCCGTACAAAGGAAACGCTGAGAATTACACGTCTGATTCCGCCTACTCCAATTGAATGAGTAATTAGACTTTCCCTTTTCAGCGGAACCCACTCCCCTTCCGATCCAACTCCAGTCTGTCTATTTTTGCTCTCTTCCCTCTCCACCAGGCAGTCAGCCCGGTCAGAACCTCCACTGTGCGTCTCCAAGACTCATGGATAGGTATCTTAGCCAACTTCAGGAGTAGAATAACGAGCACATCGTCTTCCCTCCCTTCTCCCCTCTTTCCTGGATGACCAAAGCTAACGAGGTTGGGGTAAAATGCGTCCAGAAAGTGAGAAACAGCCCCGGAGATGTTTGAATAGGGGCTGCAGCCTCGCACACCCCCTGTTTATGTGGTACACGGTCTCTTCCAGCCTGTGGAATCAGCAGGTGGCTGGGAGATCCGTGTAGAAAGTGATGAACTTGTTGCAGAGCACAGCTCTATGGAGCACCCTGTACCCCTGGTCCCTGGTGTACATGGGAAGGACACCCCCGTAAATAAACATCCACTGGGGACATGGCCACTCACCGCACCCGCCCCCACTCCCAGGTGGAAAAACTGACCGCGCTGCATGTTAGGCCGCCGCGTATTTTTTTGGGGGGTTTATTTTGGTGTAATATGTTTATTACAAATTTCGTTCTACAATACAATCGGGAGTCTCGGATGGTATGTTGCTTCCCTGGTGCCGGGGTCCGAGACATCTCAGATCGGGTGCAGGTTATTCTCGAGAGGGAGGGCAAGAGTCCAGATGTTGTGGTCCATGTAGGGACAAATGACGTGGGTAGGATGAGTGAGGGGGTCCTGCGTAGGGAGTTCAGGTAGTTAGGTGCGAAGCTGAAGAGCAGGACCTCCAGGGTAACAATCTCAGGATTGCTACCTGTGCCACATACGAGTGAGGCAAGGAACAGGAGGATTATAAAGATTAATATGTGGCTGAGAGGATGGTGCAGGAGGGAGGGCTTCAGGTTTGTAGATAATTGGGCCTTGTTCCAGGGAAGGTGGGATCTGTTCCGAAGGGACGGTTTACACCTGAACTGGAGCGGTACTAACATTCTGGCAGGGAAGTTTGCTAGAGCTTCTTGGGGGGGGGGGGGTTTAAACTAAATTTGCAGGGGGCGGGGATCCAGAATGTGAGAGAGGATAGCGAGAGGAAGAATAAAGGACAGGTGGGGACTACACGGTTCCGGAATATTAAGTGTGTAGTAGAGGAAGGTGGGGCGTAACAAGTGGTAAGGAGGACTCGTGTACAGAGGGATGGTCTGACAGAACATGGAGTTAAATGTGTTGAAAGAATAAGTAAATGTAGGAAGGACAACAAAATTCTAGGGGCGTATAGCCCGATGGGAGTTTGGGGAGCTGGGTTAAGCACAATAGGCAGCGATTCAAACAGAGAGAGGAGAAATGGGTTAAAAATTCTATATCTGAATGCACGAAGTGTCAGGAATAAGGCGGATGAGCTTGAAGCCCAGGTGCGAATTGGTAACTATGATGTTGTTGGGATAACGGAGACATGGCTGCAGGGAGATCAGACCTGGGAAATGAATGTACAAGGGTATACGTGCTATCCTAGGGACAGAAATGTGGGCAGAGGGGGTGGGGTGGTCCTGTTGGTGAGGAATGAGATTCAGTCCTTTGCAAGGGGGGACATAGGGTCAGGAGAAGTAGAGTCTGTTTGGATAGAACTGAGGAACAGTAAGGGCAAAAGGACCCAAATGGGTGTTGTCTACAGGCCACCAAACAGTAGCATGGATATTGGGTGCAAGTTGAATAGGGAGTTAACATTGGCATGTGGCAAAGGTAATGTCGCAGTAGTTATGGGGGATTTCAACATGCAGGTGAACTGGGAGAATCAGGTTGGTGCTGGACCACAGGATAGGGAGTTTGTAGAGTGCCTATGGGATGCATTCTTGGAACAGCTTGTACGAGAGCCGACCAGGGACAAGACTATTCTGGATTTAGTGTTATGTAATGAACAGGATTTGATAAGCGATCTCGCAGTAAAGGAGCCATTAGGAGGTAGTGATCACAATATGATAAGCTTTTATCTGCAATTTGAGAAGGATAAGGGCAGCTCGGAGGTGTCAGTGTTGCAGATGAACAGGGGAAACTATGGAGCCATGAGGGAGGAGCTGACCAAAGTTGACTGGACGGATAGCCTAGCAGAAAAGACAGTGGAACAGCAATGGCAGGTATTCTTGGGAATAATGCACAAGGTGCAAAATCAGTTCATCCCCCAGAGAAGGAAGGATTCAAAGGGGGGAAAGGGGCCTCAGTGGTTGACAAAGGAAGTCAGAGACTGCATAGCATTAAAAAAAAGGAAATATGACAGAGCTAAGGTGAGTGGGAGGACAGATGATTGGGAAGTGTTTAAGGAACAACAGAACTTAACTAAAAAGACAATACGGGAAGAAAAAATTGAGGTACGAACGCAAGCTAGCCAGGAATATAAAGGAAGATAGCAAAAGCTTTTTTAGGTATGTGAAGAGAAAGAAGATAGTTAAGAACAATGTTGGGCCCTTGAAGAATGAATTGGGTGAAATTGTTATGGGAAACAGAGAAATGGCAGAAGAATTTAATGAGTACTTTAGATCTGTTTTCACTAAGGAAGACACAAGCAATCTCCCAGATGTATGGATGGGCCAAGGACATAGGGTAACAGAGGAAATGAAACAGTTTGACATTCGGAAGGAAACGGTGATGAGAAGACTGATGGGACTGAAGGCTGACAAATCCCCAGGTCCAGATGGTCTGCACCCTAGGGTACTAAAGGAGGTGGCCCTGGAAATTGCGGATGCATTGGTAATCATTTTCCAATGTTCCTTAGATTCAGGATCAGTTCCTGAGGATTGGAGAATGGCTAATGTTATCCCACTTTTTAAGAAAGGAGGGAGGGAGAAAACAATCGACCTGTCAGCCTGACATCGGTGGTGGGAAAGATGCTAGAATCCATTATTAAGGATGAAATAGTGGCATATCTGGATAGCAGTGATAGGATTGGGCCGAGCCAGCATGGATTTACCAAGGGTAAATCATGCTTGACTAATCTGTTGGAGTTTTTCGAGGATGTAACCAGGAAGTTAGACGGGGGAGATCCAGTGGATGTAGTGTACCTCTATTTTCAGAAGGTATTTGATATGGTCCCACATAGAAGATTGGTGGGTAAAATCAAAGCTCAGGGCATCGGGGGGAAGGCATTGACATGGATAGAAAACTGGTTGGCAGATAGAAAGCAAATGGTAGCGGTGAATGGGTGTTTCTCGGAATGGCAGGTGGTGACTAGTGGGGTGCCACAGGGCTCGGTATTGGGACCACAGCTGTTTACCATTTACGTTAACAATTTGGATGAAGGCATAGAAAATAACATCAGCAAATTTGCTGATGATACTAAGCTGGATGGCAGTTTGACATGTGATGAGGATGTTAGGAGAATTCAGGGTGACTTGGATAGGCTGGGTGAGTGGGCAGATACTTGGCAGATGGCGTTTAATGTGAATAAGTGTGTGGTTATCCACTTTGGGAGTAAGAACAGGAAGGTAGATTATTATCTGAACAATATGGAGTTGGGTAAGGGAGTAATACAAAGAGATCTCGGAGTCCTTGTTCATCAGTCACTGAAGGTGAATGAGCAAGTGCAGCAGGCAGTGAAGAAGGCTAATGGAATGTTGGCCTTTATTACAAAGGGAATTGAGTACAAGAGCAAGGAAATCCTCTTGCATTTGTACAGAGCCCTGGTGAGACCACACCTGGAGTATTGTGTACAGTTTTGGTCTCCAGGGTTAAGGAAGGACATCCTGGCTGTAGAGGAAGTGCAGCATAGATTCATGAGGTTAATTCCTGGGATGTCTGGACTGTTTTATGCAGAGAGGTTAGAGAGACTGGGCTTGTACATGCTGGAATTAAGGAGATTGAGAGGGGATCTGATTGAAACATATAAGATTATTAAGGGATTGGACAAGATAGAGGCAGGAAATATGTTCCAGATGCTGGGAGAGTCCAGTACCAGAGGGCATGGTTTGAGAATAAGGGGTAGGTCATTTAGGACAGAGTTAAGGAAAAACTTCTTCTCCCAGAGAGCTGTGGGGGTCTGGAATGCACTGCCTCGGAAGGTAGTGGAGGCCAATTCTCTGGATGCTTTCAAGAAGGAGCTAGATAGGTATCTTATGGATAGGGGAATCAAGGGATATGGGGACAAGGCAGGAACCGGGTATTGATAGGAATTGATCAGCCATTATCTCAAAATGGCGGTGCAGGCTTGAAGGGCCGAATAGTCTATTTCTGCACCTATTGTCTATTGTCTATTGTAATACGCAACAAACACAACTAGTGTAACCAAAAAGCTAACAACGATTAAGTTAATCAAACAGGTCCTACTAATTGCATTCTATGTTACTACAGTAAATATCGATAAACACAACCACAGACTAAATTAAACTAAAATATTCCCATCCTGATCTGGGATGACATTTATCTCCTGCAGTACCCAACGGCCCAGGAGCACCTCTGTGGTACCCGTGACACCCGCGTGTTACTTGTCCACGGTTACCCGGGCACGGACATAATCCCGGGAACATCGCCAGGCAATCAGCCAGGGCAGAACCCTCCGCTTCCCGCCGCTGGGACCCCGGATAGCATTTTTTAGCAGCCCCAGGATCTAGTTCCCCAGTTCATCCTCCTCCTTCCTTGCCCCCACCCTCACCATCCTCCCGCCCCATGGATGACCGCATATGATGAAGATGGGTCTAAAATGCAACCCGAGAGGAGCAGCCTCTTCAGATATCCGGATAGGGGCTGCAGCCTCGCACACTCCATGTACATGTGATACTCGGTCTTGTCCAGTCCGCAGAAGCGGGAGGCGGCTGGGAGATCCCCGTACAAACTGATGAAATTATTACAGGGAACACACACACACACACACACACACACACACACACACACACACACACACACACACACACACACACACACACACACACACACACACACACACACACACACACACACACACACACACACTATCCTGGAGGAACTCAGCAGGACAGGCAGCATCGATGGAAAAAGTACAGTCGACATTTCGGCCTGCTGAGTTTCTCCAGCATTTTGTGTGCGTTGCTTGGATTTCCGGTATCTGCAGATTTTCTCATGTTTGTGAACTTATTACAGGGCACCGGACTATGCAGCACCCCCCACCCCAGGTCCCCGATGTACATGGGAAGGACGCCCCCGTAAAAGGACTTCCCCTGGGGAGACCCTCCTCTTTCGCAGGTGGGAAATCCGACCGCAGCTGAGTGTCGGGACGCCGTAAGGGTTCGTTCATATTTACAAAAAAAAACATTTGTTATAAATTCAAACCACAACAGTCCCATTGCAAACAGAGATCAGGCAAATCGTGACTAACTCCCCATCCTCATTGATGGAAACAGTTTCTCGTGCATTGTCCTGGCGGGACAGAAGAGGCAGAAGCTCTGCCCATTGACAGTGGTTGGGATTTGAATCCACGCCTCCCCGGTCACTGAACCCTTAACCCAGCGATTTTGAGCACAATTCCACCCAGCTCGGTACAACTGTTTGCTGTCAAGAGCTGGGCTGCACTTTCGGGTGGATGTAGAGGTTGTGCCGCGGGGGATCGGTGGGGGGAGGAGGATCCACAGAGTAATGTTCTTCCGCCACTAGATGGAGGGAGGGGGGATAGGGTGCGTTGAGGAAGCCCCCTCAATCAATGAAATCGTATTCCATCCCAGAGGGCGGCATGTACGGCAACAGTGCTTTTGATTAACGCTAATTAACCCATAGTCTGCGGACTTAAGAATGAAAAGGCCCTGCATGCTTTATTCTTGCAAATATTTGAATATCAATATCAGAACACAGAACGGAACGGCACAGTACAGACCATTCGATCCACATAAGAACATGAGAAATAGGAGCAGGAGTAGTCCATCTGGCCCGTCGAGCCTGCTCCGCCATTCAGTCTGATCATGGCGATCTGACCATGGACTCATCTCCTTCTACCTGCCTTTCCCCATAATCCTTAATTCCCCAACTATGCAAAAATCCATTCAAACTTGTCTTAAATATATTTACTGAGTTAGCCTTCACTGCTTCATTGGGCAGAGAATTCTACAGATTTACCACCCTCTGGGAAAAACAGTTCCTCTTTATCTCCGTCCTAAGTCTATTCCCCCGAATCTAGAGGCTCTGTCCCCTAGTTCTAGACTATCTATCAGAGGAAACAACTTTCTTGCCTCTATCTTATCTATCCCCTTCAGAATTTTGTTTCTAGAAGATCTCCTTTCATTCTTCTGAAGTCCAGCGAGTCAATATTTCCTCATCGTCCAATCCCTTCATCTTCTGGAATCAACCTGGTGAATCTCCTTTGCACCGCCTCCAAAGCCAGTCCATCTTTCCGCAAGTAAGGAGACCGGAACTGCACGCAGTACTCCAGGTGTGGCCACACCAGGTCCCTGTACAGTTGCAACACAGCTTCCCTGCTCTTAAATTCAATCCCTCCAGCAATACAGTCCAACTGATAGCCGGCTACACCTGCAAACCAACCGTTTGTAATTCAGACACAAGCGTACCACAGTCACTCTGCACAGCAGCATGCTGAAATTGTTTTACCTTTTAAATAATAATCTGCTCTTTCAATATTCGTTCCAAAGTGGCTGACCTCACATTTACCAACATTGTGTTCCGTTTGCCAGACCCTTACCCACTCATTTAATCTATCTATATCTCTCTGCAAACTCTCCGTATCATCTGCACAATTTGCTTTTCCACTCAATTTATTATCATCAGCAAACTTAGTTACGATACAATCGGTCCCCTCTTCCAGATCCACGATGTAGTACTGACACTTTAACTTACTCCTTCCCTCCATTATTCTATCCATGTATATATCCGAGAGACGTTTAAGTGTCCCTCATGAATATACTTCTATCACCACCCATGTCAGCGCGTTCCACGCACCCAACACCTGTGACATCTCCTAAAATAAACTACCTGTGGTAGTAAAGGTAGTAAAATAAACTATCTGTGACATCTCCTAAATATTCCTACAATCACAATAAAATTATGCGCCCTCGTTTTCGCCAAATACGACGAGAATATAAAAACAAGTATCCTCGCTCTTTGTTGTACCTTAGGGGAGCGGTGGCCCTATTGTGACGGGAACAACCGCCGAGTGACCGTCCGATGTTCGGAGACCTCTGTTACGCAACAGCCTGCTCCCCCTAACCCACCACCGTCCCGCCTCGCTCCCGAAGCAGCTCAGAAGGCGGCTCCGACACGGAGATGCCACGCTCCAGCCTGGCGCCCGTGCTAATCCTACTCGCCGTATTGCCGAACCGGGGACGCGCCTGTGTGACCTGTGACCGGAGGCTGTGGTCCAAGTTTCAGGAGATGATGAACCACTGCCTGGTGGTAGCGAACGAGCAAGAATGTTCGTCACGGCTGAATCCTCTCGTCAGCTACACCAGGAACTTCAAGATAGGTAAACAAAAGAGATTGTGGAGACGCTGGAATTCATGAGCAACACACGGAAAACGCTGGAGAAACTCAGCAGGTCAGGCGCATCTATGGAAATGAATAAACAGTCGACGTTTCGGGCCGAGACACTTCTTCAAAGCTGGAACGGAATGGGGGTAGAAGCCTCCTGGCACTTACCCTGCAAGCATGACTTGCTACACCTCCACCCTCACCACCCTTCAGGGTCCCAAATAGTCCTTTCAGATGAGGCAACACTTCACCTGGAGTCTGTTAGTGCCATCTTCTGTATCCGATGCTCCTGGTGTGACCTCCTCCACATCGGTGAGTCTCGACACAAATCTGGTGACCGCTATGTCCGCTGCAAATGGCATGATTTCCCGGTGGCCCCCATTTCAATTCTGTTTCCCATTCACAAACGAGTGAGTGTACATGGCTTCCTCTGCTGACAAGACGAGGCTAAACTAGGATTGAAAAAGCAACACCTCATATTCCATTGGTTAGCCTCCAACACAATGGCATGAATATCGATTTCTCTAAAATCCAGTAAATTCTCTCCCCGCCCCCTTTCATTTTCTATTCCACATTCTGGTTATCATCTCACCTTTTCTCCTCGCCTGCCCACCAACACCCTCTGGTTCTCCTCCTCTTTATTACACGGTCTAGTCTCCTCCCTCTTTCAGATTCCTTCTTCAACTATCACCTCCCAGCTTCTCACTTCATCTCCCTCCCCCCTTCACTCGCCACCTTTTCCTTCACCTGATTTCCCCTATTATCTGCCAGCTTGTACTCCAGCTGCCCCCCCCCCCCCCCCACCCAGCTACCTTCCTATTCTGGTATCTGGCCTCTTCCTTTCCTGTCCTGGCGAAGGGTCTCCAATTGAAACGTCGAATGTTTATTTCTCTCCAGAGATGTTGCTTTACAAGCTGAATACCTCCAGCAGTTTCTGTCTTCAAGATGGGTAAAAGCTCCCAGCGTGGAGATGGGACAGTGGCAATGGGGGAAGGATGAAGGCGAGAAGAGGGGCGGTTTAACGGGTCAACTCCCCAACTCGAGAGCTACTGTGGTCATCATCCGGCCAGACATCCTGGTGATAGTGAGAAGGGGGTAAATGCTGCGAAATGGAGAGTGTGGAGTGGCCACTGAAGGAGGGATAGTGATGAGGGTGTATTGGGGAGAGGGTGAGGAGGGAGCGCCGTGGGAGAGGCGGTGAGCAGTAAGTGCTGTGGGTAGGTCGGTTTTGGGAGCCCTGTGCGACGGTCGGTGAAGAAGGACCACTGTGGGAGGGTGTGGTGAGATGTGGTGGGAGAGCTGTGGGTGGGAGTGATTAGGAGGGAGAAATGTGGGAGTGGTTGGGTGAGGTGTGAGTCCTGTGGGACGGCGGTGAGGAGGGGACGCTGAGCTATTAAAGTTCAGTTAGGGTCGGGTGTGTGCCTGAGTGCAGCACACTGAGTATGTGCCCTGGCAAGAGTCAGGCTGCCCTGGAGGAAGGTTAAACCGGTGTTTGGTTCACTGCTCTGGAATTAATCTCACCACAGTTATGACCCAATCTGTCTCTTCCTCCCGTTAGTGTACACAGAGACAATGATTTATTCATTCCTGGAGCTGATGGATTTGATTTATCCTTTCATGTTTACCCTGGGTAAGTTGTAGTTCTAGATATAGTGCTCGGTCTTGTCAAGGAAAGGGGCTGAACCAGCGGGAGGGCAGCAGTTTCTAGAGGCTCTGTAAAAAGTCTGGGAATCACCTCCATATGACAGTAAAGTAGAATTGTTCGCTCGCCCAGTCTCTTTATCTGAGGGTCAGACCCACACTGGGAACAGTTCCAGTCTCCGTATCCCCCACCGGGAGCACCGTCAACAGTTCCAGTCTCCGTATCTCGGAGTCAGACCCACACCGGGAACGCAACCCCACCCCCTACCACCTCTCCCCGAGCAAGTGGACTGTAGTGAGGAGGGAGCACCGCGCTACAGGAGGGGAAGAGGAGGAAGCGCCACATTGCGCAATGGAACTCCGAGACGTTCCTCACTCTTCCGTTCCCACTCAGAGACAGATAGTGAACATCGACACAGACAGCGAAATGCGTCACTTGCGTCATCGTTTGCGATGTCCTGGAGCAGCTCACGAGCGCCGCTACGCGCCCGGTGCCAGCATAGCATTCACACAATTTACTCATTTTAATCCTCCCATCCAGGGAATGTGGGGAAAATAGATGAAACCCCCGGTTTGTAGCTACAAACTCCTTGCAGTCAGCGGCAGGAATCGAACGTCGGTGAAGTCTATTGTCATTCAACCATATAAATGTTTACTGCGGAACGAGCCCCGGTTCTGCTTCATCGGATCTGATCCCCGGGACTCCCTGCACCCCTGTTCCCCGGGACTCCCTCCACCCCTGATCCCCGGGACTCCCTGCACCCCTGTTCCCCGGGACTCCCTCCACCCCTGTTCCCCGGGACTCCCTCCACCCCTGTTCCCCGGGACTCCCTCCACCCCTGATCCCCGGGACTCCCTGCACCCCTGTTCCCCGGGACTCCCTCCACCCCTGTTCCCCGGGACTCCCTCCACCCCTGATCCCCGGGACTCCCTCCACCCCTGATCCCCGGGACTCCCTCAACCCCTGTTCCCCGGGACTCCCTGCACCCCTGTTCCCCGGGACTCCCTCCACCCCTGTTCCCCGGGACTCCCTCCACCCCTGATCCCCAAGCGGACTGCAGAGGAACGATAGTGCGGGCCTGTCCATTGAGCGGCAGATCCAACACTGTACATTGGGGTCTTGTTGTTCTGTCCTCTTGGAGTTCTATGTGTACTGATGTTTGTTCGCAGAGGGATGTATGAAAGACTGGAGTTTAACAATGTTATTCTCTCTCTGCAGGCTATGAACCGTTAGATATGTCGCATGCCTTTATTCAGATGAAATTGAAGGAAGGTCAGATAAAATTATTTTCCTAAGATCCTATCAATAATTCCAGTAAGTTAGTGTTTTAATTCCCCGTGAAAATTGAAATGCATCTATGAATGGTCTGACCCAGTTAGGAGGAAAGTGTAGGGGGGATACTGGGCTGTGGGAGGGACGGTGAGGAGGGCGAGCTGTGCTGTGGGACGGATGGTGACGGAGTGTGTGACAGCGGAATGTGCTGTGAGGCGGGAGCGCTCATCCCAGTGACAGAGTTCCTCTTGTCCTTACCTACAACCCCATGAGCCTTTGCATCCAACACATCATTCTCCGCAAGCGATGCAAGCGGCCAAAGTGCTACAGCTGTCCATTACCTCCTCCCTCACCTCCATTCAGAGCCCCAAACACTCCTTCAAGGTGAGACAACACTTCACCTGTGAATTTGCTGGGGGTGTCTATTATATCCGCTGCTCCTGATGCCCCCTCCTCTATATTGGTGATATCTATTGTAAATTAGGGGGAAGATTCACTGAGCACCTTCGCTCCATCCACCACAAGCATAACTTCCCAGTGACCCAGCATTTTAATTCCAATTCCCATTCCCGTTCCAACATGTCGGTCCATGGTCTCCTCGTGTGCCGCGATAAGCCACATTCAGGGTGGAGGAGCAACACCTTATATAACGTGTAGCCTCTAATCTAATGGCATAAATGTCGATTTTTGTCCAATAAGAAAATCTTTCCTTCCCATCTCCAGCCTTCTACCTCTTCTCACCAGTCCATCACCTCCCGCTATGCCCCTTCTACTTCCCTTGCTCCTCTGGTTCAATCTCCTCTCCTATCCGATTCCTTCCTCTCCAGCCCTTCACCTTTCCCACCCACCTGTCTTCACCTATCACTTTCTAGTTAGCATCCTTCCCTTCCCCCCAACGTTTTAATTTGGTAACTTCCCTCTTCTTTTCCATTCCTGACGAAGGGTTTGGACGGGAAACGTCGCCTTTGTTCATTTCCATAGATGCTGCCTGACCTGCAGAGTTCTTCCGGCATTTTGTGTCTGTTGTTTTCGATTTCCGGCATCTGCAGAGATTCTCGTGTTTATACCCTGCTAATCGCACACTTTTGGAATGTGGGGGAGAACCGGAGGACCCGAAAGAAACCCACTCGATCACGAGGAAAACGTACAAACACCTCACCCGCAGTGTTGGAATTGAACCAAGTCGCTGGCGCTGTAATAATGTTCCGTTAACCGTTACACTGCCGTGCTGCCCACTGAATCGCTGAGTGTAGATGTTCAGGTTCCTATAACTCCTCCCCAATGGTTTTAATGAGAAGAGGACATGCCCTGGGTGGTGAGGGTCCTAGTGATGGATGCTACCTTCTTGAGGCCCCGCTTCTTGAAGACGTCCTCGATTATGGGAACGGTTGTGGCCGTGATGGAGCTGGCGGAGTCTATAACACTCTGCAGCCCCTTTCCATTCTGCAGAATGCTCTGCACCGTACAGCTGTAGGAATTTCCAAGTGTTTGGCGACATTTAAATTCTCGACAAGCTCCCAACGAAGCGGAGTCACTGGATAAATGGTTCGGAAGGGGAGAGTGGACATTGACACCCGAACAGAATGCTCCTGTTTCCCCATTTAGTGTATAAGAATATAGACGTGCAGGTCCTGTCATCCACTGATCGTCTTCTCCTTCTCCTTCCCAACCCCAGCTGTGTGTGGCGACGACTGCAGTGAGTATCAGATATTTTTAAACCAAATTCCAAATTAACACTTATTTTCAAACGTGTGTCGTGTGGGAGTTATTAATCCTCCCCGTCTCTGTGAGCCCCTCCGTCCCCTACATCCCTTCCTGTCTCTGTGATTCCCTCGGTTTCCTATACCCCTCCCCGTATCTGAGCACATCCGTCCCCTACACACCTTCCCGACTGTGAGCCCCTCTAGTCCCTACCCTACACACTGTCTCTGTGACGCTCTCCTAGTCCCTAAAACCCTTCTCGTGACTACGATTCCACACCCACCCCCCACCCCCCCCCCCCCCGCATCCCTTCACCAGTCCCTGTCTCTGTGCTCCCCACTGGTCACTATGTTCCTTTCCGGCTGCTACACCCCTCAGTATTTCGATATACCTTCCGTCCCCTACATCCCTCCCCATCTCTGTGACTCCCTACAAATCTTCCTCAGTCTCTTCCTTCCTCTAATTCCTTCATCATTAAGGACCCCCACCATCCAGGCCATGCTCTCAAGTCGCTGCTGACATCCAGAATGAGGTACAGGAGCCTCGGGACTCACACCAGCAAGTTCAGATACAGTTATTAGCCCTCAAACATCGGGCTCTTGAACTAGAGGGGAGAACTTCATTCGCCCGTCACTGAACTGTTTCCATAATCTATGGACTCAAGGACTCTTCATCTGATCTTCTCCATATCTATCGCTTATTTACTTATCTATTATTTTTTTCTCAGCTCAAGCTGGTAAAGCCTGAGGTACGGACATAGCCAAACACACTCATTTCTCAATAGCTAGGAACTTTCTGACTATACTAGTGATGTTTAGTATTGTGGCTTTCTGGATATGTACATCAATACTGCGGTGTCGGCCTCATTGTTTAATGTTATTGTGTAGTGACTTTGGGATGATACCAGTTATAGATATTACTATTGGGATAATGTATACCCTGTTCACGTTCCATAATCTTTCAAATTCTTGTGTTAGTTCAGCATATTTCTGTCTTCACGTATTGATTTATGTATGTAGTGTGTTTGGAATGGCTATATCTATTCAGTAAGTTGTTCTTGCTTGTTTACCCTGTAATATCGGCCAGTTATTATGGATTGTACTATCTGTCATAACAGATCGGTAGTAATATCATTTGTGGTATTCTGACTCTTAAACTGAATCAGGCTTGTGTTTATAATAACGAATTGTGTCTTCTATGGATTTGTATTTTTAATCAATATTTTAGTGAATGGTGATTGTTCCCGTGTAAGTAATCAGATTGAGTTAAACTGCAGCAGGATACTGTAATGTGCTGGATTGTTTCTCGTTTCTCGTGACATTCTCTGCACTTATTGCCTTGAGTTTTCTGTTTTTTTACTGTATAATTTTGATGCGTTCTGTTTGGTCCACTTGGTCCTGTATTGCCCTAAAGAACTCCTCTGTGTCTGGGAAGAGGTCTCCAACTCTGAGCCAGGCATTCGACACTTCCTTGTCGACATCTAGACTGCTCAGACCGTGGGGATGTCTTCCATAGACAGTCGTGCTCTGCTATCGGTTAACTTTTCCCGATGGTGATAATTTCATTTTTCTGCGTTGTACTTTCTGTGGCAAATTGCACAGCTTGCATGGACTGCTGAACCATGTTTTAATGATGAAAATATATCCTTAGACGTTTTATCCAGCTGTTTGTTTGTAATTTAGACGTTTTATCCAGCTGTTTGTAATTTTATGTTTGTTTTCCTTCTTCTTCATTCTGTCCCAGGTAGTGTTAATCTTCGTGTGTTTCCGGAAATTTGTCATTTCAGTTCTAATTTTTCCTTGCAAATTTTCCAGATCGATTTCAGACCGATATATTATACCAAAAAAACACGTTAATATGGGAGAGTGAAAATATTTATTGGCTTCGTTATTCTTTTACTATTTGTTCTGTTTAGGAAATTTTCTTCCGCCTTGAAGTAAATTCTGTCGAGAGTTTTCCTTTTATCCCAAATGCAGATATGTTTCATCGGTTGTATTGTATCCCGCTTCTCTGTTTTATATTCGATTAGCTCTGTTATTAGTGTTATTATTTGTTTCTTTTTGTCTTTGTACAGTTTGTTGTCTTTTGTACACGGATTGCTCTTTAGTCCTGCTGGGTGCGGGATTTCATTAATGTTATTGTTTTTCTTATATTTACTCTGAATGCCCGCAATAAAATGAATCTCAGGCTGCCTATGCTGACGTAAATGTAATTTGATAATAAATTTACTTTGGGCTTTCAATTTTAGCTTCTTCACCCTCCTCCAGTCCCCATTGCTCCACCATTCAGCGCGCCCCGAGTTCCGGAGTTCCTTCCCTGACACTCCTGCCTCTCCCTCCTCTTCTACCCTCTACCACTTCCATCACCCTCCCCTCCCTCTCTCCGTCCGGATATTTTGTAACCGCTTCCCCCGAAATCTCTTTTTCCCGAAGGTTCTTGCGGCGTTTACTTGTGTTAAAGTGGCCGTGTAAACCTTTAGTGCGATTGGATTCTGATACTTGCTGCAGCCGTTAAGCCCCTCTTCTCCCTGTTGCACGGTGAGGGAAGCCGTTCCACAAACCCCTCTTCCCACCTACACCCCCCCCCCCCACCAAACACACACAGTCCTCCCCAACCTCCTTAATAAAATTTCACTCGATCCGGATCCGAAACAGCCCCGGGTGGGAAATGTCAGAACTCCTCTCGCACCCTCCCCGTCGAGATTTCGCGACTTTCGCTCCAGGATCCCGTAGCTGGGAATATCCCGGCTCCCTCGATCCCTCACCGATCCCCGACCTTCGGGAATTGCCTCCCTTCCATCCCAAATTCCCGGGACCACACCACCATTTGTGGGGACCTCGCCCCTCCCCACCCCCGAGACTGACCCTCGGAGACCTGCGGCGGTGACGCGGGGTGTGATTGGTGGGTTGGGGGTTAGAGGTGAAGAGCGGGTCAGAATCAGAAGCGTATGTCGTTAAATTTGTTGATTTGCGACAGCAGTACATTCCTATACATATTTTAAAAATGAAATACAATAAGAAATTAAAATAAAGAAATAGTGCAAAAAGAGAGGAAAATAGTGAGGCGGTGTAGGTTGGTACATTGTCCGTTCAGAAATCCGATGGTGAAAAGGAAGAGGCTGTTTCTGAAATGTCTTCAGGCTTCTGTACCGCGGTAGCAATGAGAAGAGGGCATGTCCTGGGTGACGGGGTTCTTTAATGTTGGATGCCACCTTTTTGAGGCATCGCCTCCTTAAGGTGCCCTACCGAGGCGGCGCCAATTGCACTGACACTCCGCCTTGTCCGTGTGCTTTAGGTAATGATTTCCCCGTCCCGGTCCTGTTCTGCAGCAACTGCTCGGTGAACCCGCTGCCCTGTCACTGGCCGCACATCTGCGGAGGCGGGAGGCGGCGCAGAGCGCGGGGTCTGGCCGCCCGATCCCGAAGAGGTACGACGTCAATGCTGGGAGGTGTGGCTGGTACTAACCTTTCCTCACCTCCTCTTACCCCATCCACCTCGTCTTCCCGTTCCAGCCACGCTCCCGGAGATGGGTCCCGGGGAGGAGGTACATCCCGGAGCGGTATCTGCGGTGAGTGGGGAAGGTTGAAACAGTTCAGCTCTGACTCTACACCACCTTCTCCTTCACTCTTACCCATCCCTCCCTCGGGCTCGGTGTGGAGTGGGGAGTGGGGGGGATGGTGGATGTTGTCAGTGTGTGACGTGGAGAGGGCTCGGTGTGGAGTGGGGAGTGGGGGGATGGTGGATGTTGTACAGACGGGTCAGTGTGTGACGTGGAGAGGGGTCGGTGTGGAGTGGGGAGTGGGGGGATGATGGATGTTGTCAGTGTGTGGCGTGGAGAGGGGTCGGTGTGGAGGTGGGAGTGGGGGGATGGTGGATGTTGTCAGGGTGTGGCGTGGAGAGGGGTCGGTGTGGAGTGGGGAGTGGGGGGGATGGTGGATGTTGTACAGACGGGTCAGTGTGTGGCGTGGAGAGGGCTCGGTGTGGAGTGGGGAGTGGGGGGATGGTGGATGTTGTACAGACGGGTCAGTGTGTGGCACGGAGAGGGGTTGGTGTGGAGTGGGGAGTGGGGGGGATGGTGGATGTTGTCAGTGTGTGACGTGGAGAGGGGTCGGTGTGGAGTGGGGAGTGGGGGGATGGTGGATGTTGTCAGTGTGTGGCGTGGAGAGGAGTCGGTGTGGAGTGGGGAGTGGGGGGATGGTGGATGTTGTCAGTGTGTGGCGTGGAGAGGGGTCGGTGTGGAGTGGGGAGTGGGTGGATGGTGGATGTTGTACAGACGGGTCAGTGTGTGGCGTGGAGAGGGCTCGGTGTGGAGTGGGGAGTGGGGGGATGGTGGATGTTGTCAGTGTGTGGCGTGGAGAGGGGTCGGTGTGGAGTGGGGAGTGGGGGGGATGGTGGATGTTGTACAGACGGGTCAGTGTGTGGCGTGGAGAGGGCTCGGTGTGGAGTGGGGAGTGGGGGGATGGTGGATGTTGTCAGTGTGTGGCGTGGAGAGGGGTCGGTGTGGAGTGGGGAGTGGGGGGGATGGTGGATGTTGTCAGTGTGGCGTGGAGAGGGGTCGGTGTGGAGTGGGGAGTGGTGGGGGGCGGATGGTGGATGTTGTCAGGGTGTGGCGTGGAGAGGGCTCGGTGTGGAGTGGGGAGTGGGGGGATGTTGGATGTTGTACAGACGGGTCAGTGTGTGGCGTGGAGAGGGGTCGGTGTGGAGTGGGGGGATGGTGGATGTTGTCAGTGTGGCGTGGAGAGGGGTCGGTGTGGAGTGGGGAGTGGGGGGATGATGGATGTTGTCAGTGTGTGGCGTGGAGAGGGGTCGGTGTGGAGTGGGGAGTGGGGGGGGTGGTGGATGTTGTACAGACGGGTCAGTGTGTGGCGTGGAGAGGGCTCGGTGGGGAGTGGGGGGATGGTGGATGTTGTCAGTGTGTGGCGTGGAGAGGGGTCGGTGTGGAGTGGGGAGTGGGGGGGATGGTGGATGTTGTCAGTGTGTGGCGTGGAGAGGGGTCGGTGTGGAGTGGGGAGTGGGGGGATGGTGGATGTTGTCAGTGTGTGGCGTGGAGAGGGGTCGGTGTGGTGTGGGGAATGGGGGGATGGTGGATGTTGTACAGACGGGTCAGTGTGTGGCGTGGAGAGGGGTCGGTGTGGAGTGGGGAGTGGGTGGATGGTGGATGTTGTACAGACGGGTCAGTGTGTGGCGTGGAGAGGGGTCGGTGTGGAGTGGGGAGTGGTGGGGGGCGGATGGTGGATGTTGTCAGTGTGTGGCGTGGAGAGGGCTCGGTGTGGAGTGGGGAGTGGGGGGATGGTGGATGTTGTCAGTGTGTGGCGTGGAGAGGGCTCGGTGTGGAGTGGGGAGTGGGGGGGGTGGTGGATGTTGTCAGTGTGGCGTGGAGAGGGGTCGGTGTGGAGTGGGGAGTGGTGGGGGGCGGATGGTGGATGTTGTCAGTGTGTGGCGTGGAGAGGGGTCGGTGTGGAGTGGGGAGTGGGGGGATGGTGGATGTTGTCAGTGTGGCGTGGAGAGGGGTCGGTGTGGAGTGGGGAGTGGGGGTGATGGTGGATGTTGTCAGTGTGTGGCGTGGAGAGTGGTCGGTGTGGAGTGGGGAGTGGGGGGGATGGTGGATGTTGTACAGACGGGTCAGTGTGTGGCGTGGAGAGGGGTCGGTGTGTAGTGGGGAGTGGGGGGGGTGGTGGATGTTGTCAGTGTGGCGTGGAGAGGGGTCGGTGTGGAGTGGGGAGTGGTGGGGGGCGGATGGTGGATGTTGTCAGTGTGTGGCGTGGAGAGGGGTCGGTGTGGAGTGGGAAGTGGGGGGATGGTGGATGTTGTCAGTGTGGCGTGGAGAGGGGTCGGTGTGGAGTGGGGAGTGGGGGTGATGGTGGATGTTGTCAGTGTGTGGCGTGGAGAGTGGTCGGTGTGGAGTGGGGAGTGGGGGGGATGGTGGATGTTGTACAGACGGGTCAGTGTGTGGCGTGGAGAGGGGTCGGTGTGGAGTGGGGAGTGGGGGGGTGGTGGATGTTGTCAGTGTGTGCCGTGGAGAGGGGTCGGTGTGGAGTGGGGAGTGGGGGGATGGTGGATGTTGTACAGACGGGTCAGTGTGTGACGTGGAGAGGGGTCGGTGTGGAGTGGGGAGTGGGGGGATGGTGGATGTTGTACAGACGGGTCAGTGTGTGACGTGGAGAGGGGTCGGTGTGGAGTGGGGAGTAGGGGGATGGTGGATGTTGTCAGTGTGTGGCGTGGAGAGGGGTCGGTGTGGAGTGGGGAGTGGGTGGATGGTGGATGTTGTACAGATGGGTCAGTGTGTGGCGTGGAGAGGGGTCGGTGTGGAGTGGGGAGTGGGGGGAATGGTGGATGTTGTACAGACGGGTCAGTGTGTGGCGTGGAGAGGGATCGGTGTGGAGTGGGGAGTGGGTGGATGGTGGATGTTGTACAGACGGGTCAGTGTGTGGCGTGGAGAGGGGTCGGTGTGGAGTGGGGAGTGGGGGGGTGGTGGATGTTGTCAGTGTGTGGCGTGGAGAGGGGTCGGTGTGGAGTGGGGAGTGGGGGGATGGTGGATGTTGTCAGTGTGTGGCGTGGAGAGGGGTCGGTGTGGAGTGGGGAGTGGGGGGGATGGTGGATGTTGTCAGTGTGTGGCGTGGAGAGGGCTCGGTGTGGAGTGGGGAGTGGGGGGATGGTGGATGTTGTACAGACGGGTCAGTGTGTGGCGTGGAGAGGGGTCGGTGTGGAGTGGGGAGTGGGTGGATGGTGGATGTTGTACAGACGGGTCAGTGTGTGGCGTGGAGAGGGCTCGGTGTGGAGTGGGGAGTGGGGGGGATGGTGGATGTTGTCAGTGTGTGACGTGGAGAGGGGTCGGTGTGGAGTGGGGAGTGGGGGGATGGTGGATGTTGTCAGTGTGTGGCGTGGAGAGGAGTCGGTGTGGAGTGGGGAGTGGGGGGATGGTGGATGTTGTCAGGGTGTGGCGTGGAGAGGGATCGGTGTGGAGTGGGGAGTGGGGGGATGGTGGATGTTGTACAGACGGGTCAGTGTGTGGCGTGGAGAGGGCTCGGTGTGGAGTGGGGAGTGGGGGGATGGTGGATGTTGTCAGTGTGTGGCGTGGAGAGGGGTCGGTGTGGAGTGGGGAGTGGGTGGATGGTGGATGTTGTACAGACGGGTCAGTGTGTGGCGTGGAGAGGGCTCGGTGTGGAGTGGGGAGTGGGGGGATGGTGGATGTTGTCAGTGTGTGGCGTGGAGAGGGCTCGGTGTGGAGTGGGGAGTGGGGGGGGTGGTGGATGTTGTCAGTGTGGCGTGGAGAGGGGTCGGTGTGGAGTGGGGAGTGGTGGGGGGCGGATGGTGGATGTTGTCAGTGTGTGGCGTGGAGAGGGGTCGGTGTGGAGTGGGGAGTGGGGGGGATGGTGGATGTTGTCAGTGTGTGGCGTGGAGAGGGGTCGGTGTGGAGTGGGGAGTGGGGGGATGGTGGATGTTGTCAGTGTGGCGTGGAGAGGGGTCGGTGTGGAGTGGGGAGTGGTGGGGGGTGGATGGTGGATGTTGTCAGGGTGTGGCGTGGAGAGGGCTCGGTGGGGAGTGGTGGGATGGTGGATGTTGTCAGTGTGTGGCGTGGAGAGGGGTCGGTGTGGAGTGGGGAGTGGGGGGGATGGTGGATGTTGTCAGTGTGTGGCGTGGAGAGGGGTCGGTGTGGAGTGGGGAGTGGGGGGGATGGTGGATGTTGTACAGACGGGTCAGTGTGTGGCGTGGAGAGGGGTCGGTGTGGAGTGGGGAGTGGTGGGGGGCGGATGGTGGATGTTGTCAGTGTGTGGCGTGGAGAGGGCTCGGTGTGGAGTGGGGAGTGGGGGGATGGTGGATGTTGTCAGTGTGTGGCGTGGAGAGGGCTCGGTGTGGAGTGGGGAGTGGGGGGGGTGGTGGATGTTGTCAGTGTGGCGTGGAGAGGGGTCGGTGTGGAGTGGGGAGTGGTGGGGGGCGGATGGTGGATGTTGTCAGTGTGTGGCGTGGAGAGGGGTCGGTGTGGAGTGGGGAGTGGGGGGGATGGTGGATGTTGTCAGTGTGTGGCGTGGAGAGGGGTCGGTGTGGAGTGGGGAGTGGGGGGGTGGTGGATGTTGTACAGACGGGTCAGTGTGTGGCGTGGAGAGGGATCGGTGTGGAGTGGGGAGTGGGGGGATGGTGGATGTTGTCAGTGTGTGGCGTGGAGAGGGCTCGGTGTGGAGTGGGGAGTGGGGGGATGGTGGATGTTGTCAGTCTGTGGCGTGGAGAGGGGTCGGTGTGGAGTGGGGAGTGGGGGGATGGTGGATGTTGTCAGTGTGTGGCGTGGAGAGGGGTCGGTGTGGAGTGGGGAGTGGGGGGGATGGTGGATGTTGTACAGACGGGTCAGTGTGTGGCGTGGAGAGGGGTCGGTGTGGAGTGGGGAGTGGGGGGGGTGGTGGATGTTGTCAGTGTGGCGTGGAGAGGGGTCGGTGTGGAGTGGGGAGTGGTGGGGGGCGGATGGTGGATGTTGTCAGTGTGTGGCGTGGAGAGGGGTCGGTGTGGAGTGGGGAGTGGGGGGATGGTGGATGTTGTCAGTGTGGCGTGGAGAGGGGTCGGTGTGGAGTGGGGAGTGGGGGGATGGTGGATGTTGTACAGACGGGTCAGTGTGTGGCGTGGAGAGGGGTCGGTGTGGAGTGGGGAGTGGGGGGATGGTGGATGTTGTACAGACGGGTCTGTGTGTGGCGTGGAGAGGGGTCGGTGTGGAGTGGGGAGTGGGGGGATGGTGGATGTTGTCAGTGTGTGGCGTGGAGAGGGGTCGGTGTGGAGTGGGGAGTGGGGGGATGGTGGATGTTGTCAGTGTGGCGTGGAGAGGGGTCGGTGTGGAGTGGGGAGTGGGGGGATGGTGGATGTTGTCAGTGTGGCGTGGAGAGGGGTCGGTGTGGAGTGGGGAGTGGGGGGATGGTGGATGTTGTACAGACGGGTCAGTGTGTGGCGTGGAGAGGGGTCGGTGTGGAGTGGGGAGTGGGGGGATGGTGGATGTTGTCAGTGTGTGGCGTGGAGAGTGGTCGGTGTGGAGTGGGGAGTGGGGGGGATGGTGGATGTTGTACAGACGGGTCAGTGTGTGGCGTGGAGAGGGGTCGGTGTGGAGTGGGGAGTGGGGGGGTGGTGGATGTTGTCAGTGTGTGCCGTGGAGAGGGGTCGGTGTGGAGTGGGGAGTGGGGGGATGGTGGATGTTGTACAGACGGGTCAGTGTGTGACGTGGAGAGGGGTCGGTGTGGAGTGGGGAGTGGGGGGATGGTGGATGTTGTACAGACGGGTCAGTGTGTGGCGTGGAGAGGGATCGGTGTGGAGTGGGGAGTGGGTGGATGGTGGATGTTGTACAGACGGGTCAGTGTGTGGCGTGGAGAGGGGTCGGTGTGGAGTGGGGAGTGGGGGGGTGGTGGATGTTGTCAGTGTGTGGCGTGGAGAGGGGTCGGTGTGGAGTGGGGAGTGGGGGGATGGTGGATGTTGTCAGTGTGTGGCGTGGAGAGGGGTCGGTGTGGAGTGGGGAGTGGGGGGGATGGTGGATGTTGTCAGTGTGTGGCGTGGAGAGGGCTCGGTGTGGAGTGGGGAGTGGGGGGATGGTGGATGTTGTACAGACGGGTCAGTGTGTGGCGTGGAGAGGGGTCGGTGTGGAGTGGGGAGTGGGGGGGATGGTGGATGTTGTCAGTGTGTGGCGTGGAGAGGGGTCGCTGTGGAGTGGGGAGTGGGGG
Source organism: Hemitrygon akajei (assembly GCF_048418815.1). Taxonomy (NCBI): domain Eukaryota; kingdom Metazoa; phylum Chordata; class Chondrichthyes; order Myliobatiformes; family Dasyatidae; genus Hemitrygon; species Hemitrygon akajei. Next base: position 173,469,679 of record NC_133124.1, on the reverse strand, counting down.
GGATGGTGGATGTTGTCAGTGTGTGGCGTGGAGAGGGCTCGGTGTGGAGTGGGGAGTGGGGGGATGGTGGATGTTGTACAGACGGGTCAGTGTGTGGCATGGAGAGGGGTCGGTGTGGAGTGGGGAGTGGGGGGGATGGTGGATGTTGTCAGTGTGTGGCGTGGAGAGGGGTCGGTGTGGAGTGGGGAGTGGGGGGGATGGTGGATGTTGTCAGTGTGTGGCGTGGAGAGGGGTCGGTGTGGAGTGCGGAGTGGGGGGATGGTGGATGTTGTACAGACGGGTCAGTGTGTGGCGTGGAGAGGGGTCGGTGTGGAGTGGGGAGTGGGGGGGATGGTGGATGTTGTCAGTGTGTGGCGTGGAGAGGGCTCGGTGTGGAGTGGGGAGTGTGGGGATGGTGGATGTTGTACAGATGGGTCAGTGTGTGGCGTGGAGAGGGGTCGGTGTGGAGTGGGGAGTGTGGGGATGGTGGATGTTGTACAGACGGGTCAGTGTGTGGCGTGGAGAGGGGTCGGTGTGGAGTGGGGAGTGCGGGGATGGTGGATGTTGTACAGACGGGTCAGTGTGTGGCGTGGAGAGGGCTCGGTGTGGAGTGGGGAGTGGGGGGGATGGTGGATGTTGTCAGTGTGTGGCGTGGAGAGGGGTCGGTGTGGAGTGGGGAGTGGGGGGGATGGTGGATGTTGTCAGGGTGTGGCGTGGAGAGGGGTCGGTGTGGAGTGGGGAGTGGGGGGATGGTGGATGTTGTACAGACGGGTCAGTGTGTGGCGTGGAGAGGGCTCGGTGTGGAGTGGGGAGTGGGGGGATGATGGATGTTGTCAGTGTGTGGCGTGGAGAGGGCTCGGTGTGGAGTGGGGAGTGGGGGGATGGTGGATGTTGTCAGTGTGTGGCGTGGAGAGGGGTCGGTGTGGAGTGGGGAGTGGGGGGATGGTGGATGTTGTACAGACGGGTCAGTGTGTGGCGTGGAGAGGGCTCGGTGTGGAGTGGGGAGTGGGGGGATGGTGGATGTTGTCAGTGTGTGGCGTGGAGAGGGGTCGGTGTGGAGTGGGGAGTGGGTGGATGGTGGATGTTGTACAGACGGGTCAGTGTGTGGCGTGGAGAGGGCTCGGTGTGGAGTGGGGAGTGGGGGGATGGTGGATGTTGTCAGTGTGTGGCGTGGAGAGGGGTCGGTGTGGAGTGGGGAGTGGGGGGGATGGTGGATGTTGTCAGTGTGGCGTGGAGAGGGGTCGGTGTGGAGTGGGGAGTGGTGGGGGGCGGATGGTGGATGTTGTCAGGGTGTGGCGTGGAGAGGGCTCGGTGGGGAGTGGGGGGATGGTGGATGTTGTCAGTGTGTGGCGTGGAGAGGGGTCGGTGTGGAGTGGGGAGTGGGTGGATGGTGGTTGTTGTACAGACGGGTCAGTGTGTGGCGTGGAGAGGGGTCGGTGTGGAGTGGGGAGTGGGGGTGATGGTGGATGTTGTCAGTGTGTGGCGTGGAGAGTGGTCGGTGTGGAGTGGGGAGTTGGGGGGATGGTGGATGTTGTACAGACGGGTCAGTGTGTGGCGTGGAGAGGGGTTGGTGAGGAGTGGGGAGTAGGGGGATGGTGAATGTTGTCAGTGTGTGGCGTGGAGAGGGCTCGGTGTGGAGTGGGGAGTGGGGGGAATGGTGGATGTTGTACAGACGGGTCAGTGTGTGGCGTGGAGAGGGGTCGGTGAGGAGTGGGGAGTGGGGGGATGGTGGATGTTGTCAGTGTGTGGCGTGGAGAGGGGTCGGTGTGGAGTGGGGAGTGGGGGGATGGTGGATGTTGTCAGTGTGTGACGTGGAGAGGGGTCGGTGTGGAGTGGGGAGTGGGGGGGATGGTGGATGTTGTACAGACGGGTCAGTGTGTGGCGTGGAGAGGGCTCGGTGTGGAGTGGGGAGTGGGGGAATGGTGGATGTTGTACAGACGGGTCAGTGTGTGGCGTGGAGAGGGGTCGGTGTGGAGTGGGGAGTGGGGGGATGGTGGATGTTGTACAGACGGGTCAGTGTGTGGCGTGGAGAGGGGTCGGTGTGGAGTGGGGAGTGGGGGGATGGTGGATGTTGTCAGTGTGTGGCGTGGAGAGGGCTCGGTGTGGAGTGGGGAGTGGGGGGATGGTGGATGTTGTCAGTGTGTGGCGTGGAGAGGGGTCGGTGTGGAGTGGGGAGTGGGGGGATGGTGGATGTTGTCAGTGTGTGGCGTGGAGAGGGGTCGGTGTGGAGTGGGGAGTGGGGGGGATGGTGGATGTTGTCAGTGTGTGGCGTGGAGAGGGCTCGGTGTGGAGTGGGGAGTGGGGGGATGGTGGATGTTGTACAGACGGGTCAGTGTGTGGCGTGGAGAGGGGTCGGTGTGGAGTGGGGAGTGGGGGGGATGGTGGATGTTGTCAGTGTGTGGCGTGGAGAGGGGTCGGTGTGGAGTGGGGAGTGGGGGGGATGGTGGATGTTGTCAGTGTGTGGCGTGGAGAGGGGTCGGTGTGGACTGGGGAGTGGGGGGATGGTGGATGTTGTCAGTGTGTGGCGTGGAGAGGGCTCGGTGTGGACTGGGGAGTGGGGGGATGGTGGATGTTGTCAGTGTGTGGCGTGGAGAGGGCTCGGTGTGGAGTGGGGAGTGGGGGGATGGTGGATGTTGTCAGTGTGTGGCGTGCAGAGGGGTCGGTGTGGACTGGGGAGTGGGGGGATGGTGGATGTTGTCAGTGTGTGGCGTGGAGAGGGCTCGGTGTGGAGTGGGGAGTGGGGGGATGGTGGATGTTGTCAGTGTGTGGCGTGGAGAGGGCTCGGTGTGGAGTGTGGAGTGGGGGGATGGTGGATGTTGTCAGTGTGTGGCGTGGAGAGGGGTCGGTGAGGAGTGGGGAGTGGGGGGATGGTGGATGTTGTCAGTGTGTGGCGTGGAGAGGGGTCGGTGTGGAGTGGGGAGTGGGGGGATGGTGGATGTTGTCAGTGTGTGACGTGGAGAGGGGTCGGTGTGGAGTGGGGAGTGGGGGGGATGGTGGATGTTGTACAGACGGGTCAGTGTGTGGCGTGGAGAGGGCTCGGTGTGGAGTGGGGAGTGGGGGAATGGTGGATGTTGTACAGACGGGTCAGTGTGTGGCGTGGAGAGGGGTCGGTGTGGAGTGGGGAGTGGGGGGATGGTGGATGTTGTACAGACGGGTCAGTGTGTGGCGTGGAGAGGGGTCGGTGTGGAGTGGGGAGTGGGGGGATGGTGGATGTTGTACAGACGGGTCAGTGTGTGGCGTGGAGAGGGGTCGGTGTGGAGTGGGGAGTGGGGGGATGGTGGATGTTGTCAGTGTGTGGCGTGGAGAGGGCTCGGTGTGGAGTGGGGAGTGGGGGGATGGTGGATGTTGTCAGTGTGTGGCGTGGAGAGGGGTCGGTGTGGAGTGGGGAGTGGGGGGATGGTGGATGTTGTCAGTGTGTGGCGTGGAGAGGGGTCGGTGTGGAGTGGGGAGTGGGGGGGGATGGTGGATGTTGTCAGTGTGTGGCGTGGAGAGGGGTCGGTGTGGAGTGGGGAGTGGGGGGGATGGTGGATGTTGTCAGTGTGTGGCGTGGAGAGGGGTCGGTGTGGAGTGGGGAGTGGGGGGATGGTGGATGTTGTCAGTGTGTGGCGTGGAGAGGGGTCGGTGTGGAGTGGGGAGTGGGGGGATGGTGGATGTTGTCAGTGTGTGACGTGGAGAGGGGTCGGTGTGGAGTGGGGAGTGGGGGGGATGGTGGATGTTGTACAGACGGGTCAGTGTGTGGCGTGGAGAGGGCTCGGTGTGGAGTGGGGAGTGGGGGAATGGTGGATGTTGTACAGACGGGTCAGTGTGTGGCGTGGAGAGGGGTCGGTGTGGAGTGGGGAGTGGGGGGATGGTGGATGTTGTACAGACGGGTCAGTGTGTGGCGTGGAGAGGGGTCGGTGTGGAGTGGGGAGTGGGGGGATGGTGGATGTTGTCAGTGTGTGGCGTGGAGAGGGGTCGGTGTGGAGTGGGGAGTGGGGGGATGGTGGATGTTGTCAGTGTGTGGCGTGGAGAGGGGTCGGTGTGGAGTGGGGAGTGGGGGGGATGGTGGATGTTGTCAGTGTGTGGCGTGGAGAGGGGTCGGTGTGGAGTGGGGAGTGGGGGGGATGGTGGATGTTGTCAGTGTGTGGCGTGGAGAGGGGTCGGTGTGGAGTGGGGAGTGGGGGGATGGTGGATGTTGTCAGTGTGTGGCGTGGAGAGGGGTCGGTGTGGAGTGGGGAGTGGGGGGATGGTGGATGTTGTCAGTGTGTGACGTGGAGAGGGGTCGGTGTGGAGTGGGGAGTGGGGGGGATGGTGGATGTTGTACAGACGGGTCAGTGTGTGGCGTGGAGAGGGCTCGGTGTGGAGTGGGGAGTGGGGGAATGGTGGATGTTGTACAGACGGGTCAGTGTGTGGCGTGGAGAGGGGTCGGTGTGGAGTGGGGAGTGGGGGGATGGTGGATGTTGTACAGACGGGTCAGTGTGTGGCGTGGAGAGGGGTCGGTGTGGAGTGGGGAGTGGGGGGATGGTGGATGTTGTCAGTGTGTGGCGTGGAGAGGGCTCGGTGTGGAGTGGGGAGTGGGGGGATGGTGGATGTTGTCAGTGTGTGGCGTGGAGAGGGGTCGGTGTGGAGTGGGGAGTGGGGGGATGGTGGATGTTGTCAGTGTGTGGCGTGGAGAGGGGTCGGTGTGGAGTGGGGAGTGGGGGGGATGGTGGATGTTGTCAGTGTGTGGCGTGGAGAGGGCTCGGTGTGGAGTGGGGAGTGGGGGGATGGTGGATGTTGTACAGACGGGTCAGTGTGTGGCGTGGAGAGGGGTCGGTGTGGAGTGGGGAGTGGGGGGGATGGTGGATGTTGTCAGTGTGTGGCGTGGAGAGGGGTCGGTGTGGAGTGGGGAGTGGGGGGGATGGTGGATGTTGTCAGTGTGTGGCGTGGAGAGGGGTCGGTGTGGACTGGGGAGTGGGGGGATGGTGGATGTTGTCAGTGTGTGGCGTGGAGAGGGCTCGGTGTGGACTGGGGAGTGGGGGGATGGTGGATGTTGTCAGTGTGTGGCGTGGAGAGGGCTCGGTGTGGAGTGGGGAGTGGGGGGATGGTGGATGTTGTCAGTGTGTGGCGTGCAGAGGGGTCGGTGTGGACTGGGGAGTGGGGGGATGGTGGATGTTGTCAGTGTGTGGCGTGGAGAGGGCTCGGTGTGGAGTGGGGAGTGGGGGGATGGTGGATGTTGTCAGTGTGTGGCGTGGAGAGGGCTCGGTGTGGAGTGTGGAGTGGGGGGATGGTGGATGTTGTCAGTGTGTGGCGTGGAGAGGGGTCGGTGAGGAGTGGGGAGTGGGGGGATGGTGGATGTTGTCAGTGTGTGGCGTGGAGAGGGGTCGGTGTGGAGTGGGGAGTGGGGGGATGGTGGATGTTGTCAGTGTGTGACGTGGAGAGGGGTCGGTGTGGAGTGGGGAGTGGGGGGGATGGTGGATGTTGTACAGACGGGTCAGTGTGTGGCGTGGAGAGGGCTCGGTGTGGAGTGGGGAGTGGGGGAATGGTGGATGTTGTACAGACGGGTCAGTGTGTGGCGTGGAGAGGGGTCGGTGTGGAGTGGGGAGTGGGGGGATGGTGGATGTTGTACAGACGGGTCAGTGTGTGGCGTGGAGAGGGGTCGGTGTGGAGTGGGGAGTGGGGGGATGGTGGATGTTGTCAGTGTGTGGCGTGGAGAGGGCTCGGTGTGGAGTGGGGAGTGGGGGGATGGTGGATGTTGTCAGTGTGTGGCGTGGAGAGGGGTCGGTGTGGAGTGGGGAGTGGGGGGATGGTGGATGTTGTCAGTGTGTGGCGTGGAGAGGGGTCGGTGTGGAGTGGGGAGTGGGGGGGATGGTGGATGTTGTCAGTGTGTGGCGTGGAGAGGGCTCGGTGTGGAGTGGGGAGTGGGGGGATGGTGGATGTTGTACAGACGGGTCAGTGTGTGGCATGGAGAGGGGTCGGTGTGGAGTGGGGAGTGGGGGGGATGGTGGATGTTGTCAGTGTGTGGCGTGGAGAGGGCTCGGTGTGGAGTGGGGAGTGGGGGGATGGTGGATGTTGTACAGACGGGTCAGTGTGTGGCGTGGAGAGGGGTCGGTGTGGAGTGGGGAGTGGGGGGATGGTGGATGTTGTCAGTGTGTGGCGTGGAGAGGGCTCGGTGTGGAGTGTGGAGTGGGGGGATGGTGGATGTTGTCAGTGTGTGACGTGGAGAGGGGTCGGTGTGGAGTGGGGAGTGTGGGGGTGGTGGATGTTGTCAGTGGGTGGCGTGGAGAGGGCTCGGTGTGGAGTGGGGAGTGGGGGGATGGTGGATGTTGTACAGACGGGTCAGTGTGTGGCATGGAGAGGGGTCGGTGTGGAGTGGGGAGTGGGGGGATGGTGGATGTTGTCAGGGTGTGGCGTGGAGAGGGGTCGGTGTGGAGTGGGGAGTGGGGGGATGGTGGATGTTGTACAGACGGGTCAGTGTGTGGCATGGAGAGGGGTCGGTGTGGAGTGGGGAGTGGGGGGATGGTGGGTGTTGTACAGACGGGTCAGTGTGTGACGTGGAGAGGGGTCAGTGAGGAGTGGGGAGTGTGGGGATGGTGGATGTTGTACAGACGGGTCAGTGTGTGGCGTGGAGAGGGGTCGGTGTGTAGTGGGGAGTGGGGGAATGGTGGATGTTGTCAGTGTGTGGCGTGGAGAGGGGTCGGTGTGGAGTGGGGAGTGGGGGGGTGGTGGATGTTGTCAGTGTGTGGCGTGGAGAGGGGTCGGTGTGGAGTGGGGAGTGGGGGGGATGGTGGATGTTGTCAGTGTGTGGCGTGGAGAGGGGTCGGTGTGGAGTGGGGAGTGGGGGGGGATGGTGGATGTTGTACAGACGGGTCAGTGTGTGGCGTGGAGAGGGGTCGGTGTGGAGTGGGGAGTGGGGGGATGGTGGATGTTGTACAGACGGGTCAGTGTGTGGCGTGGAGAGGGCTCGGTGTGGAGTGGGGAGTGGGGGAATGGTGGATGTTGTACAGACGGGTCAGTGTGTGGCGTGGAGAGGGGTCGGTGTGGAGTGGGGAGTGGGGGGATGGTGGATGTTGTACAGACGGGTCAGTGTGTGGCGTGGAGAGGGGTCGGTGTGGAGTGGGGAGTGTGGGGATGGTGGATGTTGTACAGACGGGTCAGTGTGTGGCGTGGAGAGGGGTCGGTGTGGAGTGGGGAGTGGGGGGATGGTGGATGTTGTACAGACGGGTCAGTGTGTGGCGTGGAGAGGGGTTGGTGTGGAGTGGGGAGTGGGGGGGATGGTGGATGTTGTCAGTGTGTGGCGTGGAGAGGGGTCGGTGTGGAGTGGGGAGTGGGGGGGATGGTGGATGTTGTCAGTGTGTGGCGTGGAGAGGGGTTGGTGTGGAGTGGGGAGTGGGGGGGATGGTGGATGTTGTCAGTGTGTGGCGTGGAGAGGGGTCGGTGTGGAGTGGGGAGTGGGGGGGATGGTGGATGTTGTACAGACGGGTCAGTGTGTGGCGTGGAGAGGGGTCGGTGTGGAGTGGGGAGTGGGGGGGATGGTGGATGTTGTCAGTGTGTGGCGTGGAGAGGGCTCGGTGTGGAGTGGGGAGTGGGGGGATGGTGGATGTTGTACAGACGGGTCAGTGTGTGGCGTGGAGAGGGCTCGGTGTGGAGTGGGGAGTGGGGGGATGGTGGATGTTGTACAGACGGGTCAGTGTGTGACGTGGAGAGGGGTCAGTGAGGAGTGGGGAGTGTGGGGATGGTGGATGTTGTACAGACGGGTCAGTGTGTGGCGTGGAGAGGGGTCGGTGTGGAGTGGGGAGTGGGGGAATGGTGGATGTTGTCAGTGTGTGGCGTGCAGAGGGGTCGGTGTGGACTGGGGAGTGGGGGGATGGTGGATGTTGTCAGTGTGTGGCGTGGAGAGGGCTCGGTGTGGAGTGGGGAGTGGGGGGATGGTGGATGTTGTCAGTGTGTGGCGTGGAGAGGGCTCGGTGTGGAGTGTGGAGTGGGGGGATGGTGGATGTTGTCAGTGTGTGGCGTGGAGAGGGGTCGGTGAGGAGTGGGGAGTGGGGGGATGGTGGATGTTGTCAGTGTGTGGCGTGGAGAGGGGTCGGTGTGGAGTGGGGAGTGGGGGGATGGTGGATGTTGTCAGTGTGTGACGTGGAGAGGGGTCGGTGTGGAGTGGGGAGTGGGGGGATGGTGGATGTTGTCAGTGTGTGACGTGGAGAGGGGTCGGTGTGGAGTGGGGAGTGGGGGGGATGGTGGATGTTGTACAGACGGGTCAGTGTGTGGCGTGGAGAGGGCTCGGTGTGGAGTGGGGAGTGGGGGAATGGTGGATGTTGTACAGACGGGTCAGTGTGTGGCGTGGAGAGGGGTCGGTGTGGAGTGGGGAGTGGGGGGATGGTGGATGTTGTACAGACGGGTCAGTGTGTGGCGTGGAGAGGGGTCGGTGTGGAGTGGGGAGTGGGGGGATGGTGGATGTTGTCAGTGTGTGGCGTGGAGAGGGCTCGGTGTGGAGTGGGGAGTGGGGGGATGGTGGATGTTGTCAGTGTGTGGCGTGGAGAGGGGTCGGTGTGGAGTGGGGAGTGGGGGGATGGTGGATGTTGTCAGTGTGTGGCGTGGAGAGGGGTCGGTGTGGAGTGGGGAGTGGGGGGGATGGTGGATGTTGTCAGTGTGTGGCGTGGAGAGGGCTCGGTGTGGAGTGGGGAGTGGGGGGATGGTGGATGTTGTACAGACGGGTCAGTGTGTGGCGTGGAGAGGGGTCGGTGTGGAGTGGGGAGTGGGGGGGATGGTGGATGTTGTCAGTGTGTGGCGTGGAGAGGTGTCGGTGTGGAGTGGGGAGTGGGGGGGATGGTGGATGTTGTCAGTGTGTGGCGTGGAGAGGGCTCGGTGTGGAGTGGGGAGTGGGGGGATGGTGGATGTTGTACAGACGGGTCAGTGTGTGGCGTGGAGAGGGGTCGGTGTGGAGTGGGGAGTGGGGGGGATGGTGGATGTTGTCAGTGTGTGGCGTGGAGAGGGGTCGGTGTGGAGTGGGGAGTGGGGGGGATGGTGGATGTTGTCAGTGTGTGGCGTGGAGAGGGGTCGGTGTGGAGTGGGGAGTGGGGGGATGGTGGATGTTGTACAGACGGGTCAGTGTGTGGCGTGGAGAGGGGTCGGTGTGGAGTGGGGAGTGGGGGGATGGTGGATGTTGTACAGACGGGTCAGTGTGTGGCGTGGAGAGGGCTCGGTGTGGAGTGGGGAGTGGGGGAATGGTGGATGTTGTACAGACGGGTCAGTGTGTGGCGTGGAGAGGGGTCGGTGTGGAGTGGGGAGTGGGGGGATGGTGGATGTTGTACAGACGGGTCAGTGTGTGGCGTGGAGAGGGGTCGGTGTGGAGTGGGGAGTGGGGGGATGGTGGATGTTGTCAGTGTGTGGAGTGGAGAGGGGTCGGTGTGGAGTGGGGAGTGGGGGGATGGTGGATGTTGTACAGACGGGTCAGTGTGTGGCGTGGAGAGGGGTCGGTGTGGAGTGGGGAGTGGGGGGGATGGTGGATGTTGTCAGTGTGTGGCGTGGAGAGGGGTCGGTGTGGAGTGGGGAGTGGGGGGGATGGTGGATGTTGTCAGTGTGTGGCGTGGAGAGGGGTCGGTGTGGAGTGGGGAGTGGGGGGATGGTGGATGTTGTCAGTGTGTGGCGTGGAGAGGGGTCGGTGTGGAGTGGGGAGTAGGGGGATGGTGGATGTTGTCAGTGTGTGGCGTGGAGAGGGGTCGGTGTGGAGTGGGGAGTGGGGGGGATGGTGGATGTTGTACAGACGGGTCAGTGTGTGGCGTGGAGAGGGGTCGGTGTGGAGTGGGGAGTGGGGGGGGATGGTGGATGTTGTACAGACGGGTCAGTGTGTGGCGTGGAGAGGGGTCGGTGTGGAGTGGGGAGTGGGGGGATGGTGGATGTTGTCAGTGTGTGGCGTGGAGAGTGGTCGGTGTGGAGTGGCGAGTGGGGGGATGGTGGATGTTGTACAGACGGGTCAGTGTGTGGCGTGGAGAGGGCTCGGTGTGGAGTGGGGAGTGGGGGGATGGTGGATGTTGTACAGACGGGTCAGTGTGTGGCGTGGAGAGGGCTCGGTGTGGAGTGGGGAGTGGGGGGATGGTGGATGTTGTCAGTGTGTGACGTGGAGAGGGGTCGGTGTGGAGTGGGGAGTGGGTGGATGGTGGATGTTGTACAGATGGGTCAGTGTGTGGCGTGGAGAGGGGTCGGTGTGGAGTGGGGAGTGGGGGGGTGGTGGATGTTGTCAGTGTGTGACGTGGAGAGGGGTCGGTGTGGAGTGGGGAGTGGGGGGATGGTGGATGTTGTCAGTGTGTGGCGTGGAGAGGGGTCGGTGTGGAGTGGGGAGTGGGGGAATGGTGGATGTTGTCAGTGTGTGGCGTGGAGAGGGGTCGGTGTGGCGTGGAGTGGGGAGTGGGGGGGGGTGGTGGATGTTGTACAGACGGGTCAGTGTGTGGCGTGGAGAGGGCTTGGTGTGGAGTGGGGAGTGTGGGGGTGGTGGATGTTGTCAGTGGCTGGCGTGGAGAGGGCTCGGTGTGGAGTGGGGAGTGGGGGGATGGTGGATGTTGTACAGACGGGTCAGTGTGTGGCATGGAGAGGGGTCGGTGTGGAGTGGGGAGTGGGGGGATGGTGGATGTTGTCAGGGTGTGGCGTGGAGAGGGGTCGGTGTGGAGTGGGGAGTGGGGGGATGGTGGATGTTGTACAGACGGGTCAGTGTGCGGCGTGGAGAGGGGTCGGTGTGGAGTGGGGAGTGGGGGGATGGTGGATGTTGTACAGACGGGTCAGTGTGTGGCATGGAGAGGGGTCGGTGTGGAGTGGGGAGTGGGGGGATGGTGGATGTTGTACAGACGGGTCAGTGTGTGACGTGGAGAGGGGTCAGTGAGGAGTGGGGAGTGTGGGGATGGTGGATGTTGTACAGACGGGTCAGTGTGTGGCGTGGAGAGGGGTCGGTGTGGAGTGGGGAGTGGGGGAATGGTGGATGTTGTCAGTGTGTGGCGTGGAGAGGGGTCGGTGTGGAGTGGGGAGTGGGGGGGTGGTGGATGTTGTCAGTGTGTGGCGTGGAGAGGGGTCGGTGTGGAGTGGGGAGTGGGGGGGATGGTGGATGTTGTCAGTGTGTGGCGTGGAGAGGGGTCGGTGTGGAGTGGGGAGTGGGGGGGATGGTGGATGTTGTACAGACGGGTCAGTGTGTGGCGTGGAGAGGGGTCGGTGTGGAGTGGGGAGTGGGGGGATCGTGGATGTTGTACAGACGGGTCAGTGTGTGGCGTGGAGAGGGCTCGGTGTGGAGTGGGGAGTGGGGGAATGGTGGATGTTGTACAGACGGGTCAGTGTGTGGCGTGGAGAGGGGTCGGTGTGGAGTGGGGAGTGGGGGGATGGTGGATGTTGTACAGACGGGTCAGTGTGTGGCGTGGAGAGGGGTCGGTGTGGAGTGGGGAGTGTGGGGATGGTGGATGTTGTACAGACGGGTCAGTGTGTGGCGTGGAGAGGGGTCGGTGTGGAGTGGGGAGTGGGGGGATGGTGGATGTTGTACAGACGGGTCAGTGTGTGGCGTGGAGAGGGGTTGGTGTGGAGTGGGGAGTGGGGGGGATGGTGGATGTTGTCAGTGTGTGGCGTGGAGAGGGGTCGGTGTGGAGTGGGGAGTGGGGGGGATGGTGGATGTTGTCAGTGTGTGGCGTGGAGAGGGGTTGGTGTGGAGTGGGGAGTGGGGGGGATGGTGGATGTTGTCAGTGTGTGGCGTGGAGAGGGGTCGGTGTGGAGTGGGGAGTGGGGGGGATGGTGGATGTTGTACAGACGGGTCAGTGTGTGGCGTGGAGAGGGGTCGGTGTGGAGTGGGGAGTGGGGGGGATGGTGGATGTTGTCAGTGTGTGGCGTGGAGAGGGCTCGGTGTGGAGTGGGGAGTGGGGGGATGGTGGATGTTGTACAGACGGGTCAGTGTGTGGCGTGGAGAGGGCTCGGTGTGGAGTGGGGAGTGGGGGGATGGTGGATGTTGTACAGACGGGTCAGTGTGTGACGTGGAGAGGGGTCAGTGAGGAGTGGGGAGTGTGGGGATGGTGGATGTTGTACAGACGGGTCAGTGTGTGGCGTGGAGAGGGGTCGGTGTGGAGTGGGGAGTGGGGGAATGGTGGATGTTGTCAGTGTGTGGCGTGGAGAGGGGTCGGTGTGGAGTTGGGAGTGGGGGGATGGTGGATGTTGTCAGTGTGTGGCGTGGAGAGGGCTCGGTGTGGAGTGGGGAGTGGGGGGATGGTGGATGTTGTCAGTGTGTGGCGTGGAGAGGGCTCGGTGTGGAGTGTGGAGTGGGGGGATGGTGGATGTTGTCAGTGTGTGACGTGGAGAGGGGTCGGTGTGGAGTGGGGAGTGGGGGGTATGGTGGATGTTGTACAGACGGGTCAGTGTGTGGCGTGGAGAGGGCTCGGTGTGGAGTGGGGAGTGGGGGAATGGTGGATGTTGTACAGACGGGTCAGTGTGTGGCGTGGAGAGGGGTCGGTGTGGAGTGGGGAGTGGGGGGATGGTGGATGTTGTACAGACGGGTCAGTGTGTGGCGTGGAGAGGGGTCGGTGTGGAGTGGGGAGTGGGGGGATGGTGGATGTTGTCAGTGTGTGGCGTGGAGAGGGCTCGGTGTGGAGTGTGGAGTGGGGGGATGGTGGATGTTGTCAGTGTGTGACGTGGAGAGGGGTCGGTGTGGAGTGGGGAGTGTGGGGGTGGTGGATGTTGTCAGTGGGTGGCGTGGAGAGGGCTCGGTGTGGAGTGGGGAGTGGGGGGATGGTGGATGTTGTACAGACGGGTCAGTGTGTGGCATGGAGAGGGGTCGGTGTGGAGTGGGGAGTGGGGGGATGGTGGATGTTGTCAGGGTGTGGCGTGGAGAGGGGTCGGTGTGGAGTGGGGAGTGGGGGGATGGTGGATGTTGTACAGACGGGTCAGTGTGTGGCATGGAGAGGGGTCGGTGTGGAGTGGGGAGTGGGGGGATGGTGGATGTTGTACAGACGGGTCAGTGTGTGACGTGGAGAGGGGTCAGTGAGGAGTGGGGAGTGTGGGGATGGTGGATGTTGTACAGACGGGTCAGTGTGTGGCGTGGAGAGGGGTCGGTGTGGAGTGGGGAGTGGGGGAATGGTGGATGTTGTCAGTGTGTGGCGTGGAGAGGGGTCGGTGTGGAGTGGGGAGTGGGGGGGTGGTGGATGTTGTCAGTGTGTGGCGTGGAGAGGGGTCGGTGTGGAGTGGGGAGTGGGGGGGATGGTGGATGTTGTCAGTGTGTGGCGTGGAGAGGGGTCGGTGTGGAGTGGGGAGTGGGGGGGATGGTGGATGTTGTACAGACGGGTCAGTGTGTGGCGTGGAGAGGGGTCGGTGTGGAGTGGGGAGTGGGGGGATGGTGGATGTTGTACAGACGGGTCAGTGTGTGGCGTGGAGAGGGCTCGGTGTGGAGTGGGGAGTGGGGGAATGGTGGATGTTGTACAGACGGGTCAGTGTGTGGCGTGGAGAGGGGTCGGTGTGGAGTGGGGAGTGGGGGGATGGTGGATGTTGTACAGACGGGTCAGTGTGTGGCGTGGAGAGGGGTCGGTGTGGAGTGGGGAGTGTGGGGATGGTGGATGTTGTACAGACGGGTCAGTGTGTGGCGTGGAGAGGGGTCGGTGTGGAGTGGGGAGTGGGGGGATGGTGGATGTTGTACAGACGGGTCAGTGTGTGGCGTGGAGAGGGGTTGGTGTGGAGTGGGGAGTGGGGGGGATGGTGGATGTTGTCAGTGTGTGGCGTGGAGAGGGGTCGGTGTGGAGTGGGGAGTGGGGGGGATGGTGGATGTTGTCAGTGTGTGGCGTGGAGAGGGGTTGGTGTGGAGTGGGGAGTGGGGGGGATGGTGGATGTTGTCAGTGTGTGGCGTGGAGAGGGGTCGGTGTGGAGTGGGGAGTGGGGGGGATGGTGGATGTTGTACAGACGGGTCAGTGTGTGGCGTGGAGAGGGGTCGGTGTGGAGTGGGGAGTGGGGGGGATGGTGGATGTTGTCAGTGTGTGGCGTGGAGAGGGCTCGGTGTGGAGTGGGGAGTGGGGGGATGGTGGATGTTGTACAGACGGGTCAGTGTGTGGCGTGGAGAGGGCTCGGTGTGGAGTGGGGAGTGGGGGGATGGTGGATGTTGTACAGACGGGTCAGTGTGTGACGTGGAGAGGGGTCAGTGAGGAGTGGGGAGTGTGGGGATGGTGGATGTTGTACAGACGGGTCAGTGTGTGGCGTGGAGAGGGGTCGGTGTGGAGTGGGGAGTGGGGGAATGGTGGATGTTGTCAGTGTGTGGCGTGCAGAGGGGTCGGTGTGGACTGGGGAGTGGGGGGATGGTGGATGTTGTCAGTGTGTGGCGTGGAGAGGGCTCGGTGTGGAGTGGGGAGTGGGGGGATGGTGGATGTTGTCAGTGTGTGGCGTGGAGAGGGCTCGGTGTGGAGTGTGGAGTGGGGGGATGGTGGATGTTGTCAGTGTGTGGCGTGGAGAGGGGTCGGTGAGGAGTGGGGAGTGGGGGGATGGTGGATGTTGTCAGTGTGTGGCGTGGAGAGGGGTCGGTGTGGAGTGGGGAGTGGGGGGATGGTGGATGTTGTCAGTGTGTGACGTGGAGAGGGGTCGGTGTGGAGTGGGGAGTGGGGGGGATGGTGGATGTTGTACAGACGGGTCAGTGTGTGGCGTGGAGAGGGCTCGGTGTGGAGTGGGGAGTGGGGGAATGGTGGATGTTGTACAGACGGGTCAGTGTGTGGCGTGGAGAGGGGTCGGTGTGGAGTGGGGAGTGGGGGGATGGTGGATGTTGTACAGACGGGTCAGTGTGTGGCGTGGAGAGGGGTCGGTGTGGAGTGGGGAGTGGGGGGATGGTGGATGTTGTCAGTGTGTGGCGTGGAGAGGGCTCGGTGTGGAGTGGGGAGTGGGGGGATGGTGGATGTTGTCAGTGTGTGACGTGGAGAGGGGTCGGTGTGGAGTGGGGAGTGGGGGGGATGGTGGATGTTGTACAGACGGGTCAGTGTGTGGCGTGGAGAGGGCTCGGTGTGGAGTGGGGAGTGGGGGAATGGTGGATGTTGTCAGTGTGTGACGTGGAGAGGGCTCGGTGTGGAGTGGGGAGTGGGGGGGATGGTGGATGTTGTACAGACGGGTCAGTGTGTGGCGTGGAGAGGGGTCGGTGGGGAGTGGGCGGATGGTGGATGTTGTACAGACGGGTCAGTGTGTGGCGTGGAGAGGGGTCGGTGTGGAGTGGGGAGTGGGGGATGGTGGATGTTGTCAGTGTCTGGAGTGGAGAGGGGTCGGTGTGGAGTGGGGAGTGGGGGGATGGTGGATGTTGTACAGACGGGTCAGTGTGTGGCGTGGAGAGGGGTCGGTGTGGAGTGGGGAGTGTGGGGATGGTGGATGTTGTACAGACGGGTCAGTGTGTGGCGTGGAGAGGGGTCGGTGTGGAGTGGGGAGTGTGGGGATGGTGGATGTTGTACAGACGGGTCAGTGTGTGGCGTGGAGAGGGCTCGGTGTGGAGTGGGGAGTGGGGGGGATGGTGGATGTTGTCAGTGTGTGGCGTGGAGAGGGGTCGGTGTGGAGTGGGGAGTGGGGGGGATGGTGGATGTTGTCAGTGTGTGGCGTGGAGAGGGGTCGGTGTGGAGTGGGGAGTGGGGGGGATGGTGGATGTTGTACAGACGGGTCAGTGTGTGGCGTGGAGAGGGGTCGGTGTGGAGTGGGGAGTGGGGGGGATGGTGGATGTTGTCAGTGTGTGGCGTGGAGAGGGGTCGGTGTGGAGTGGGGAGTGGGGGGGATGGTGGATGTTGTACAGACGGGTCAGTGTGTGGCGTGGAGAGGGGTCGGTGTGGAGTGGGGAGTGGGGGGGATGGTGGATGTTGTCAGTGTGTGGCGTGGAGAGGGCTCGGTGTGGAGTGGGGAGTGGGGGGATGGTGGATGTTGTACAGACGGGTCAGTGTGTGGCGTGGAGAGGGGTCGGTGTGGACTGGGGAGTGGGGGGGTGGTGGATGTTGTCAGTGTGTGACGTGGAGAGGGGTCGGTGTGGAGTGGGGAGTGGGTGGATGGTGGATGTTGTACAGATGGGTCAGTGTGTGGCGTGGAGAGGGGTCGGTGTGGAGTGGGGAGTGGGGGGGTGGTGGATGTCGTCAGTGTGTGACGTGGAGAGGGGTCGGTGTGGAGTGGGGAGTGGGTGGATGGTGGATGTTGTACAGATGGGTCAGTGTGTGGCGTGGAGAGGGGTCGGTGTGGAGTGGGGAGTGGGGGGGTGGTGGATGTTGTCAGTGTGTGACGTGGAGAGGGGTCGGTGTGGAGTGGGGAGTGGGGGGGTGGTGGATGTTGTCAGTGTGTGACGTGGAGAGGGGTCGGTGTGGAGTGGGGAGTGGGGGGATGGTGGGTGTTGTACAGACGGGTCAGTGTGTGGCGTGGAGAGGGGTCGGTGTGGAGTGGGGAGTGGGGGGGATGGTGGATGTTGTCAGTGTGTGGCGTGGAGAGGGGTCGGTGTGGAGTGGGGAGTGGGGGGGTGGTGGATGTTGTACAGATGGGTCAGTGTGTGGCGTGGAGAGGGGTCGGTGTGGAGTGGGGAGTGGGGGGATGGTGGATGTTGTCAGTGTGTGGCGTGGAGAGGGGTCGGTGTGGCGTGGAGTGGGGAGTGGGGGGGTGGTGGTGGATGTTGTCAGTGTGTGGCGTGGAGGGCTCGGTGTGGAGTGGGGAGTGGGGGGGATGGTGGATGTTGTCAGTGTGTGGCGTGGAGAGGGCTCGGTGTGGAGTGGGGAGTGGGGGATGGTGGATGTTGTACAGACGGGTCAGTGTGTGGCGTGGAGAGGGCTCGGTGTGGAGTGGGGAGTGGGGGATGGTGGATGTTGTACAGACGGGTCAGTGTGTGGCGTGGAGAGGGCTCGGTGTGGAGTGGGGAGTGGGGGGGATGGTGGATGTTGTACAGACGGGTCAGTGTGTGGAGTGGAGAGGGCTCGGTGTGGAGTGGGGAGTGGGGGGATGGTGGATGTTGTACAGACGGGTCAGTGTGTGGCATGGAGAGGGCTCGGTGTGGAGTGGGGAGTGGGGGGATGGTGGATGTTGTCAGTGTGTGGCGTGGAGAGGGGTCGGTGTGGAGTGGGGAGTGTGGGGATGGTGGATGTTGTACAGACGGGTCAGTGTGTGGCGTGGAGAGGGCTCGGTGTGGCGTGGGGTGTGGTTGGATGGTGGATGTTGTACAGACGGGTCAGTGTGTGGCGTGGAGAGGGGTCGGTGTGGAGTGGGGAGTGGGGGAATGGTGGATGTTGTACAGACGGGTCAGTGTGTGGCGTGGAGAGGGGTCGGTGTGGAGTGGGGAGTGGGGGAATGGTGGATGTTGTCAGTGTGTGGCGTGGAGAGGGGTCGGTGTGGAGTGGGGAGTGGGGGGGTGGTGGATGTTGTCAGTGTGTGGCGTGGAGAGGGGTCGGTGTGGAGTGGGGAGTGGGGGGGATGGTGGATGTTGTACAGACGGGTCAGTGTGTGGCGTGGAGAGGGCTCGGTGTGGAGTGGGGAGTGGGGGGATGGTGGATGTTGTCAGTGTGTGGCGTGGAGAGGGGTCGGTGTGGAGTGGGGAGTGGGGGGATGGTGGATGTTGTACAGACGGGTCAGTGTGTGGCGTGGAGAGGGGTCGGTGTGGAGTGGGGAGTGGGGGGATGGTGGATGTTGTACAGACGGGTCAGTGTGTGGCGTGGAGAGGCGTCGGTGTGGAGTGGGGAGTGGGGGGATGGTGGATGTTGTACAGACGGGTCAGTGTGTGGCATGGAGAGGGGTCGGTGTGGAGTGGGGAGTGGGGGGATGGTGGATGTTGTACAGACGGGTCAGTGTGTGGCGTGGAGAGGGCTCGGTGTGGAGTGGGGAGTGGGGGGATGGTGGATGTTGTCAGTGTGTGGCGTGGAGAGGGGTCGGTGTGGAGTGGGGAGTGGGGGGATGGTGGATGTTGTCAGTGTGTGACGTGGAGAGGGGTCGGTGTGGAGTGGGGAGTGGGGGATGGTGGATGTTGTCAGTGTGTGGCGTGGAGAGGGGTCGGTGTGGAGTGGGGAGTGGGGGGGTGGTGGATGTTGTCAGTGTGTGACGTGGAGAGGGGTCGGTGTGGAGTGGGGAGTGGGGGATGGTGGATGTTGTCAGTGTGTGACGTGGAGAGGGCTCGGTGTGGAGTGGGGAGTGGGGGTGATGGTGGATGTTGTCAGTGTGTGGCGTGGAGAGGGCTCGGTGTGGAGTGGGGAGTGGGGGGATGGTGGATGTTGTACAGACGGGTCAGTGTGTGGTGTGGAGAGGGGTCGGTGAGGAGTGGGGAGTGGGGGGGATGGTGGATGTTGTACAGACGGGTCAGTGTGTGGCGTGGAGAGGGGTCGGTGTGGAGTGGGGAGTGGGGGGGGTGTTGGATGTTGTCAGTGTGTGACGTGGAGAGGGCTCGGTGTGGAGTGGGGAGTGGGGGGGTGTTGGATGTTGTCAGTGTGTGACGTGGAGAGGGGTCGGTGTGGAGTGGGGAGTGGGGGGATGGTGGATGTTGTACAGACGGGTCAGTGTGTGGCGTGGAGAGGGGTCGGTGTGGAGTGGGGAGTGGGGGGATGGTGGATGTTGTACAGACGGGTCAGTGTGTGACGTGGAGAGGGCTCGGTGTGGAGTGGGGAGTGGGGGGGATGGTGGATGTTGTACAGACGGGTCAGTGTGTGGCGTGGAGAGGGGTCGGTGTGGAGTGGGGAGTGGGGGATGGTGGATGTTGTCAGTGTGTGGCGTGGAGAGGGCTCGGTGTGGAGTGGGGAGTGGGGGGGTGGTGGTGGATGTTGTACAGACGGGTCAGTGTGTGGCGTGGAGAGGGCTCGGTGTGGAGTGGGGAGTGGGGGGGTGGTGGATGTTGTACAGACGGGTCAGTGTGTGACGTGGAGAGGGGTCGGTGTGGAGTGGGGAGTGGGGGGATGGTGGATGTTGTACAGACGGGTCAGTGTGTGGCGTGGAGAGGGGTCGATGTGGAGTGGGGAGTGGGGGGGATGGTGGATGTTGTCAGTGTGTGGCGTGGAGAGGGGTCGGTGTGGAGTGGGGAGTGGGGGGATGGTGGATGTTGTCAGTGTGTGGCGTGGAGAGGGCTCGGTGTGGAGTGGGGAGTGGGGGGATGGTGGATGTTGTCAGTGTGTGGCGTGGAGAGGGGTCGGTGTGGAGTGGGGAGTGGGGGGGTGGTGGATGTTGTCAGTGTGTGGCGTGGAGAGGGCTCGGTGTGGAGTGGGGAGTGGGGGGATGGTGGATGTTGTCAGTGTGTGGCGTGGAGAGGGGTCGGTGTGGAGTGGGGAGGGTGGGGATGGTGGATGTTGTACAGACGGGTCATTGTGTGGCGTGGAGAGGGGTCGGTGTGGAGTGGGGAGTGGGGGATGGTGGATGTTGTACAGACGGGTCAGTGTGTGGCGTGGAGAGGGGTCGGTGTGGAGTGGGGAGTGGGGCGATGGTGGATGTTGTCAGTGTGTGGCGTGGAGAGGGGTCGGTGTGGAGTGGGGAGTGGGGTGATGGTGGATGTTGTCAGTGTGTGGCGTGGAGAGGGGTCGGTGTGGAGTGGGGAGTGGGGTGATGGTGGATGTTGTCAGTGTGTGGCGTGGAGAGGGGTCGGTGTGGAGTGGGGAGTGGGGGTGGTGGATGTTGTCAGTGTGTGGCGTGGAGAGGGGTCGGTGTGTAGTGGGGAGTGGGGGTGATGGTGGATGTTGTCAGTGTGTGGCGTGGAGAGGGGTCGGTGTGGAGTGGGGAGTGGGGGGATGGTGGATGTTGTACAGACGGGTCAGTGTGTGGCGTGGAGAGGGCTCGGTGTGGAGTGGGGAGTGGGGGGATGGTGGATGTTCTACAGACGGGTCAGTGTGTGGCGTGGAGAGGGCTCGGTGTGGAGTGGGGAGTAGGGGGTTGGTGAATGTTGTACAGATGGGTCAGTGGGTGGCGTGGAGAGGGGTCGGTGGGGAGTGGGGGGGATGGTGGATGTTGTCAGTGTGTGGCGTGGAGAGGGGTCGGTGTGGAGTGGGGAGTGGGGGGGATGGTGGATGTTGTCAGTGTGTGGCGTGGAGAGGGCTCGGTGTGGAGTGGGGAGTGGGGGGATGGTGGATGTTGTACAGACGGGTCAGTGTGTGGCGTGGAGAGGGGTCGGTGTGGAGTGGGGAGTGGGGGGGATGGTGGATGTTGTCAGTGTGTGGCGTGGAGAGGGCTCGGTGTGGAGTGGGGAGTGGGGGGATGGTGGATGTTGTACAGACGGGTCAGTGTGTGGCGTGGAGAGGGGTCGGTGTGGAGTGGGGAGTGGGGGGGATGGTGGATGTTGTCAGTGTGTGGCGTGGAGAGGGCTCGGTGTGGAGTGGGGAGTGGGGGGATGGTGGATGTTGTACAGACGGGTCAGTGTGTGGCGTGGAGAGGGGTCGGTGTGGCGTGGGGAGTGGGGGGATGGTGGATGTTGTCAGTGTGTGGCGTGGAGAGGGCTCGGTGTGGAGTGGGGAGTGGGGGGATGGTGGATGTTGTCAGTGTGTGGCGTGGAGAGGGCTCGGTGTGGAGTGGGGAGTGGGGGGATGGTGGATGTTGTACAGACGGGTCAGTGTGTGGCTTGGAGAGGGGTCGGTGTGGAGTGGGGAGTGGGGGGGTGGTGGATGTTGTACAGACGGGTCAGTGTGTGGCGTGGAGAGGGGTCGGTGTGGAGTGGGGAGTGGGGGGGATGGTGGATGTTGTCAGTGTGTGGCGTGGAGAGGGGTCGGTGTGGAGTGGGGAGTGGGGGGGATGGTGGATGTTGTCAGTGTGTGGCGTGGAGAGGGGTCGGTGTGGAGTGGGGAGTGGGGGGGATGGTGGATGTTGTCAGTGTGTGGCGTGGAGAGGGCTCGGTGTGGAGTGGGGAGTGGGGGGATGGTGGATGTTGTACAGACGGGTCAGTGTGTGGCGTGGAGAGGGGTCGGTGTGGCGTGGGGAGTGGGGGGATGGTGGATGTTGTCAGTGTGTGGCGTGGAGAGGGCTCGGTGTGGAGTGGGGAGTGGGGGGATGGTGGATGTTGTCAGTGTGTGGCGTGGAGAGGGCTCGGTGTGGAGTGGGGAGTGGGGGGATGGTGGATGTTGTACAGACGGGTCAGTGTGTGGCTTGGAGAGGGGTCGGTGTGGAGTGGGGAGTGGGGGGGTGGTGGATGTTGTACAGACGGGTCAGTGTGTGGCGTGGAGAGGGGTCGGTGTGGAGTGGGGAGGGTGGGGATGGTGGATGTTGTACAGACGGGTCAGTGTGTGGCGTGGAGAGGGGTCGGTGTGGAGTGGGGAGTGGGGGATGGTGGATGTTGTACAGACGGGTCAGTGTGTGGCGTGGAGAGGGGTCGGTGTGGAGTGGGGAGTGGGGCGATGGTGGATGTTGTCAGTGTGTGGCGTGGAGAGGGCTCGGTGTGGAGTGGGGAGTGGGGGGATGGTGGATGTTGTACAGACGGGTCAGTGTGTGGCGTGGAGAGGGGTCGGTGTGGCGTGGGGAGTGGGGGGATGGTGGATGTTGTCAGTGTGTGGCGTGGAGAGGGCTCGGTGTGGAGTGGGGAGTGGGGGGATGGTGGATGTTGTACAGACGGGTCAGTGTGTGGCGTGGAGAGGGGTCGGTGTGGAGTGGGGAGTGGGGGAATGGTGGATGTTGTACAGATGGGTCAGTGTGTGGCGTGGAGAGGGGTCGGTGTGGAGTGGGGAGTGGGGGGATGGTGGATGTTGTACAGATGGGTCAGTGTGTGGCGTGGAGAGGGGTCTGTGTGGAGTGGGGAGTGGGGGGATGGTGGATGTTGTACAAATGGGTCAGTGTGTGGCGTGGAGAGGGGTCGGTGTGGCGTGGGGAGTGGGGGGATGGTGGATGTTGTCAGTGTGTGGCGTGGAGAGGGGTCGGTGTGGAGTGGGGAGTGGGGGGGATGGTGGATGTTGTCAGGGTGTGGCGTGGAGAGGGCACGGTGTGGAGTGGGGAGTGGGGGGATGGTGGATGTTGTCAGGGTGTGGCGTGGAGAGGGCACGGTGTGGAGTGGGGAGTGGGGGGATGGTGGATGTTGTACAGACGGGTCAGTGTGTGGCGTGGAGAGAGGTTGGTGTGGAGTGGGGAGTGGGGGGATGGTGGATGTTGTCAGGGTGTGGCGTGGAGAGGGCTCGGTGTGGAGTGGGGAGTGGGGGTGATGGTGAATGTTGTCAGTGTGTGGCGTGGAGAGGGGTCGGTGTGGAGTGGGGAGTGGGGGGATGGTGGATGTTTTACAGACGGGTCAGTGTGTGGCGTGGAGAGGGGTCGGTGTGGAGTGGGGAGTGGGGGGATGGTGGATGTTGTCAGTGTGTGGCGTGGAGAGGGCTCGGTGTGGAGTGGGGAGTGTGGGGATGGTGGATGTTGTACAGACGGGTCAGTGTGTGGCGTGGAGAGGGGTCGGTGTGGAGTGGGGAGTGGGGGGATGGTGGATGTTGTCAGTGTGTGGCGTGGAGAGGGGTCGGTGTGGAGTGGGGAGTGGGGGGATGGTGGATGTTGTACAGACGGGTCAGTGTGTGGCGTGGAGAGGGGTCGGTGTGGAGTGGGGAGTGGGGGGATGGTGGATGTTGTCAGTGTGTGGCGTGGAGAGGGCTCGGTGAGGAGTGGGGAGTGGGGGGATGGTGGATGTTGTCAGTGTGTGGCGTGGAGAGGGGTCGGTGTGGAGTGGTGAGTGGGGGGATGGTGGATGTTGTCAGTGTGTGGCGTGGAGAGGGGTCGGTGTGGAGTGGGGAGTGGGGGGATGGTGGATGTTGTACAGACGGGTCAGTGTGTGGCGTGGAGAGGGGTCGGTGTGGAGTGCGGAGTGGGGGGATGGTGGATGTTGTCAGTGTGTGGCGTGGAGAGGGCTCGGTGAGGAGTGGGGAGTGGGGGGATGGTGGATGTTGTCAGTGTGTGGCGTGGAGAGGGGTCGGTGTGGAGTGGGGAGTGGGGGGATGGTGGATGTTGTCAGTGTGTGGCGTGGAGAGGGGTCGGTGTGGAGTGGGGAGTCGGGGGGGGTTGTGGATGTTGTCAGGGTGTGGCGTGGAGAGGGCTCGGTGGGGAGTGGGGGGATGGTGGATGTTGTCAGTGTGTGGCGTGGAGAGGGGTCGGTGTGGAGTGGGGTGTGGGGGGATGGTGGATGTTGTACAGACGGGTCAGTGTGTGGCGTGGAGAGGGGTCGGAGTGGAGTGGGGAGTGGGGGGATGGTGGATGTTGTCAGTGTGTGGCGTGGAGAGGGGTCGGTGTGGAGTGGGGAGTGGGGGGATGGTGGATGTTGTACAGACGGGTCAGTGTGTGGCGTGGAGAGGGGTCGGTGTGGAGTGGGGAGTGGGGGGATGGTGGATGTTGTACAGACGGGTCAGTGTGTGGCGTGGAGAGGGCTCGGTGTGGAGTGGGGAGTGGGGGGATGGTGGATGTTGTACAGACGGGTCAGTGTGTGGCGTGGAGAGGGGTCGGTGTGGAGTGGGGAGTGGGGGGATGGTGGATGTTGTACAGACGGGTCAGTGTGTGGCGTGGAGAGGGCTCGGTGTGGAGTGGGGAGTGGGGGGATGGTGGATGTTGTCAGTGTGTGACGTGGAGAGGGGTCGGTGTGGAGTGGGGAGTGGGGGGATGGTGGATGTTGTCAGTGTGTGGCGTGGAGAGGGGTCGGTGAGGAGTGGGGAGTGGGGGAATGGTGGATGTTGTACAGACGGGTCAGTGTGGCGTGGAGAGGGGTCGGTGTGGAGTGGGGAGTGTGGGGATGGTGGATGTTGTACAGACGGGTCAGTGTGTGGCGTGGAGAGGGGTCGGTGTGGAGTGGGGAGTGGGGGAATGGTGGATATTGTACAGACGGGTCAGTGTGGCGTGGAGAGGGGTCGGTGTGGAGTGGGGAGTGTGGGGATGGTGGATGTTGTACAGACGGGTCAGTGTGTGGCGTGGAGAGGGGTCGGTGTGGAGTGGGGAGTGGGGGAATGGTGGATGTTGTACAGACGGGTCAGTGTGTGGCGTGGAGAGGGGTCGGTGTGTAGTGGGGAGTGGGGGAATGGTGGATGTTGTCAGGGTGTGGCGTGGAGAGGGTTGGTGTGGAGTGGGGAGTGGGGGATGGTGGATGTTGTACAGACGGGTCAGTGTGTGGCGTGGAGAGGGGTCGGTGTGGGTGGGAGAGAGTAGGGTGGGGACGGATCAGTATAAGGAAAGAGGTCGGTGTAGGTCGTGGTCGGACCGTTCGGTGTGGGAGGGTAGGTCGGTGTGAGGAGATAGTTCCGTGTATGGGGACAGAGGAGTGTAGGAGTAGGGGTCTGTGAGGGGTCTGGTTGGAGGGATAAGTATGATGTGTTGATGAGAGGGGTCTGTGCGGGCTTGGATCGGAGTGAGTCAGTGTGGGTTCCAGTCCTGTCACTGAGACCCGCCCTCCATTCCAGTTCCCAGGCTTCAGCCGAAGACGAGGAGGGATCTCGTAGGCTTCGAGTCCCTGGAAGCCCAGAGATGGAAGATAGCCGAGATGATCATAATTCCTACCATCGCCGTCCTCTTCATCGGCATGTGAGTGCGCCGCAGGGTTAATGACCTGTTAATTGTCAGAAGCACAAGTCCATGGGTGTCAGGGCCAATACAGCAGAGAACAGTGCGGCCCTTCGGCCCACTCTTTTGGGACTGAGAGACGAGAGGATGGGGGGAGCTAGAGAGGGAGAGGGAGCTTAAGGAAGAGAAAGAACTAATAAACAGAGAGAAACCACTCTGTAAAACAAAACTATCTCTGACATTTTTCGCTTCCCCTCCCTAGAATTTTCCAGTTTCTCTCTTCCTCTTTCTGTTTCTCTCCCTTCATCCTCTCGTTCCTCAGTCCCTGACGGCCCAGGTCGAAGGGCCTGTACAGTGCTGTACTGTTCTGAGGTCTATTGTCCCGTGCATACTCGGACCTGTCTGCTTGATCTTTGCCTTTTTTCAGTTTCTACGCCGCTATCAAGTCAGAGGTAACGCAGAATCACAGAATTGTGTGGGAGAGGATGAATTCTCCTGGTGCCGCTCATTCGCACTTCGGGTGTTCTGATTCCGATGTTTAATCTCTTGTTTCCGTCTATTCCCGGGGATCCCGCCGTTCCTCGTCGCCTGGGTCCAATCTCCGTGAGCGCACCGTGACAAACATAACTTAGGTACAATTTTACACCGAAGATCACGGAATCAGAGAGAAGTCAATTTTAGAGGCAAAGGGTCAAAGTGAACAAGTTGTTACCCGACTGAGGTTGTGCCGGTTGGTTCAACAACGTCCCCGCACCCTCCCCATCGCCTTTCTCTCTCCCACACTCCCTCACAGATACCCTTTCTCATCCATTCACTCACTCACTATCCGCCGTCCAGCCTCTAAACTCCACCAATTTGTGTGACATCATTCGGCCCCTGCACCCTTCCCTGCCTCTGTGACGCACGTCCCCATTGACTCCTACATCCCACTCCGTCTGTCAGCATCTTTGACGCCTACTCCCCTCCCTATCTCTGACCCTCCCCCACCACAACCCCCGTATCCCTCTCCATTTCTGTGACCCTCTCTGACCCGACAACCCGCCCCGTCTCTGTAACCCTCTTCAGGCCGCTACACCCTTCCGCGTCTCTGTGACCCCTCCGTCAACTACACGCCTCCCTTTCTCTGTGATCTCCTCCGACACGAATACCCCTCCCCCGTATCTGTCACCCCATTTGACCCCGACTGCCCTCCCTATTTCTATGAACACCCACCGCTCCCCCATCTCCATTTCTGTGAGCCTCTCTGACCCCGGTGCACCGTGACCCTCTTCCGACTCCTGGACCGCTCCCCGTCTCTGTGACCCTCCCTCCGGACGTGAGGTGCAGTATACAACGGACAGAATCGTTGCAGGAGTGGGGTTGTGTTCGTACCCCGACAGTGCACGGCACGGGGGCCGCACGTTCATGGGCAGCGTGGGAGGGGGTGAAGCGCCTACATTGTGGAGCGTATTAATCCTTCGCCTCCTGGTGTTCCTCTCCCGCAGGGGATCAATTCTGATTATTATCCTCCTGTGGATGAAGCAGGTGCGACAGTTGGCAGCGAATTGCAACCAGGGCTACCGATACCTGAAAGACGAGACCGTGACGCCCACCCACTGATGGGGATGGGGGAGGCCCCGTTCTGGTTTGGAGGGGTAGGGCCAGGTCTCGGTCTGTAACCACATTCTTCAATAAAGACTCAAAGTTTAAACACAAGAGATTCTGAAGATGCCGGAAATCCAGAGCAACACGCAGAAAATGCAGCAGGAACTCAGCAAGTCAGGCAGGATGTGTGCAGGGGAATAAACAGGGTGGGGTCCCAAGGTTGCTGTGAATTGCAGAGGTGGGGAGGGGAGTATTGGGGGCGATGTCCGGCTGAGGGGGGTGTGAACTGGAAGCTGCTCAGGGTGTGAGCGATTTGGACGGAAGAGTCTGGACCAGAGGCAGGGGCGGGGTCTGTGAGTGAGGGTTATAAAGGCGCGGAGGTTTCATCAGTGAGGGAGGGTGTTACAGGGATTAGGACAGAGTCAGGGTTTCGTTGGGGGAGGGATGGTTCCATTTACCAAAAGAGTTGTCACCATCCCCCTCCCTCCACAACTCGGCTAATCCCGGGATGTCCCAGCACAAGGCTTGTATAGAAGACAACCATGCCAATGAAAAGGGACAGTCAGTGTGCACACAGCAAGATCCCGCAGTCAGGAATGTGACAACCTGTACCTTCCACTCTGTCGTATCTCACGCCTTGGGGTGAGACAGAGAGTAATGCTCCCTCTACACCATCGCATTTCACACTCTTGGGGTCAGGCACAGAGTGAAGCTCCCTCCACACTGTTCTATCACATAACTACGGGGTGAAG
Organism: Hemitrygon akajei; assembly: GCF_048418815.1. NCBI lineage: Eukaryota > Metazoa > Chordata > Chondrichthyes > Myliobatiformes > Dasyatidae > Hemitrygon > Hemitrygon akajei. The sequence continues at coordinate 173,443,010 of NC_133124.1, read as the reverse complement.
CTCCCTCCACATTGTCCCATCACACACTCCTGGGGTCAGACACAACGTGGTGTTGTTCTGAAAGAGTTGGGAGAAATCGAGGAAAATCTGCTGCATACAGTTCGTGAGGTATTTTGGAGGGGATTCGAAGTCGCTCTTGGACATTTTAGTGAGTGGCTGTTTTATTGTGGAGGTTTCGTTCGGAGTTTTTCTGCCAGATTGGACTGGGTTTGTTGGCGGCTGCTAACTGTGCAGCTCCCAGCTGCGGCCGCTGGCAACGCGCCAGGAAACCGATTCTCTCCGAAAACAGGGAGTCAAACGCCGTTGTTCCCCCATTAACATCGGGACAACATCCTTCGTCCTTTGTTGTCGTGACTTTCGTTCAGTGTAGGAGCTGGAACATTTTTTGAGACTTCTCGACCGCTCACGGCCTGGGAATTCCTCAGGACAGACGGAGCCTTTCCGGGCGTTGAAATTACCGGCGCCGAGCCAGCAATGTACTTCCGATTACAACTGTTCTGTTCAGTTAATGTACTCGCTCCAGGACTTGATAATCGGCTTCGCCTCGTATTTTCCGATTCGGACATAGTGCCAGCATGCCGGACCGGTCTCCAGGGAGTCGCAGGCCTTCGGGGAGTCATGCAATGGCGGCTGCCTCTCCACCCTCGGACAATGCCCCGTTTCGGTAGGTGGAAGATGAGCGCGTCCTGTATTTTGCGTCCTGGAATAACTCTGGAACAATGTGCGGAGGCCATAGAGGACTTGATTGGGGGAGACGGCATCTTGGCCCCCGAGAAAGAGTTCGGGAAGGCAGTGTTTTATCTGAGAAATGATGAGTCAGTGCACCGGGCTCTCAGTAGGGGGATCAATGTGGAAGACATCTTTCTACAGATGGAGCCGGTGACAGCTCCCATGAAACGAATTGTCCTCGGTCACGTCAAGCCTTTCATCCCCATTGAACTCCTGCTTCCCCATCTAGCCTGTTTGGGACAAGTACAGTCAGGGATAACTGCCATAAGACACAAATTTAAGAGACGTACTCTCCGCAACGTAATCTCTTTCCGGCGCCTGGTGTTCATGCAGCTGGCACGGATAACACGGTTGAGGGCCGGTTTACTGTCCGGCACAAGAGGGTAGACCATCAGGTCCATTGGAGCTCTGAGCGCCCACGACGCCATGCGTGCGGGAAGGTGGGGCACTTTCGGAGGGACAGTCTCAACACCCGAAACCCTAGGGAAGGCACCTCTGGTACCAATGCCCCAGCTGCCCCTGCTCCGGTTCCTATTCCTGCCCCTACACCTGACCCCATTCCTGTGTCTCTTTCAGCCCCTGCCCCTGCCCCTGTGGTTCGGGTGGGAGATCTTGAGGCTGTGTGCAGGGAGGTTCCGGCAGGGGACTGGGTGGAGCCTGCGCGGGGCAAGAAAGCGAAGAAGAAATACAAGCACCCTAAGAAGTCGGCCCCCGGGAACGCAGAGCTGACGCCCACTTGGGGAAGAGTACAGTTGGACGGGGAGAGTGCCGCCGCCTCGGTGAATCCTGCAGCTGTGTGTTCCTCTGGCTTGAAAAGGAGAAGTGGATCTTCCCCTAAGAGGGCATGGAGTGTAGACGCGGGGGAATCCCCGGGAGGGGTGGGAATCCGGGTGGAGGTTGGTTCTAAACCTGAATCCCCAGATGTGGCCTCCAGTCCTGTGGTAGATGGAGTGATTGTGCAGAAAGGTGGTTTTAGCCCTGTTTACGCAACTGAGACAGCCCGAGAGCCCTCCACCCAGGACTTACTAGTTAGCGCCTCCCTGGAGGCAATAATGTCAGCGGAGCGGAGCCCAGCCTCTGTCACTCTCAGCATCAGGCTGCCGGTGGACCCCTAGAGCCGGAATTGCCAGGGTCCACCTCGTACCTGTCTCCTGGGGAGGGTGATGTTCTCTCCACATGCCGACCCCTGCAACTAATGGCTCGCAGGGAGTTCCTGGGGATTATCCCTCCATTGTCGCAATTGTGGATAAGGTTGATGTGACGGTGGAGCGGGCAGGTATGAGTGGGGTACCCACTGCGCAGTGTGGGTTACAGGTACAGCCGTCAATTGGTACACACGAGGAAGAGATGAGGGATCTATTTGTAGTGAGGGGGTGGACGGAGTTTTCTTTGATAGCGAGACACCCACTCCTGAGAAATCACCGTTGATACCTGTGGAGGATATCAGAGAGTTCATTCTCACCTCTGACCGTGCAAAGCATCGGCCGAAATTCGCATCCCTTCGCTCGTCTTAGTATGCCGAGACCGGTTAAATCCTTGCGTGTCATCCTCAGACGGATGGGGAAAGGGAAGAGGAATTCTGTGTCTGGGAACGACAGGCGACAGCTGAAATCCCTCCTGGATGACCTGGTGAGGGACATCAGAGTGGTGGTAAGTAGCTTTACTCCTTCGGGAGATGTTGGGTTGGTTGGGTTGGCACCTCTCGGGCCTGGAAAGCAAAGAGAATTCTTGCTGTTTTCGGGATCGTGTGGTTAAGGGCGCCACCTAGTGTACACCGACATGAAGCTCACCGTAGCGAGTCTGAATATAAACGGTAACAGGCGTTCTCTCCGCAGATTTAATACATTCTCATTTCTCCGGGACGGGACATATACGGTGAGTTTCCTGCAGGAAACCCATACCATCCCGCGGGATGAGTCCGCTTGGCTCCTGGACTGGCAGTGAGAGGTCTACATGAGCCACCTCAGCATCAGCTCTAGTGGGGTGGCGATCCGGCTGGCCCCAACCTTCCAGCCGGAAATCGTGAGTCTAAGATGTCGTGCCCGGCCGTCTGCTCCACCTGGCCGTGCGCCTGGATGGTGTTACCGCTGCATTTTATCAACGTGAATGACCCGAGGGGCGAGATGATGCAGACGCGCCTAATCTGTCAGCTGTCAACTCTGCTGAGTTCCATCGATCCTGGGGACTGCACCATCCTCGGGGGAGACTTGAACTGTACCCTCGAGGTGGAGGACCGCTCTGGCCTCCAGCGCGACCCAGTATCGGGAAAGAAGTCAGTCGGCTCCTTTGGTCACCTGACGGAATATTCACCCCGATTCTAGCGTCTTCTCGAGAAGGTCTAGAGGGGGAGGTTCCCGCATCGGCCGCCTGTATATCTCCCGGGCGTACATCTCCCGCGTGTCGGCGCCCTCCATGGAGCCGGTGTCGTGCTCGGATGATCACCTTGTGTGGATGGAATTTACTCCTCTGCACCCTTGGGTGCGATTTGGTATTGGCATTTTAACAACCGACTGCTGGAGGACAGCCGATACCGGGATTCTTTCCGGGCGTTCTGGGTCACCTGAAGAGAGAGACGGGTGATTTCTGCTCCCTCTGGCAATGGTAGGAAATGGGCAGAGCCCGCATCCGGTTTTTATGTCGGGAGTACACTAGAGTTTCGACAAAGAGGCGGGGCTCTGAGACTGAGCGGCTTGAGAGAGCTTTGCTTGACCTCGAGCTCCGTCTTGGTCCGACCGCTGGAGACCAACACCTATGACATAAATACCAGGAGAAGAAGGACGTACTGAGGAATCTGCAGCTCCAGCAGTCCCGAGGTGCGTACGTGAGGTCAGGGATCCAAATGCTGCAGGATTTAGACCGTGGCTCACCCTTCTTCTACTCGTTGGAGAGGTGGCGGGGAGTCCAAATGCAATTAGTGGAGTTACTGGCTGCTGATGGTTCCTTCGTTACGGACCCTGAAGAAATCAATATAGAAGTCCGTTCATTCTATCGGTCCTTATTCTCACTGGACCAGTCAAATGCAGATTCGTGCAATGAGCTCTGGAAAGATTTGCCTAAGGTCAGCCCTGAGGACGGAGTGCGGCTCCACGCTCTCCTGACTCGGGAAAAGCTGTCTACTGCCCTGAAGCAACTCCGGAGTGGTAAATCCCCTGGCTTAGATGGACTAAGTGTATTGTTTATCAGGGTTTCTGGGATGTCCTGGGGGATGACTACAGCCGTCCTAGGGGAGAGCCTCCCCACCGGGAAAATGCCCCTCTCATGGCGGAGAGCTGTCGTGGTCCTACTGCCCAAGAAGGGAGACCTCCGCCTGCTGAAGAACTGGCTCCTATACTCTGCCGCCGAGAGCCTTGTTAAAGATCAACGGATCGTTGACATAGCTCATTCCCTTCAGAAGAGGAGTACGTCAGGGGTGTCCCATGTCCTGCCAGCTGTGTGCGATCTGTATCGAGACATTCTTGAGCCTTCTTCGGTGAAGGCTGATGGGTCTAGTTCTCCGCGAACCGGACATGGAGGTCGCCCTCTCGGCCTACGCCGATGACGTACTCCTCATGGTGACTGATCCCAGTGACCTGCGGAGGATGCGCGAGTGACGAGTTTTCTCGGCAGCATCCTCCGCTGGGATCAACTGGGTGAAATGTTCCGGACTCAGTGGTCAGGGGCAGGTGGACTCCCTGCCACTTTTGAGTGGAGTACCAGGCATCTGGGAGTATTCCTGAATCCTTCTGGGGTGACCGCTTACGAACTTGCAGGACCTGGAGACGAAAGTCATGGCCCAGCTGGAGCGCTGGTCAAGCTTTCTCAGGGTGCTTTCCTATCGAGGCAGGGTGGTGGTCATAAACCAGCTGGTGGCCTCCATGTTGTGGTACCGGATGGTCACCTTGGCTCCACCTGCCCCTTTTGTCGGGAGAATGCAGAGGAAATTAGTGGACTTATTCCGAGGTACTGTAACAGGAAACCCTGGGTCTCCGCAGCGGTCTAGAGTCTCCCAGTGGGAGAGGGCGGACAGTCGCTGGTGTATGTACGTCTGCGACTGGCGTCTCCCCACCTCAGGACCCTGCAGAGATTCCTGTATACCGAGCACCCTCCCAGGTGGCACGTATAGGCGACATTCTTTCTGCGGAGGGGCTGCTGTCTTTACGAAGAGATGCAGCTACCACCCGGTGGGGGCGTCAGCCGTGCTGCTTTGGGGAGACTGCCTGGCTTCAATCAGGACTTATCTCCTCCTCTGGTGGAGGGCGGAGTCCTGGCCGACCCCTGCCCTTCCACAACTGATGCCAGTGCTGCTCAGGTGAGTGGAACGACTCAGGCTGGGCTCACCTCTGCACCGCCGGAACTGCTTGTCGTGCCCAGGCCCCGCAAACTTATCTGAGAGCCGAGCCACACAACCGGAGCCGTCGCTCCTCGCCACCCAAAATCCCATTCAGGGATGCAAGTAGGAGGTACCTGTATGGGTTGCTGCTCCACACCCTCCACTTCCTAGCCCTTGTCCACCGTCCCGACACGCCATGGCGGGCCGACTTTCCACCTGGAGGTGAGGGGAGTCCCGAATGGAACTCCCTTTACGAGGGAGTTCTTCCCATGAAGACCATGGGCTGGAGGCTGCTGCATAGAGCAGTGCCCTGTAATAAGTTATTTAGTTTGTACACGGATCTCCCAGCCGCAAGGAGGAGACCTTGTACCAAATGTAACTGGAGTGCGCGAGGCTGCAGCCTCATTTTGCGTCTGTGCGTGGGCTGCTTCTCACAGTCCGGTTACATTTTTGCTCCAACCTATTTATATACGGTCATCCAGTAAGGAGGGGACATGGAGGGATAAGGATGTCCTTGTCAACTTGCTCCTGGGGCTGGTGAAAACAGCCATCCGTGGGTCTTGGAAACGGGTGGTGGAGCGATCCCCTCGGGCAAACTGTCTGGCAATGTTTAGGGGGTATGTTCGTGCCCCGGTAAATATTGAGAATGAGCACGTGCTGTCCACGGCGACCTTAGGGGCGTTCCGGGATCGTGGGCTTCTCGTGGGGGGGGGGGGGGAGGAGGAGGTGGGGGGTTAGTACCATCATCGACAGAGATGGAAACATTTTGGTTTAATGTGTATTGTCTATTTGTAGTGTAGTAATTGTATTCGTCACTGGTGTGTATATCACGTCAAGTCAAGTCACTTTTATTGTCATTTTGACCATAACTGCTGGTACAGTGCACAGTAAAAATGAAACAACGTTTTTCAGGACCATGGTTTACATGACACAGTACAAAAGCTAGACTGAACTACGTAAAAAAAAACAACACAGAGAAAGCTACACTAGACTACAGACGTACACAGGACAAGTAAAGTGCACAGAAACAGGGCAGGCATTTACAATAAATAATAAACAGGACAATAGGGCAGTAAGGTGTCAGTCCAGGCTTCGGGTATTGAGGAGTCTGATAGCTTGGGGAAAGAAACTGTTACGTAGTCTGTTCGTGAGAGCCCAAATGCTTCGGAGCCTTTTCCCAGACGGCAGGAGGGAGAAGGGATTGTATGAGGGACCCATGGGGTCCTTCATAATGCTGTTTCCTTTGTGGATGCAGCGTGTAGTGTAAATGTCCGTGATGGCTGGAAGAGAGACCCCGATGATCTTCTCAGCTGACCTCACTATCCGCTGCAGGGTCTCGCGATCCGAGATGGTGCAATTTCCGAACCAGGCAGTGATGCAGCTGCTCAGGATGCTCTCAATACAACCCCTGTAGAATGTGATGAGGATAGGGAGTGGGAGATGGACTTTCCTCAGCCTTCACAGAAAGTAGAGATGCTGCTGGGCTTTTCTTGCTATAGTGCTGGAGTTGAGGGACCAGGCGAGATTCTCCATCAGATGAACACCAAGAAATTTGGTGCTTTTTACGATCTCTACCGAGGAGCCGTCGATGTTCAGTGGGGAGTGGTCGCTCCGTGCCCTCCTGAAGTCAACAACCATCTCTTTTGTTTTGTTCACATTCAGCGACAAGTTGTTGGCATGTCCGTTAGCCGCTGCACCTCCTCTCTGTAAGCTGACTCGTCGTTCTTGCTGATGAGACCCACCACGGTTGTGTCATCAGCGAACTTGATGATATGGTTTGAGCTGTGTGTTGCAGCACAGTCGTGGGTCAGCAGAGTGAACAGCAGTGGACTGAGCACGCAACACTGGGGGGGCCCCGTGCTCAGTGTGATGGTGTTGGAGATGCTGCTCCCGATCCGGACTGACTGAGGTCTCCCAGTCAGGAAGTCTAGGATCCAGTTGCAGAAGGAGGTGTTCAGGCCCAGTAGGCTCAGCTTTCCAGTCAGTTTCTGAGGGATGATTGTGTTGAATGCTGAACTGAAGTCTATGAACAACATCCGAACGTATGTGTCTTTTTTGTCCAGGTGGGTTAGGGCCAGGTGGAGGGTGGTGGCAATGGCGTCATCTGTTGAGCGGTTGGGACGGTATGCAAACTGCAGGGGGTCCAGTGAGGGGGGCAGCAGGGTCTTTATATGCCTCATGACGAGCCTCTCGAAACACTTCATGATGATGGATGTGAGTGCAATGGGACGGTAGTCATTTAGGCAGGACACTGAAGACTTCTTCGGCACGGGGGCAATATTTGGCGGCCTTAAAGCACGTTGGAATGGTGGCGCTGCTCAGGGAGATGTTGAAGATGTCAGTGAGAACATCTGCTAGCTGGTCTGTACATCCTCTGAGCACTCTACCAGGGATGTTGTCTGGTCCAGCAGCCTTCATGGGTTGACCCTGCACAGGGTTCTTCTCACATCGGCCACGGTGAGACACAGCACCTGTTCATTTGTAGGAGGGGCGGACTTCCTCTCCGCCACGTCGCTATATCTTGTAGCACTGAATTTTAGAAAGATATTTTGTAAAATACAGGGGTCAGACATCGAGCAAAACTCCCTCCACACAGTCCTGTGGTCAGACACAGAGTGAAGCTCCCTCATCGTTGTCCCATCACACCCTCTCAGGACAGGGAAATCACAGTTTATTGATTCTGTCTCCCTCGAGTTAAGCTAAGAAGGTCAGGGCTTTGGAAAGAAATGTGGACACACATGTAGCGTGTAAATACAGGTCAGCGGGGATGCTGCTGAGAGGTTTCTGTGATGTTAATTAGCACCCAGTCTGTCTATTATTACCTCGGCTTTGAGGACTGATTTACATCTGCTGAGGATTAAACCCCTGTGATGCAGACACGGTGACACACTCTCCCCCCAAACCCAGCACCCAGCACCCCGGCATGGCAGGCTTCAGGACTGAACCCGTTCAATGAACATCCACGGGTTCTGATCGAGCAGCCGTCCCCGAGCTCCCAGAGGCAGAGAGAAGAGATTATAATGAGCCGATGATGAATATTTTCCATCCCTCAGACGCCAAGGACTGGGTTACCCTGGAAACTGGGTTGCAGAGAGGTTGTAATCAGCCCATGAGAGAGGCAGAGAGGGGGGAGAGAGAGAAGAAAGCAGTTTGCGATCAGTGTGAGAGAGAGGGCAGAGAGAGAAAGAAAGAGTGAGAGAGGGGACAGAGGTGGAGAAATAGTGATAGAGATAGCAGGAAAGCATATTGAGTTTGCTGAGGGATTGTAATCATTTTGTGTGAGAGGCAGAGAGAGAGAGAGTGAGGGGCAGTGTAAGTGGTAGAGAGTGAGAGAAAGAGAGAGAGACAGAGAGTGTGAGACGGGGAGAGCAAACTCCATGAGATGTTGTAATCAGTTTGTGATCGATAGAGAGGGGGGAGGGGGGAGAGAGAGACAGAGATAGAGATTGAGAAGGGGGAAGGAGGGAGAGCAGAAGAGACTCGGAGATCCCAGCTTTGTATTGGATTTCCGCGAGGGTTGTTCTGGAGCACGGGTCTCTGAGACACTATGGGATCTGCCCCTTCCGCAGCCCTGCCCAAAGTCATTCACCTGGAGGTGAATGGAAGGATTCGAAAGGTAGGATTATTGTCCAATGGTTTCTCACTTCATTCCTCATTATCAGCACCCAGAAACAGCTCATCCTTTGAAGGAATAGAGTCCGCACTTATCTAGCCCTGGGTTCACGGGATAGGAATCCAACTGTAACATGGATATGTATGGTGGGATGGTATGGAGGAAAATTCACTCTGCATCTGACTCCGGGAGTGTGTGATGGGACGGTGTGGAGGGACCTTCACTCTATGTCTAACCTCAAGAGTGTGTGATCGATTGGTGTGGAGGGAGCTTTGCTCTGTTTCTGACCACAGGAGTGTGTGCTGGGACGGTATGGAGGGACCTTCACTCTGTGTCTGACCTAGGAGAGTGTGATGGGATGGTGTGGAGGGACCTTCACTCTATGTCTAACCTCAAGAGTGTGTGATCGATTGGTGTGGAGGGAGCTTTGCTCTGCTTCTGACCACAGGAGTGTGTGCTGGGACGGTATGGAGGGAGTTTCACTCTGTGTCTCATCCTAGAAATCTGTGATGGTGTGGTGGAAGTTCCACTTGGTGTCTGACCTCGGGAACGTGTGATGGGATATTTGAAACATTGATCTCTAGTGGTGGTCCTAGACTCTGAAGAAGATTGGTTATTTCCTTGAACCCCAGGAGGTAGCCATGAGGCCCATCCTAACTGTGACGGTGCACGGAGCAGTCCCATTCCCACACGGAATTTATACGTAACCGGTTTTCCTCGCAGTCACAGTCTGAGAGCTGGGTCAGTAACTGAGACAAAGGCTCCCTGTCTTGTCAAAATGTTCTGGCAGCTCGTCATTTGCGCTGCCGGGGTGTCTGATCCCACTCCATGCCGAGGGTCCCTCCTGATCCCGGGAAACCTCTCCAGCCTGTTCTGTCTCTCCCATCGCCAGCCAGTAGCGAGGCCATTCGGCCCATCCCTCTCATTCCAGCCTTTGAAATAGCCTTTCCAATCAGACCCTCTTCTCCTTCTCCCGATGTTTATTCTCCATTGGGAATCTCCCACCCGATCTGTTTCCGTTGCACTTCCCCCTCCTTTCAGACAGAACATTATCTTACTTTCACCTCTCCACAGAAAATGTTCTACCCCCGCAGATACTCCACCATTTTGTTTTTGCTCCGATCACATCATCGTCCCCAGGAGTGGATATTTCCCATTGCTAAACCCGGGAATCCAGGAAGGAGGCGCTTCAGCCGGCTCAGAGTCCGTGCTAGCTCTTTATCAATCCCATCATTCCCACCTTCTGTTCCTGAACCAGTCATCAAATGGATCAACCTTCTTCCACACATCCAATCCCAACAGGCCGTGGGTTTGCTCATCTCCGAAGGTGAATTGTGAAATGAATAATTCATGTCCCAGAATTTATTCCGGGCATGTGTGAAATGATCCACTTCGGGAGATCAATATGTGGAATACTGTGTTGACAGGGTTGTTAAGGAGATGCTTGGTGTTTTGGCATTCATTAGTCACGGGATTGAGCTCTAGAGTCGCCAGGTGATATTGCAGATCGATAAAACTCTGATTAAAACATACTGGAGTATTGTGTTCACTTCTGGTCGCCTCAATTTAGGAAGGATGTGGAAGCCAAGGAAATTTACCAGGTTGCTTCCTGGATTAGACAGCATGTCTTCTGATGATAGATTGAGTGAACTAGGGCTTTTCTCTTTGGAGCAAAGGGGAATGAGACTTCACAGAGGGGTACGATATGGTAAGTGGTATGTATGGAGTGGACAGCAGCGACTTTGTCTCGAATGTGCCGCCTGGTAGAGGCAGATACGACAGAGGTGGTTAATAGTCAATTAGACAGGTGCAGGAATGTGCGGACAATGGAGAGATGTGGGGAGGAGTTAGGTGACATTAGTTTTAATAGTTTGGCACAATATGATGGGTGGAAGTACCTTTTCCACTGTTATCCTTGGCTCCAAGGGGATCTTTCCAATCACCTCTGGTCTCCCTGCCAGAGTCAAACACTCTCGTCCTGGGAACAATTCCGGTAAACCACTCCCGTGTCCTCTCACAAGCTCCCAGAGTGCGTTTCCCTGAATTACACCAAGTCATTTCAGGCTGGAATAACTAAGCCCAATGTGCTCACGCCTGGGGAGGGGGTTTGGTGGGTTGGGGCTTAGAAAAACCAGTGCGGCCCCCTCTCCAGCCTGTTAGAAGACAGGAGCAGTGGAGGGAGAGGAGAGGGAGATCGTTCAGCCGAATGACCCTGACACAGAAGCAGAGGAAGCGGCGATTTGGCTCCATGACCCAATGAACACTCGCCAGAGGTCCAAAAGCAGTTCCAGGGGCTCTACCCTATCCATGCACCCACCTCCCGGACTGAACCCTAGAACACTTGCCCCATGGGTGATGAGGCAGACCAGCACAGAGATGACTGTCGTCTGTCTCTTCCTCCTCCTCTTCCCCTCCCCTCTTCCCCCTCTCCCCTCCTCTTCTCCCCTCTTTTCCCACCTCTCCTCCCTTCTTCCCCTTTCCCTCCTCTCTCATCCTCCTCCCTTCCTTACTCTCTCCACTCATTCACCTCTCCATCCCCCTCTCCTTTTCCACCCCTCCCCCATCCTCACCTCTCCTCCTCCCCCATCTTCTTCTGTTCCGCCCTCCCCCCCCCCACCCCCCTCGTTCCAGGTGATCTTCAGCCGCTTATCCAGTCCGTCCGACGTCCGGGATCTCTTGTGTGCCGCTGCTGGGCTTCTCAGGTCAGTCGGGCCGCTTGGCGCAGCGACTAACTCCCCGCTCCTCAGTCAGAGGGTGGCACGTTCGAATCCGTACGTCTTAGCACCGAGGTCCGTGCTGGGGGAGGAGTAGTGAGGGGGGAGCGCTACGGGAAGCGGGGTGTGGAGGGAGCACTGTGGGACCGACCGCTAAGAGGGAGTACTGTAGGAGGGAGTTTTATGGAAAGCTGAGGCGGAGTCCGTCTCTGATTCTCAGATCTTCTCTTCCTATCCAGAGGGGGCACGCTGTCCTTGTTTGACCACAAGGGGTCGCCGGTGACCATTGATCCTGAGATGCCAGCCAATCCCAATAGGTAGGATTCGACGGTCAAGGGAATCGGGATGTTTGGGAATATCCTTGGAATTAGGAGATGTTGAGTAAACAATGGACAGGTTTAGTCGAGATTTAATCCCAGAAACCTGGGTTCGATCCGGCCCCTCACGCAACATTCCCTCCCTCCTCACTATCTGTATGGAGTTTGTCAGTGGACTGTGGCTGGAGATTCATTGTGGGGAGAGTGTCTGTGGGCTGTGGGAGGGCATTCAGTGGGTGAGGGGGGAGTTGGTGATGGGGAGTGGGGAGTGTCTGTGGGAGGAGATTCAGTCGGTGGGGGCAGTGTTCAGCAAAGTGACCGATATTAATTATGACATATTTGTTTTATAGTTCTCCATATAAGGTTGTTGTTACATCATCAGGGCCCTCAGGTAAACAATTTTTAAATGTTAAATTCTTCCCTGTATCAGGCCCTCACTGGCCCAGACCAGCGTTTTGCCCATCACTCTATCCCCGTCGCTTCTCGGGCCGTAGTCCTGGTTCAGACATGTGCACCCCACGGACAAGACAGCTCACGAACATCTCTACTTCCTCCGGAGGTTTGAGAAATTCAGCATGCCACTGATGACCTTGACGATTTTTATCAATGCGCAAAGGAAAGCTTCCTGCCCCGGTGCATCAGGGCTCGATACGGCAACTGCTCTGCCCGTGACCGCAAGGAACTACAGAGAGTTGGACACAGCTGAGCACATCGCAGGCACCAACTTCCCTTCCAAGGACTCTGTTTACATTTCCCTCTGCCTTGGTGAAGCAGCCAGCGTGATCAATGACCCATCCATCCCCAGACATTCTGTCTCCTCCCCTCTCCCATCGGGCAGAAGATACAAAAGCCTGAAAGCATGTACCACCGGGCTCAAAGACAACTTCTACCTCACTGTCATAAGATTATTGAACAGTCCCCTAGTGCAATAAGATGGACACTTGACCTCACAATCTACCTTGTACCTTGCAGTCTGCCTGACTGCGCTTCCTGGGCAATTGTAACTGTTACTGTTTTACCCTTGCACTATGTCGATGCACTGATGTGAGGAAATGATCTGTGTGGACAGAATGTAACATCACTGTACCTCGGCACTTGTGACAATAACAAGCTGATTTATTGATTTCACTCACAGACAGAGAGGTCCTCCTACAGAAATTCTGCACTGATGTCACCGTCCAGCTCTCCAGGTACTGGATTGAGAACAGCAGAAAGCGGGAACGTGATTACCGGCGCTCTCTCTCCCCTTCATCGCTGACGGTTCCCGTTGCCTCTGGTGGCCAGGCCCACAAGACCACAAGACAGAGAATTCTGCTCCGCTATCCCATCATGGCTGATTTATTTTCCCTCTCAACTCCATGGACATCAGAAGACTGGAGAGACCAGATAGTCTGAGACTGTTTACCCTGGAGCAGTGGAAGCTGAGGGGTGACCTAGCAGAGGTGTATAGGATTTGTGGGAAACATGTAGGGGAGACAGTTTTACCTTGTTAATGGATCTCCAAGCATGATAAAATGGACTCCTGACCTCCCAATCTACCTCATTGTAGCCCTTGTCTTCCTGCACTGCACTTTCTCCACGACTGTAACACTTTATTCTGCATTTTGTTCTTGTTTTTCATTTTAAATGTTTTTTTCATGTATGGGTATCAAAAACAAGGGGGCAGAGGGCGGAGGGGTAAAGTCCATCTGAGGGGTAATTGCTTTCACACAGGACATTAAAATCATTCTTACACAGAGAGGGGTTGTTTATCTGGAACGGGCTGTCAGAGAACATCTTCTGTTCCGTGTGTTCTCCCTGAACCTCCCCTCATCCCTCACCACATCTTCAGGCCGTGTAGGTCTTTGACGCAAAATGACATCTTTCACCGTGCATATCAATGATTTGTTGTTACATGTGACAAATAAAGCCAATCTTTAATCTTAATCTTTTTGCACTCCCCCCCCTTGATTTCTCAGAAAATTCCCTCTATACCCTCTCTCCTCACTGCCTCCCTCCCTTCCCCTCTGCAGGTCCCTGAGTGTGGACGAAATCGAGAGCGAGATTCGGAATAAGCTGGCTGTCTTGGAGAGACGGGTGGAGGGTGAGTGATGTTTGTGCACCCCTGCATCTCCAACCATGGTCTCCATCCCCCTCCTCAGTGACTGGGGGAGGGGGGAACGTGACATTTTCACAGTAATGTCATGCAGCTACGCCCTCCTCCCTCATACTGCCCCTCACTACTTATCCTCCTCCCCCTTGTTCTGCCTCCCTACCTCGTTCGTGTCCCTGTCCTTCTTTGAGAGACGCTCGAGCTCTCTTAACCTTTCCTCATAAGACATGCTCTCTAATCCAGGCAACAACCTGATAAATCCCCTCTGCACCTTCCCTGAAGTTTCCACATTCTTCCTATAAAGAAGTGACCAGAACTGAACACAGTTCTCCAAGTGGGGTCTAACCAGAGTTTTACAGAGCAGCAACATCACCCTGCAGCTCTTGAACCCAACTCAATCCCCCCACTGATGAAGGCCAACACACCACAAGCCTTCTTAAAAACCACTCACATCTTCCTATTAAACCTCGCCCCTTTCACCCCAAACATCTGGTCCAGTAGTTCCAAACCTGGGGTCCATGGAGCCTCGGCTAAGGGTAGGGGTACATAGCATAAAAAAGGTTGGGAACCGCAGCTGTAGTTCTTGGTTCTCTAACCCTGGCAAAAAGTTTCATCGTAATTACACACCTCATGATTTTCTACACCTCTATAATTTCACCCTACAGTCTCCTACGCTCAAAGGAATGACTATCGATGCAATGCTCCTCAGACAGGATGAAGAGGTCAATACTCCCCAATGCCATTAGGCTTTACAATTCTACCGCCAGGACTTAAGAACTTTTTAAAGCTATTATTAATGCTTTTTTGAGATGGTGATTTAGATGCATATCATATTTTTTTTTTACTGAGTTAAGTATTGTATGTAATTAGTTTTGCTACAACAAGTGTATGGGACATTGGAAAAAAGTTGAATTTCCCCATGGGGATGAATAAAGTATCTATCTATCTAATCTGCCAGGAGTGTTCCTATCACTCAAGGCCTTGAGTCCCAGCAATATTCCCATAGACGTCTGCCTTCTTTCTAGCTTAACGGTAGTTTTTCTATAACGGGATGACCAAAACGGTACACAATATTCAAAGCGGAGCCTCAACAACGTTTGGTGCATCTGTAACATTACGTCCAACTCCAGTTCTCAGTGCCCTAACTGATGAAGGCCGGTGTTTAGAAGGACGATGGGTGAACTCACTGAACCTTCTCAGATCCTGAGGGGACAGGGAAGGGGAGATAGTTTCCCCAGTGGGAATGTCTCTGGATTGAGGGGACAGAGTTATCAGAACTGGGGCGGGGGGAATCATTTAATACTGTGATGGGTAGGGGCCAGCACATGTCATCAGAAACAGGCATGACAGTGCCTCTGTTTTGTGGAATTTAATGCCATGCTTGGTGGTGAACACCAAGTCATTGGGTATATTTAAAACAGAGTTTGATATCTCAACGAGGGTCTCAATATCTCTGAAAACAAACGTTCTTTAAACCCGTTATCCTTGCCTTTTATTGTTACAGTCACATACAAGCTTTGTACTCACGAAAATTGAAGTCCTCCCCCTTACCAAGTACACCTTTCCCAGAAAATAACCTGTCCCAATCTATACATGCTAGATCCTTTCTGATACCATCTCCAATTTAGAATCTCAAACCTACCCTTTTCCATAAATATCTTGAAACCAATGGCAGTGTGATCACTAGTTGCAAAGTGGTCCCCTACACAAACTTCTGTCACCTACCCTGTTGCATTCCCTAATCGGAGATCTATTATTGCACTCTCTTTTGTTGGGATTTAAGGAAACGTTCTTCACTAACTCTTTCCCATCCAGCCCTTTTCACAGTATGGGAGCCCCAGTCAATAGATGGAGAATACAGGTGAGAGGCAATGCCGAGGCAAGGTAATGGGTCCTACACAGATTACAGAGGAGGAGCTGTTTGCTGTCTGAAGCAAATTGTGGTGGATAAATCCACAGAACCTTGTGTTTTTTGCAACAGTCTGCGATCTCACTACAAATTTGCTCTTCTAAATCCCAGGGATTATTGAGTGGTCGGTGGCGGAGGCAGATACACTGGTGAAATTTAAGAGACTACTAGATAGGTATATGGAGGAATTTAAGGTGGCGTTATATGGGAGGCAGGGTTTAAGGGTCGGCACAACATTGTGGGCCGAAGGGCCTGTACTGTGCTGTACTATTCTATATTCTATATAATCTTATTAAAGTGGTCATAACTTTCTTATTCCTCAGTTCTCCCATAAAGTCTCAGTGGACGAACATTCCAGTCTGTTCTGACTGATCACTGCCGTGGCATTTTCCCTGACCAGTAATGCCACCCCAGCCCTTTCATCACCCCCCCCCACCCCCCCGGTCAATCTGACTCGTCTAAAACAATGGAACCCCGAAATACTGAGCTGCCAGCCCTGCCTCCCCCCACAACCAAATCTCAAAGATGGCTAAAATGTCATAATTCCCCGTGCTGACCCGTGCCTTAAGCTCGGCCGCCTTTCCTACAACACTCCTTGCACTGAAACACGCGCAGCTCAGAACACCAGTCCCACCACGCTCAACCTTTTGATTCGTGACTTTGTAACATCTTTCTTCACAACATTTGCGATTAGTAATTTCGTGATTAGTAAGGGTGTTAAAGGTTACGGGGAGAAGGCGAGAGAACGGGGTTGAGAGGGATAGTAAATCAGCCGTGTCCGAATGGCGGATCGGGTCAGCCCACACGCCGACGCTCCGGTTCGATCGCTCCCCGTGATCGTTGCCCTCCTCCGTGGGCGTCCTCAGCACAGGCTGATCCCAGGATCCCACCGACCCGGAAGACGAGGCGGTTAATCGGGAATGGCTTGGATTGTGTTGCAGTGGAGAGCGGGAGGAGAGCCGAGATCGCCAAGTGTCGGGGGGAGATCGAGAGGCTGCGGGAAGAGCTTGCCAAGAGGTAGGAGGTACACAAGAGGCCAGCCTCCGTCTGATCCATGTCCTCAGGGTGAATTCTTCCCTCTCATTGGGCCGGATCAGCATTTATCGGCTCCCTCTCGCCTCCCTCAAAGGTGGGGCTGAGTCGCCCCTTCGAACCGCCGCAGTCACTGAGTGGGGAGCGCAACACTGTGGGGGGGCTGTGAGGAGGGAGCGTGGGCTGTGGGAGGGGTGGTTAGGAGGGTGCAACGCACTGCAGGAGGGGCACTGAGGAGGAAAGCTCACACTTTCTCCAGACGAGACGTTAATCCAAGGCCCGGTCTGTGCATGTTAAAGTCCCACAGTCACAAATGGGGAGTCTGGGATGGGTGGGGGAGTGTTTCTCTCTGGGGTCCCAGAATGCTGTTTATGAGATCTTACTGAGCGGTGTTTCCGTCTGCATAGACATAGGTATGTGCTTCTGTGAAGAGGCGCCAGGCCAGGGGTGGGGTGTGTGGTTTGGTGGGGCGGAGGTTTAAGACACGCATGTGGCTTTGACGTGGAGATGTTGCCCTCATACACTGACCTCCTGTTCCTCCTTGTGCCTCTCCCTCCCAGTACACCCTCTCTCCAGAGACCATCGAGGCACTGAAGAAGCCAACCTTCGACATCTGGCAGTGGGCTCCCAACGAGGTAGGCATCGGGAATTTCAGAGACGGAGCTTCTGAGCACAGCAAGAGTCCATCACCGGGCCATGAGGTGCAGTTCCTCATCGAGTCCCACTCCATGGGG
Source organism: Hemitrygon akajei (assembly GCF_048418815.1). Taxonomy (NCBI): domain Eukaryota; kingdom Metazoa; phylum Chordata; class Chondrichthyes; order Myliobatiformes; family Dasyatidae; genus Hemitrygon; species Hemitrygon akajei. The sequence goes on along the minus strand of NC_133124.1, from coordinate 173,425,561 downwards.
GATTCCCTGTTTGAACACAATGTTATTGTACTTGGCCAACTCTGCTTGGAATTTTTATTGGCTTGTTATTGTCACGTGCACTGAGATACAGTGAAAAGCTCGTGTTGCATACTGTTCATACAGATCAGATCACTACACAGTGCATTGAGCTGGATCGAGGCAAAACAATAACAACACAGAATAAAGTGTAGAAGCTACCAAACGAGTGCAGTGCAGGAATACGATAAAGTGCAAGATCATAACGAGGGAGATTGTGAGCTCAAAAGTCCATCTTATCACATAAAAGGTCCATTCTAGAGTCTGAAAATCGTAAGATAGAAATGGTCCTTGAGCTTGGTGGTGTATGCTTTCAGGGTTTTGTTCCTTCTGCCCGATGAAAGAGGAAATGTCCAGGATGGGTGTGGTCTTTGATTCTGCTGTCACCTCTCCCTGTCCCAATCTATGAAATGTACACAACCTGTCACCTCTCTTCCCCAGTCTCTCAAATGTACACAACCTGTCACCTCT